>NC_066621.1:108832625-109177893 GCF_025201925.1 Gopherus flavomarginatus
AAAATTCAAAGAACTGGCTTCTATTGAAAGGGACGCTATTAGCATATAAATACAACAGAATAATTTCAGAATAGTACACGTATCCAGAGTATGACATGGGAAAGAGTTTACTAATAATTATAAAAACCCATGAATTCTATTGAGTATACAGTACTATTCTTTATTAGCACTGTGTCAATTGTGTGAGAAACATGTTTTTGTGTTAAGGAAAATATATTATTTTACCATCACTCTGCGCTGTTTGTATACTTAATTATTACACAGTTTAAAATATTGCTCCACACCAGTCAGAACAGAGCATTTTCCTTTTATATAGTTCCTTCTTTCTCAGGGGTAAATTGTAATACCCTGAAAGGCCAACGAAGGTCAGGACTTCTTGACTATGTCTCAACAGTGCATTTGTGGTCATCAAAAGAAATAAGCCTTGACCACTGGTAGCCGCTGTAGGGGTTTCTTTTATCCTGCACCTGTGACAATTACCCTGTGTTAGTGAAGCTAACAGGAGTCAGGTTGTAGGTTAAGGGTCAGGGCACTGTCAAGAGGAAGTTATTCTTCAGTCCACTAAATCTGTTATCATTTTCATCTAATGTGACATCCATCTGTCAATCAGGGAATTTAGGCAATTGTCTTATTCTAAGTGCTGCACTTTATGCCTCAAACAGCTCACATTTTACTACTTTTCTTATAATTACATTTTTCTACCTCTGAAAATCCATCTGCAAAATAAACACTGAAAATCGCATTCAATCATTTTGAAGGGCCAGGCTTTTTATACTAAATGCTGTTTCACTTACAAAATTGAGTGATTTCTCTGCAAAGTTTTATATTCACTTAATTTTCATTTGTTATGGCTTTTTAGCTTATAAAAGTAAAGTAAAGCTCCCTTAAGTATCAATATAAGTGTTTCTGTACAAATAATGACTGCCAAATGCATACCAGTCAAAAGGGATATGCATCATACCCTTTATATACAGCATTTTGTGCACACCATGGAAATTGTGTGATATACTGACATGTAAATGGGCCAAATTTTTGTAATGGACTTCTTTTTGGAATTGCCAACTACCATGCAGTTGAATTGACTTATAATGAATTCAGACTTGGTGCAAGTCCATTTATAGTACAGTAAACTAAAAGTCCCAAACTGTTTTAGGACCTAATTCATCAAACCACATAAGCATGTGTTTTACTTTAAGCACCCTATTCAACAAAGCACTTAAGAAAATAATTATCTCCCCTTGAGTCTTAAGTGCGAAGTTCAGCATGTGCTTAAATGTTTTGCTGAATGTGGGTGAAATTACTCACATGATTAAAATTAAGTATGTGCTTAAGTGCTTTGCTGAATCAGTACTTTAAATGCATTGCATAGTGCAAATGGCAAACAGTGAGCTATTTCTACTGAAGTTGCTCAGTTTTGATATTAAGCTTTGCTAGGGTCCAAATTCTGTCCTCAAGCACTCTAGGACCCACACTGATGTAACTCCTTCGACTACAAAGGAAGTATTCAAGAACTGCACTTGTTTAGCTGAAGGTTTCTCCAGACCAGGGGGTCTCAACCTTTTTCTTTCTAAGCCCTCCCCTCTCTCCCTCCCCCCCCAAAATATTATAAAAACCACAGCCCCCAGATCCCTGGTTGAGAACTACTAATCTAGGCAGCAAGTTAGTGCATGCTGGGGTTTAAATCTACAGCATCTAGTGCAACACCCACTAACCACCTGTATGGATGCTGCTGCCATGCACTGCAAGAACTTTTAGTGCATGGCAGCAGGGTCCACAAGGACTGTTAGAGTGCAGCAGATTTACACCCCAGTTTGCTGCACACTAATGTGCCAGCTAGACAAGCCTTGAGAGTAGAATTTGATCTTAGAACTTTTCACTCTAAGTAGCTGTAGCTTGCCAGTAGTAGCCTCGCCGCCTTGTACAGTACCAGAGGAACACACACACTCCACCTTGAAGGCCCAAAAATGGGATGCAATGTGTGACAGAGGCTCAGAAAGAGGAGCACAAAATAATTAATGCAAGAAAGATTAAGTGCTGTGGCATTGATCCTGTCTGTGTAAATAATTATTTTTAGAACCTCTGACATCAGAAATAAAGAACCCTAAAACTATTTTCAAATTATTGAGTGACACAAGGAACTTTAATGCTAAAACCAGTAACATCTGTCAAGATGAGGAACTGTTGAGAGATATAATTATACCAGAAATGAATGTGGCCTATTGTATCACAGGGCTGGTCTACACTACGGGGGAAAATCGATCTTAGATACGCAACTTCAGCTACGTGAATAACGTAGCTGAAGTCGAAGTATCTAAGATCAAATTACTCACCGTCCTCACGGCGCGGGATCGATGTCCATGGCTCCCCCTGTCGATTCCACAACTCCGTTCGGGTTGGTGGAGTTACGGAATCTATATAAGCGCTTTCGGGGATCGATATATCGCGTCTAGATGAGACGCGATATATCGATCCCCGAGCAATCGATTGCTACCCGCCGATATGGTGGGTAGTGAAGACATACCCTTAGAAGTAACCATTTCCAATCATCTCTACCTCTCCCAAATAAAATATGAGATATAGGAATAATCAGATAAAGGGTTTTCTTTGTAAGATATCATATGGTATCTAATACTACAGATAATGAAGCATATACATATATATGTACTCCACCTGATACCATGGAATTATTTCCTTAGTTTACAAATGCAAACAACTCCAAGTTAACTATGTATTTATTAGTTATGACAAGGAGTGAGGTTTTGAAGTAGGTTGGTGACACCATCACCTCGTCTGAAGGCTTGCAGAAGAAAGAAGCCAGAACCAGGGATAGATCTTTCCTTATTCCCCTGTATTCTATGTCCCTCCCCAAACCAATTGTTCTTACATATCCCCCCACCTCTCTCTGCTACATTTGGGAATTCCATGAAGAAAGGTAGAATATCAGTTACTGTTTGACTTGTCTGAGGTTCTCGTTTCTTTGCCCCTCATTTGTAGTTTGAGCCTGCAAGATGCTGAGCACCAGCACCAGCAAAGTATGTAAATGTATGCTTAAATTCAGAACATGAGTAATCATATTGCATTTGGGGCATGGACAGTCCTTTTAGTTCTGTTTGTACACTGCCTAGCACAAGGCAGCCCTAATCCTTGACTAGGGCTCCTAGGCAGTACCACAGTACAAATAAATAAATATATAACAAGCAGTGCTGGATCCAGTCCACTTGGTAATGGCCATGAAACATGAACCTGAAAGGTAAGTCCTAGTGGTTTGATGTATAGTGCTAGCATAGGATGAAGGGAAGAAAAATTGAGGATACATTTTATGAGGTTACAAGTTACCCCTAGTAGTTTAGGGTGGCTTACAGTGAAATCTTCTGTTTTCCGCTGAAAAAGGCATCTAGAAAATACATCCTATTCCATGTCACTGAACTGAAAAGTTGGGTGTACTCACTCAGTGGTCTTATACTGGCATTATATTTCACTTGGAAATAATTTTTGCTGGTTTTGGTAATGGGTTCATCTTAATTACTCCACAGACTACTCACGTCCAGGCTGGATTTGTTGCTGACTTTTTCTGAGCATCTTTGGACAGTAGACAAAGACATCTACCACCTCTCAGTATTTGCTATCTCTGAACTAAAATTTTAATATGCTCACATACAATTTCTCGTCAGAATCATAAATCCTTAGGGATACATTTCTACAACACTAATATGCCTTTGTTGTACTGGTAGTGTAAAAGAAAATAATTTGTTTACTAAAAATATTAGGTCAGATCTCTGCTTGGGCAAAACAGGATAGCTCTACTGACTTCAATACAGATGACTTCAACAAAGCTATGCCTGTTTACCCCAGCTCAGGATTTGGACCAGCATGTCTTAAAAGAAAAATAGTATGAATGCCATTTCGTTTTGTTAACATTCAAGATCACCTGTAAAATGATCCGAGTTCAACTAAGTTTCACAACAAGAAGAAAGGCCAACAACAACTAGAAATGAGGTGGTGTCAGTTTCAGAGTGCAAGTTCTGCATATTCACAGAAAGAAAACTTGGAACATTTTCAAAACTTAAGCAGATAAATGATTCTTGTGAAGAAGTGTATGACTTGCCATGACCCATAAGCAATACTTTGTCTCCTAACTTAAATATAGAAACTCTCTTTTCTGAGCTAAAACAATTGCTTACAACCACTAGGAACAGCACTGGCAATAGATAAGAATTTCATAAAATTTTCAAAACAGTCTACTATGGCAAGCACAAAAGATATTACTTGGTATAACATAATGGCAGTGAGTTTACCATCAAATTAGACTTACAAAGAAAAGCAAAGGTAAATAAAGTTCTGAGTGGAAAATATATAGAAACATGGTATTATTTTAGGGCTGTCAATCACAGTTAACTCACGCGTTTCACTCAAAAAAATTAATTGTGATTAAAAAATTGTGATAAATCACAATTTAATCACACTATTAAACAATAGAATACCAATTGAAATTTATTAAATATTTTGGATGTTTTTATATATTTTCATGTATATTGTATTGTGTTGTAACTGAAATCAAAGTGTATATTGTTTATTACAAATATTTGTACTGTAAAAATGATAAATAAATAGTATTTTTCAATTCACCTCATACAAGTACTGTAGTGCAATCTCTTTGTCATGAAAGTGCAACTTACAAATATACATTTTTTTGTTACATAACTGCATTCAAAAACAAAACAGTGTAAAACTTCAGATCCTAAAACTCCACTCTGTCCTACTTCTTACTCTGCAAGTTTGTTTATATTTGCAGGAGGTAATGCTGCAATCTTCTTATTTATAATATCACCAGAATTGAGAACATACATTTGCATGGCACTTTTCTAGCCAGCATTGCAAGGTATTTACATGACAAGTATGCTAGAGATTCCTATGCCCCTTCATGCTTCAGCCACCATTCCAGATGACATGCTTCCATGGGGATGATGCTCGTTTAAAAAAAAATAAAAATTGTTAATTAAATTTGTGACTGAACTCCTTGAGGGAGAACTGTATGCCCCCTGCTCTGTTTTACCCACATTCTGCCATATATTTCATGTTATAGCAGTTTCAGATTATGACAAAACACAAAGAAGGTACCAATGTGAGATTTCTAAAGATAGCTACAGCACTCGACCCAAGATTTAAGAATTTGAAGTACCTTCCAAAATCTGAGAGGGATGAGGTATGGAACATGCTTTCAGAAGTGTTAGAAGAGCAACCCTCCAATGCAGAAACTATAGAAGCAGAACCACCAAAAAAGAAAACTAGTCTTCTGCTGGTGGCATCTGACAGAGATGATGAAAATGAACATGTGTAGGTCTGCACTGCTTTGGATTGTTATCAGGCAGAACCTGTCATCAGCATGGATGCAGGTCCCCTGAAATGGTGGTTGAAGCATGAAGGGACATAGAATATCAGGGTTGGAAGGGACCTCAGGAGGTCATCTAGCCCAACCCCCTGCTCAAAGCAGGATCAATCCCCAGACAAATGAATCTGTAGCACGTAAATATCTTGCAACACCTATTCTCACTTTCAGGTTACATTGTAAACAAGAAGCAGGCAGCATTATCTCCTGTAAATGTAAACAAACTTGTTTGTCTGAGTGATTGCCTGAACAAGAAGTAGGACTGAGTGGAGTTGTAGGATCTAAAATTTTACACTGTTTTATTTTTGAAAGCAGTTTTTTTTAACATAATTCTACATTTGTAAGTTCAACTTTCATGATAAAGAGATTGCACTATTGTACTTGCATTAGGTGAATTGAAAAATACTATTTCTTTTGTTTTATTACAGTGCAAATACTTGTAATCAAAAATAAAGTGAGCACTGTACACTTTGTATTCTTTGTTGTAATTGAAATCAATATATTTGCAAATGTAGAAAACATTCAAAACAATTACATAAGATATTCTATTATGTTTAACAGTGCAATTAATCACATGATTAATCGCGATTTTTTATTTGTGCAATTAATCATGATTCATTTTTTTAATAACTTGACAGCCCTAATTATTTTCTATTTCTTCATTTAAACTATCTACAAAGGCACCTATTGCAAAGTTATCTATAATAAGAGGTGTGCAAACTCCCCTATCTATGTTTCCTTCACCCTCTCACTCTCATTTCCAATCTTTAGGTTTTTATAATCACTTACAGTGTCTTGTCTTAGATTGGATTAGGTTGTAAACTCCTCAGGACAGAGACTGTCTTCTCTAAATTTGTACAGCATTTAGCACCAACTGGGACCTTAATGTTAATGGTATGAAAAAGGGGCATTTGTTGTCAGTATTGCAGCTATTGGCTGGCTGGAGGCAGTACTCTTTAAGCAGGATGAAGAGCATCCACGTTACTTTAATGATTATCTTCACAACAAAGAAAGCGAAGTGGAATTTTGTTAGAAAAAATGAAGCTTAAATGTTTCAGAAAACCGTAAAAATTGCAGAACTGCTGTCAAATTGCAGAATCCGCTATTTTCCACAAGCCCAGAAGAAAGCCATCCAATTAGATGGAAATAGGGTGTACCATCAGCTGCAAGCAGTATTCTTTCATTAGCTCTACAACAACCATTCACTCTCTATGTAGTTGTGGAACTGCAGAAAAATATGTACTTTTTTTTTTTTTTTAAGTTAGAGGGAAATGAAAACTTCTTTTGAGACTCTGTTCAGGCCTTTAGTAGGCAGTAAGTGTAGTTTCCAACATTAGATACTTCCTTTCTTTTTTCAATTTTTAGAGTGAATTTAGTGCTCTGAAATCTGCCAGACTGAAAGGCCTGGAAAATGAAGTTCTCCATTTTCCTGCAAATATGTACAGCATGTGTGCGCTTTCCCCACATTGGCTTGTCCACATGCCACTGCCTTATACCAGAGACACTACCTATACAGGCCAGGATAATTCATATTTTTGCCAATAAAATTCTCTTCTGAGCCTACCAGCAATAATGACAATCATTACTAGTCTCAGTGATGCTTCTGATTACGCAAAGCCCTCTCCACTAGAATGAGACTGAGAAAAAAATTATTTGTTTCATGTAGGGCTGCTAAGCCCTGAGACTTCCCCTTGGTGGCAAATTTAGGGCTATCATAGCAATTGCTACGCCACTGTCTCCTGGCTCTAGAGTGACCAAACAGCAAGTATGAAAAATCAGGCCAGGAAGTGGGGGGTAATAGGTACCTATAAAAGAGAAAGCCCCAAATATCAGGACCATCCCTATCAAATCGGGACATCTGATCACCCTACCTGGCTTCTAGTGCAGAGAGTATGTATCCTGTATAAAGGGGCTTAGCTCTGGTGTCCCTGGGGCTTGTTGATCTCTGACTATCAGTATGGTCCTTCAAAAGCCATTGAAATTGGCATAATGTAGGGCAACCTGCCAAATGCCAGGAACAACTCAGGGGCCAGCCAGCCCCCAGGATCAATGTAGGCCATGAAAGTCAAACCCCCTCCCCCCTTGAATACATCTTTCCTGAGATGCATTGTGCACAGCTACAACTCAGTCCATGATCTGGGCCTGTCTCTGCAACATAAGAGCTAGATAAAAGTGAAAGTGGAGATTAGTGTTGACATTTTTACTGATCCAAAATAAGATGAGGAGCCACTGGCTTCACATAATCCAAACCTTGGTTCCATTAGCAGGAGGAAAAATAGTGAAACAGGAAGGTAGGATGGTCCAGTAGTTAGGCACCAGCCTAAGGTCTGGAAGACCTGCCTCTAAGTCCCTGTTCAGCCACAGACTTCCTGTGTGATCTGGGGCCAGCCACTTAGGGTACGTCTACACTTTGAACTGAAGGTTTAACTTCCATCTTGAGGAGGCAGATGCACACTAGCTCTGAGTGAGCTCGCACACTGGAAATAGAAGTGTAGCTGCAGCGGGAGGGGCTAGCTGCTTAAACACATATCTAGGGTCTTGGATAGATATGTATGCAAGGCAACTAGCTACTTGTGCTGCCAGGCTTATGCTCCTACTTTTAGCATGTTAGCTTGATGAGAGCCACCAGGAGTATTGAGCTGTCCAGCTCAAAGTTTTAATGCTTCCTTAGTCTGTCTGTACCTCAGTTCCCCATCAGTAAAATGGGGATAATAGCACTTTCCTACCTCATAAGAGCACTATGAGGATAAATATGTTACAGGTTGTGAGACACTCAGATAATGGGGGCCAGATGACAGTGTTAGCCAGATAGAATGATAACGACCAACATCTGGACAAAGTAAAGACAAGATCATAACATTCACTTGGCATGACCTTTTAATGGTTAGCAGGCTTCTGAGGTAGGTCACTGGTTCTGGCTAACAGCTTAACATGCCAAACATGTCCTGCTGGGTCTGTTCTTAATGTTTGACCTTGCTCCATTCTGAGTATTTGCTCAGAAACACAGAATCAAGTGCAGGGCTGGTTCCGTGGCAGCCTAAGAAGATTATGACAATACAAAGCCTCTCTCCTGGCTTCCCTCATGATTATCTCCTAATGATCATTCTCACTCTGACTCTGATAGTGAAGACATTTAGATAGCGATGATAGATATATATGAAACATTTATTTCTAGACAGTGTGTTATTTCTCATTATAAAATCAATGCTTCTTGAAAATGTACTTGTGAGTGCATTGGCAGAAATAATTTCCACCTATGCAAAGAAGATGCCACTTAAGAGAAAAAAGTTTCCATAAAGCCAAAATCTCCTGTGTTACTCCTGTCATTCTTATTGAGGAGTAAAAGCTGGTGCCGTCTTCAGCCAAGGAAAATGTTTTCTTGACTGTAACACTGAACAGCATACAACACAACCTGCATATCTTGTCAGCTGACAAGCGTACTGCCTCCCACACAGTTCTGTCCAGGCATTTGATGTGCTTTTTAGTAGCCCATAGCTATATACATTAGCAATCGTAAGGATGAAATTGTGCAGTACTATAAGTTTTCCAAGATGGGGTAGTCAGAAGTGGGATCACAATGAGTTAAATATACTGCAGGAATTAAAACCTGAATGAAAGAAAATGTTATCCCCTGTGCATACAGATTGGATAAAGCTCAGCTTGTTAGGAAACTTATTTCCCTAATTTTTCAGCTGCCGGCAAGCTCACTAAAGATTTTTGTTATGCTCCACAGATTTGTATTATAGCCAGGAACTTCTGTTTTCTGGGACTCCATGGACACGGAATCAAAGTTTGATTGTAAAATGCCTCCAAAAATCAGTTTCCTGCCCCTATGATCATTCTTCAGGGAAAACTCCCTTCAAGGCCTACTCATCTGCTTATTTTCTCATGATCATAGATAGTTCTCTGAAAAATCAGCTTGATGTGCAGTTGCTGTTGAAAAGGCTAACAAAATGTTAGGAACCATTACAAAAGGGATAGATAATTAAAGAGAAAATATCACAATGCTACCATTACCCACACACACACATACATACACACACACACACCCCTTGAATACTATGTGCCGGTCTGTTTGTCCCATCTAAAAAAAGATAGAATTGGAAAAATTATGGAGAAGGCAAGAAAAAATATTAGGGGTATGGAACAGCTTCCATATGGGATGAAATTAAAAGGACTGGATCTGTTCAGTTTAGAAAAGAGATGCAAATGGGGATTATGATAGAGCTCTACAGAATCATGAATGGTATGAAGAAAGTAAGTGTTATTTACTGTTTACATAAAACAAGAACCAGGGGTCACCCAATGAAATAAATAGGCTGTAGGTTTAAAACTAACATAAGGAAGTGCTTTCAACACAATGCAAAGTCACCCTGTGGAACTCATTGCCAGCAGATGTTGTGAAGGCCAAAAGTATAAGTGGGTTCAAAAAAGAATTAGATATTTTCATGGAGGATAGGTCCATCAATGTCTATTGGCCAAGATGGCCAGAGATGCAATCCCTTTCTCTGCGTGTCCCTAAACCTCTGACTGCCAGAAGCTGGGAGTGGATGACAGGAGATGGATTACTCAATAATTGCCCTGGTGTATTCATTCCTTCTGAATTTGGTACTGGATATTGCTGGAAGACAGGATACTGGGCTAAGTGGACCATTGGTCTAACCCTGGATGGCCATTCTTATGATCTGCCACTGAACTGCCAGCCTCACTGCAGCATGTCTCTTTAGCTTTATGGTAACACGAGACAGGCAGTGCCTACTAAAGAGATGCATTTTTCTCCAGGACACCA
This sequence comes from Gopherus flavomarginatus, assembly GCF_025201925.1. Classification (NCBI taxonomy): domain Eukaryota; kingdom Metazoa; phylum Chordata; order Testudines; family Testudinidae; genus Gopherus; species Gopherus flavomarginatus. The sequence goes on from NC_066621.1 coordinate 108,842,801, forward strand.
GTAAGAATGCAGAAGGCAAATGAAAATGTTGAATTGCAGAGACTCGTTCCCTGCAGATTGAAGAGTGACTTAGAGAGGGTGAAGGGAAGTGCAAGGGGAGAAAAAGCAGGATGGGTAGTAAAGGTAAATTTTGTGTCTCATTCATAAGCTGGCAAATTGTATTGGGGCTCTAGGTGAGCAATGACTTAAAAGGAAGATTGCCGCCTACTTTATCAACTTGCAAGCTTTCCTTGGAGGGTCTCCCATTCAAGTCTGGCCACCCTCAGGTGGAATGGCTACACACACAGTGTTACATTTAAAAAATTTAAATATTAAGAACTAGTTTCAATGATGTCCACATCAATATCATCTTTGAAAATAAACAACACTTTCTGCAGCCATGTGCAATATGGTCTGTTGATCTGTTGAATCAAGATTATTGTTCTTTAGGGAAGAGGGATAATTTGAAGCCTGTCTACTCCTGAGCAACTCTTTGGAGGAGACATTTGTAGAGCACCTCAGAAGTTATTGCATAACATGTAAGTTTTGCTCTGAGTACAGGTATGTAGACATCCACATGTATTTCCCATTGAATAAAGCTCTAAGTTAATTATATCTTAGTTGAATTCATGCTTATTTAAAAGGGGATCAGTAATATTTTTTCCACAAATGATTACACAAATATTTTAGACTTTCAGTCAGTTAAATTTCAAAATTGAACTTTAGATACAGTGTAGAAAATGCAGTACTCTGTGGTCTGAAAAAAAATGGACTACAATTGGTTTAAAAGATCTCTCAATTCTTCATTGTCATTGAATCTCTACCTTGACTGAATCTTCTATTTTTTTTAAGTTCTGAACATGCTGTCTATAATCCTATTGGAATTCCACAACTACTGCATTTGTAACCATAACACAGTTGCAGAATCCCAAGAGGTCTATTTTCTTCCATTTAATGTAGTAAAAAAACCTTCCTGCCTGAATACAACACATATCTGTTTTGATTATGCAAACTGTTGTGTGTAATTTTGCATCTTCTTTTTATATCATCATGTCCATTGAATTTATTTTAAAGGGAAATCATTTTCTAGACTAAAATGTTATCCTAAGAGCAGCTCCATTTTTGCTGACATGATTATGATTAGGAAATTTAGATCACTGCATATGAATACATTAGAAAAGAATTTTTCTGATCTAAACTCCACAAGAGAACTAAAATATACCACAAATAAATAATCAAGCAGCTCTTATGAATTTAAAAATAAGTCATGTATCACAGGGTTTTTAAAAAAGTGGCCAGTTTTGGTCTCATAAATAGCATTGCTAATTTACAGCAGAATGAATCCAGCAACAGTGGTTTTTAATTGGATGGTAGAAATGCTAAGGTGACAGGACTGAGAACAGGTAAATCATCCAGGAATAGAAACACACTAAGACAGAGAGCCAGCTGGTGTAGTGCTGCCTTTGTGTCAATGATCCATGTTGCGTTCTGTAATAGGGACTGTTCAGACAGTCTGTTGCACAGCTGTTCTTACTTAAAAACAAACAGCCAGGTCTGTTAAGTGGTATCACTCTGCAGGTATTATAATGACAGTAAAGATTTTTAGGAATGTGGTATCCATCTCATTGAGATGAAGAAGAATCAAGGACGAACATAAGTGAGAGTAGTTGTACAAGTATTACTAACTTTCTCCTCAATTTCATGTATTCCATAGTTTGTTTAGATTAAGCTAAATAAATCTAATGTGTTGTTGGTCCTGAAAAACCAGTCTATGGGTAAAGACTGCTGAAAGAGAAGGTAGTTACTGCTATTTTGGTATACTACAATATTATTTCATAAGTAGAACAGGTTGGTGTCAGACATGATTAAAATAATCTTCGTTAGAATTTATGCGATGCACAACTCTGTGATTTTATTTGTAGTTATATTTTCAAAGCCGAATTTTGGTTCCCATTCCAGTGCCACCCCAGAGTGCAAAGACACTGGAAATCTGGTTTAATCTCAGTTGAGGCTTCTCCTGGTGTAGCAAAATCCTCAAATGGCACAGACCACTGCAATAATTAATTAAAACCATTTTGCTATTTGACAAAAAGTTGGAGGTTTTGAAGAACCAGATCTATTGCATTTATGGTAAAGTTGTTGACAGGAACACAAGATTTAAAAAATGGTATCCAATATGGAGGCAGAAATAAGATGCCATTTGCTACGTAGGAGGAATCATCATGGTGACTTTCTGAAGTGAGAAATTGGAATTTTGTCCAGGTGTCTTTCCACTGATTTCAATGGACTTGGAATCAGGCTGCGAGAGACAATATTGTGAGCTGCAAACCAGAAAAGGGACTTAAGTAGAATGCACTAGAAGGAAATATATTATTTATCTAGATCTGAGCCCAAGTATGAAGAATAGAAAGGAGGAATGGTGAAGAAGGAGTTTCTACATGAATATAAGGAATCAGCATTACTTTTTTCTTGCCCAACTTTACATCAGGGCCCCATAATGTTGGGCATCATACAAATGTATAGTAAATGACTGTCCCTACTCCTAAAGTCCAAATGTTAAGTCTAAGTTAATATTTTCTTGCACATAAATTATTACAACACTCGCTTGGTTAGATTATATTTCAGTAGTTCACACATTAAATAATAGCAAATTTAGTAAACACTAACTGGTGTAGGACATCAATTTTTCTTCATTCCTCTCTGTACAAAATATAATGGCTGTGACAGATATAATGTTGTTTTCTGGTGGTATTTTGGTAGGATGATCCTGTAGATAGTGCACACTTCAACAGTATTTCTAGTCGCCATTCTTAATACTATATGTTTACCATACATTACCGATCAGGTGTAAACATTACTGATCAGTGTAATTGTATGGTTTTCTACTCCATTATTGTTGGTATATATGTACTATGCAGTGTGTTATATCAGTAAATGAAAGGTTAATAATATGGGCTAGGATGAAGACCATGTGAATTGTTGTGCTTCTATGGGTTACAAGATCCTGGTCAAGATCAAATTAGATGATAAATTTTTTGCAACTAAAGTTTTAGACTGTACCTGTGTTTAATTAATCTGAAGTTGGAACAGTGCTGGCTTGAGAACTGTCTAGAGACTGATGTTTTTATCTCCCATTCTTTGGGAGTCTCTTTATTTTGCTTATTAAAAGTTAAGAATTTGTTTAAAAAATTTGGTGGGTACACTAAGATTCTTCAGTACACAACAATTATTGTATGTAACATCCAGTAAAAAGAAAGTAAAAAAAAATCTATCAAAAATAATCATCTAATAAGTAATTAATGAGTGTATGTGTGTAGAAAGTGTAATCTGTCGTAATTATCTATAATTATGTTTTCCTTGCAATTTAAAATAACTTGTCTTTTTCAGTAAGGGACATGCCCCTTTTTTATTTTCCTCCACCTCCAATGCCATTGACTGACTTTCTGCAATGTTAAGAGTTTGCTATTTGAACCATGAGAAAAGTAGAGAATATGGTAATTGTTTATAATTATTTGAGGATGTAAACACCATGCAAGGTAGGACAAAGCTATAGAATGAAACTGAGCAACACAAAACTTAGGCTATCAGGGAAAAGCTTCCCATCAATTAGGTCTAGTAGACTGTTTGGGAGTCTCTCTCCCAGAAAAGCGGAAACTCCCTTCTGTCTAACTTTCAGCTTTGGCCTGATGCTCCAGTTTACACATCTGTTCACTGGCAGAAGGAATGAGAGGAAAGAGATGGAGAACTAGAGCAACATTAGCATCTGAGAATTGTTGAGAAGAGCCTATGAGGTCCTGGCGGGAATTAATGTAGGAAGAGAACAGGAGTTTGGGAGAATTCACAAAATAGGGTGAGTACTGGGAACTGATGGAATGTGAAGGGAAGATGGTTGGAACTGTAAGGGAGCATTTTATGTACCTGAAGACAGTTATGCAGTGGTGCAGCTACTTTGAAGATTAATGCAATGCTATGCAAAAGAAGGGGAAAATGTTAGGTCTGCCATGAGCCCCTGTGAGTAGTTCTGCCCCAAAATAAATTTGGATAAAACACTGAAGAATATATGCAGGAAATCCTGCACCAGCAGAGAGCTAGTTTAGGAAAAATTATAATTCTGACATGTCAATATTGTTTTCATCCCAAGCCCCTGCACACCATGACAGCTTAGCTGGAGAGCACACTGGTGATGCCTTTTAGAAGGTGTAGTAAGGTGTAGTAAGAATATATGCTGTAAATCCTGCACCAGCAGAGAGCTAGTTTAGGAAAAATTATAATTCTGACATGTCAATATTGTTTTCATCCCAAGCCCCTGCACACCATGACAGCTTAGCTGGAGAGCACACTGGTGATGCCTTTTAGAAGGTGTAGTAAGGGGAGGCTCACTATACTCACCCTAGTTCTTTTCATGGCATATTGCCTCCAGACAATGCCACTCATGCTTTGGCCTTCTTCCCCATTCACAGTGTGGCTCAGCCTCCTAAGAGACCCCTGGGAGGCCCTAGCGCTACAAAATCTTCTTGTGAAACATTCAGAACTTTTATTATGACAGAGCGTGAGGAAAACCAAGTGTAATAGATATTTCTTTCATTTATTTAGCAGAATTTACAGTACAAATAATAGATTCTTAGCCAGATAATTTATGTTATAGACAAGGATATCCCCGGAGCTCAATGAATTAAACTCTTTTGCTATTGTTCATTAGTACGTCGCATTGTCAGTATTCAGCACCTGCACCTTACCTGATGCCACATTCTATTCAGGCATGTCCTATTGTGAAAACCACTGCAACTAACTGCAAATTCACCAAACATAAGATAGAGAAAGTCTTAATATTCTATCAGTTCAAATCTAAGGAGAGTGGAGTGAGAAAGAATTCAAGCCTGTTCTATTAAAAAGATTCTGAAATCTAGAGATAGGTCCGTGAGCAAAAGTTGCATGTCAATGTTTCAAATCAATATACATAATATAGTTCATAAAGTATGTACAACTGTTAAATGACATCATCCCTCTCTATTGATAAATTGCTTGTGTGCAAAGGTATAAATGCCTGATACAGATAGTTCCCCACAGGAAAGGATATAGAATATTTGAAACTGAATTCCTTTAACACTGTCAGATTGGCAATAGATTTAATATTTGCTGCTGTAAGGAGACTTAGTGATACTAATTTATTGACAGTGGGATAATGACAAATGACAAAGAAACTCTGAGTAACACTGTTGGCCATACCATGTCATGCCAGGTTTGTTCTTACCTGTGAGGTCAAGTGGACAGGCCATCACCACCAACTTCGTCATGCTCTTGCCAACAATGGCAGGGCTCTTTTCAGTTGGACTTTCAAATGTGATGGACATAAGCAGAGCTGGAGAGGCTTTATCAGCACATGTACTGATGAGGAAGAAGATTGTGATGGCTCACTGAGAACTGCTAGCTCAATTTCCTCAGAATAAAGAGGAATGTTTTCTATCCCTAACATTTACATTTTGGCTAAGTGAATTTAAAAATATATGTGTTTTAAATGAAAGGGTGACATTTTCAAACTGGTGAATGTAGATTTGTAATCCTAGCTGACACTAATAGCAGTTTCACTTTTAAATGTAGGGATAAGATGTAGAGGTGAGTGAGCCATTTCAGGAACAGGAATCCTTTCAAACCGTTGTCCCTTTAGTGAGACCAGAGTTAATTTTTTTATTAATGGTCTAAAATGTTCTCCTGGGATTTATCTTTGAATTTTCAATACACTTTTTTTACATTGAGGTCCAGACAGGACTGGACCTGCAGCAGCCAAAATATTGCAAGGAAAGTTCATCCTTACTTTTTTTCTGTCTGAGACTGAGATCTCTGTGAGTGACAAATTAGGTTCATAAGAGATTTGTAGCAAAATTTTGTGGAATTAGAAAGTTTAGATAGTTGCATTACTTTGGATGAGCATAAGTACCTACACACAGAGAAGATATCTGATACTAAAGGGCTTATTAATCTAGTAGACAAAGGCATAACAAGATCTGACCCTGTGGCTGGACGTTGAACTCAAAGTTCCAACTAGATGTAAACTGTAAAATTTAAACAGTAAGTGAAATAAACCAGTGGTAAGATTACCAAGGGATGTGGTAAATTCATCACATGAAGTCTTTACATCAAGATTCCATGGTCTTTCTAAAAGATATGCCCTGTTTCAACCACAAGTTATTGGGCTAGACCCAGGAATCACTCTGTGAAATTCTATCGCTTGAATTACATAGGGCAGTGTTTCCCAAACTTGGGACGCCACTTGTGTAGGGAAAGCCCATGATGGACCGGGCCGGTTTGTTTACTTGCCGTGTCTGCAGGTCTCGCCGATTACGGCTCCCACTGGCTGCGGTTCGCCGCTGCAGGCCAATGGGAACTGCTGGAAGCGGCACAGGCTGAGGGATGTGCTGGCCACCACTTCCAACAGCTCCCATTGGCCTGCAGCGGCGAACCACGGCCAGTGGGAGCCACGATCGGCCAGACCTGCAGACGTGGCAGGTAAACAAACCGGCCCAGCCCACCAAGGGCTTTCCCTACACAAGCAGCATCCCAAGTTTTGGAAAAACTGATATAGGGCATCAGATCAGATGATCAAAACAGGCTCTTTTGCTCTTAAAAATCTGCAGGGCTGGCCTTACCATGAGGCAAACTGAGGCAGCCATCTCAGGTACCAGACTGGTGGGGGGGAGGGGCAGGGGCACCACTAGGGCTCAGATTGTAGAAAATTGTGTCTGTTGCTGGTGCATATGTATTTTCTTTTTCTCTGCTCTAGATGCACAGAGACAGTGGAGTGCTGTGCTGGAGGAAGGAGAGCACAAGAGACATAACAGGCAGGCAGGAGAAAAGGTGAGAGGGAATAACAGAAAGCAACAGGAGCTGCAGAGAGAGAGAGAGAGAGAGAGAGAGGAGGAGGAGCCTCTAATATACCTCTCTAGCACCCCAGGAGCCTGGACTGATTAACACCAGCTTCTCAGGGAGCTTCCTGTTTCCTGCTGCTTCCCTGAACCCACTTGAGGAGAACAGGCAGTCAACTGAAGTAGTAGGAGCCAGTTAGGCCCTTAAGACGCTGATGTCTTCCCTCACTCAGGCCCTGCTACCAGCCTGCTTATTTGTCCCCTTCAATTGAGTGTTGAGAGCCACTATAGCTGGCACAGAACAGCAGTCAGGAGTGAAAGAAGAAAATGCCCCTCTGGGGCAGCATTCAGAAAAAGAAAGAAAGCAAAGGAAGCTTTTCTATCTAAGCAGGAAGGAGCTCTCCTGAGATATATAGACACAAATGTTCACTCTGAGCCTTCTGGCCCCAGTGAGGATGTGAGTGGTGAGGAGATGCCTGATCTTCCAGTTAGTCAGAGTGCAGGTGACCTGGCAGCTACTGCAGCATCCACATATACATCTCAAATGGATGTAACCATGCACATTCCTGAAGAAAAGTGTAGATCAGAGAAGAGTGTGGTGGAGGTGCAAGAAACAGCTGCTGCTGAGTTTAGTTCCTTAAGTTTAGATGATCCAGGATTGTGGACCCACTTGAGCAGTAGCCTGAGGGACTTCCTTGTACTGCCTGGGCTGCAGCAAGTGAAAACCTTCGTGTTCCCCAAAATAGAAGTTTCCATCCAACACATTACTGGCGTGAAATCCCCAATGCTGACCAAGTGGAGAGGCCATGGCTTATGTACTCAAAAACCCAGAATGCTGCATACTGTTTTTGTTTCAAACTCTTCCAGTCTAATGTTCCAGCCACATTGGGTTCTATAGGAACAAAGGACTGGAAAAATCTGGCTAGAAATCTGGCATGCCATGAGAAGGCAGCAAATCATCAGAGAGCATTCCATAGGTGGAAAGAGCTTGAGATGAGACTAAGGGCCACCATAGATGATCAGCATCAAGAGAAGATTGCATCAGCGTCTCTACTTGCAAAATCTTCTGAAAAGGCTCATTGTCATTGTGAGAATGCTTGCTACCCAAAACCTAGCACTGTGTGGCACTTCACATCAGCTGTATGTACCAAACAATGGAAACGTCCTTAACATTGTGGAGCTGATGGCTGAGTTTGATTATGTACTCCAGGAGCATCTAAGAAGAGTCCCCACCCAAGAAATGTACACATACCACTACCTTGAAAAAAAATTCAAAATGAGATTACACAGTTACTGGCAGCAAAAGTCAAACAGAAGATTGTGGCAGATCTGAAGTCAGCAAGATATTACTCTGTTATTCTGGACTGCACACATCAGCCATACGGAACAAAGGACTTTAATGGTGTGTTTTGTAACAACAACAGAACCTAGTGAAAATGTCCCTGCAATGGTGACTATCAAAGAGCATTTTCTAGAATGTATTGACACTGATGATACTACAGGAGCTGGTATGACAAATGTGCTTCTTAAAAAGTTGGAAGATACAGAATTGCGATAGCGGACATGAGAGGTCAGGGCTATGATAATAGTACCAACATGAGAGGAAAGAACAGAGAAGTGCAGACACAGATCCAAGAGTTAAACCCTCAAGCTTTTTTTGTCCCATGCAGTTCTCATTCATCAAACTTGGTGGTCAGTGATGCAGCATCAGCTTCTAATGAGGCTGTTGAATCTTTTTAATATAATTCAAAGCATCTATGTATTTTTCTCTGCATCAGCTCATTGATGGCAAATTTTGAAGCAATATCTAGGAACATCCTCTCTGACACTGAAACCACTGAGTGCCACATGATGGGAAAGTCGAGTGGAGGTGATAAAGCCTATCAAACACCAAACTGGGAAGATAGATGATGCCATAGTTGCCATTATGGAGGATTATGCTATGACAGGAACTGTTCATGGAAGAACAGTGGCAGAGGGAAATGGAATCACCAGAAACATACATAACTTCAAATTTCTGTGTGGCTTAGTGTTGTTGGCATGACATACTGTTTGAAATAAATGTTGTAAGCAAGAGACTCCAAGGTGTTGACCTTGATATATCTGGAGCAATGGAACAACTGGACAAAGCAAAGTCATACCTACAGTCTTACTGGTCAGATGAGGAATTTCAAAACATTCTGACAAGTGCACAGAAGTTAGCAGAGGAACTTCACACTAAAGCTATTTTCACACCCATTCAAGAATACAAGAGTCATCAAAGAAGATACGAGGCACAGGTTAATCCCATAAGAGACCCCAAACAACAATTTAAAGTTGAATTCTATAACCAGGTACTAGATTGTACAATACAGTCAGTTGAAGAACGTTTCATGCAGCTCAAGGAACACAGCTATATTTGGGATGTTGTATGATATTCCAAAACTCCTCATTATACCTGAAGAAGACCTACACCAGCAGTACAGGGCACTAGAGACAGTGTTGACACATGATGACATGCACGATATTGATGCGAGTGATTTAGGTGATGAACTGAAAGCCCTTTCAAGATACATTGCAGCAGGATCAACTCCAAATCCTGTTCTGGAATATATGTGCACAAATAAGATGACCATCCCCTTTCCAAATGTTTTTGTTGCTCTGCGCATACTTCTAACACTTCCTGTAACAGTTGCTAGTGGACAACACAGCTTTTCCAAATGAAGTTAATGAAAACACATCTATGCGCCACAATGACACAGGAGAGGCTGGTCGGCCTTGCAACCATCTCAATAGAGCATGAGCTGGCCCAGGACCTTCAGGAAACAGTTCAAATCTTTGCAACCAAGAAGGCATGGAAAGCACCACTTTGATTATTCAAACAGATAAAAATGCCAGTGTTTGCTATGCAGACAAGAAAAGTTAACGTAACGCCTGAACAGCAAATGTAAGTGTTACTTAAAATTTTTGAACAGGGCATTTTAAGTTGTTAGTTCTCCTTTATTCGGGTAGTAGCAGAGCAGTACCATGACAGGAGTAGAACAGAAAGGCAGAATTGAGACCTTTCAAAGTTTTGGCCCAAGTGAGGGGGCATGGAGGCATCATTTGAGCTCCCTGCCTCGGGTGCCAAAATGTTGTGGGCCAGCCCTGAAAATCTGAGTCTATGAAAACTGAACTGTTAGAAGCTGAATCTGTCAATCATCAAATCCTGTAAATTCTTATATATAGCAAGAAAAAACAACACAGGGCTTGATTCACAAATATGATCTTTTTAGAGCTAAATTATATTTAATTATCATCCAGGAAACACATCCATCCAGTATATTCTACCATGCCTGGCATTTCCTAACATTGCATCCCTTTGAATGGATAGTCTATTAAAATCTGCTATCAAAACACATATGTGTAGTGGAAACAATGAATCTTTATAAAAATACTACAGAACTCTATGTTTATCTTTATAATACAGAGTAATGTATTTGACCATTACAATAGAATACTGTAATACTTTTTATAAAACAAGGAAAGAGGCAGCAAAAACAAAAGTATTTCTTGGAATTTACTCACAGGAAAAACACCACGTTAAATTTTGTCAGAAGAGGCAGTTTTAAAAAGATCAATCCAGCCTACGTTTTTAATTTTCATTCTCACTTCTTTAACCAAAAATATTATTTAATTTTCTATATTCTTCACATTCCTACTGGAATTGAAAAAGCAGAAATCTTTGGGTCGCTCTCAGACCATCTCTCTCAAATCCATTGAGTTCACTGCACACATTAAATTAGCCCTTCACTCACTCCCATATGTCCTGCTTCTCTCCTTGAAAGAGAGTTATTGGCGAAGCCAGAGAAAAATGAAATATAGACAACTCAATATACCAGTGCTGCTTAGAAGCATTTAAAATAGCTTTTGCTGGATCATTTCTGATTCCGATCAAAGGGGAGAAAATATCGGGATAAAAAACACTCCAATCAAGTCCATCTTAAATGGCATACCCTCAGAATATGGGTTTATGAATGGAGATACTGCCACAAGCTCAACAACAGTAGCAGAAACACTCTGCAGTAATAAACGAAAATATATAGTTACATTGGGAAAAAGGTGCAATTTTTGTGGAGGTGGTGCATTTTTGTCACAAGAAACAAGATGAATGCAAATCAGTTACATTTTGGAGGCAGAGTTATGAGTAATATGCAAATAAAAGAAAAAAACAAACATCCCTGCTATTCATATTTTAATGTAATAGATCCTTCTGGGTAAAGGGGTAAAGTTTGTAATTTATTTAAAGATATATTGGGCCAGATTTTGATTAGCATTACATCAGTGTAAATTCAGATTACTCAACTGACATCAATGAGTTACTCCATCTCTTCACAAGTGTAATTAAGAGGGTCTCCATTTTGTACAACAAAATAGTGGTAGAATAGACTTGTGACAATAGGATATGAAATATAGTGTAACTGCAATGCAATTTTCAAATAGATTGAAAAAGATCATATCATTACAAGTAGAATTATAATACTATACATATTACAGGAGGCTGCTAGGATATATGTGCATGTATGTGATTAATTTATATTTCTATCTTCATGCAACAATACAGTAGTGAACAACTTCAAACTCAGATTACAAGTACAAAATATGAGAAGCAGAAGTGGCCAAATGTGAGATTCACAGATTGGCAATACAACATGTACATGTGAATCCAATGCTTACAATATCTGTCAAGATGACTAAAAGGAAGATAAAAATACCAAGGAAACTATTAAATCACACAAAAACAGTAAAATCTGACTTTAACCCACAAAAGCAGAGAAACACAGAGCTGAAGTTCAAACTCCATAACCGACTCTGCTTGCTTAGGTGTGAAGGATAGAAGTATGATAGAGCACTCACTGCTAGGAAATTCCTGCAAGACCTAAAAATAGAATCTCAGACTTAATTCTGAATTTCCCCCTATTGCCCCTCAATTTGCACTGCGGCCTTAGCCTCATGGCTCTCAGTAAAGTACATAGGGGTCACATTGCAAGTGCTTTGAAGATGTGAGCCTTAATCTTAGTGTGACTACTTTAGAACTTTAATTTATATGTCCATATAGTTACTGTTTTGGTTTCAGATTTTATGTCATGGTCAAATAAAAAAACATAATGCTCCCTCTTTTCCCCAGTTTCCTCATAAACATGGATAAGGAGCATAAAAAGGAGGGGGGTTTAAGACCTCCACAGCATGCTTCCCTCAGCGTAATGTAATTGTACCTCTAGGGGTACATGAAAGCTCAGTTCTGTGGATGCAAACAAGGCAGGCAGGAAAGCTAGCCAAGCTCTGTTCCCAAAATCAAAGCAGACTAGGTTCCCACCTCCCATGGACTTAAGCAAAGTTAATGAGATTTTAAGCAATTATTTGTTCATGCTGCTCTCTGTGTAGTTTGCAGCTCCCTGCTGAGGGATTTTGGGGGTGGCTAGCGATTCTTTGATAGTATACTGATAGTATGGTTCCTATTGGAGCTGTGGAAGCTGGGTTGGGAAGGACAGATTGCAATGCAGAGGGGCAAGGAGCCTTCATATGAAAACCCCTCACTCTTGAGATTAACAAGTTTCAGGGAGGAGCTGGGCCTGCTTCTTCTGCCCCTCCATCAAAACAGCTAGAGGCTCTCCTGTTGGGCCAATGCTACTGTTTGACTGTGTGAGGGAGATGGAAAGAGAGTGAGGATCCTGTGCATGTGTCCGAGTGTGACTGAGAATGTGGATGTAAGGGAGATAAGAAGACAACTTCTGAGGAGGGGTCTCTTGGGCAGGTGGAGATTAATTGACCGGGAGAGGGAGAGAGGGAGGGAGGTAGACTGGAAAGAAAGGAGAATTTATAACCAAAATTCTTGTTTTTTAATCCCTAAATGCATGACCTTGCATTTTTCACTATTAAATTTTATCCTATTACTATTACTCCAGCTTACAAGGTCATCCAGATCTTCCTGTATGATATCCCAGTCCTTCTCTGTATTAGCAATACCTCCCAGCTTTGTGCCACAAACTTTATTAGCACATTCCCACTTTTTGTGCGAAAGTCAGTAATAAAAAAGATTAAACAAGATTGGTCCCAAAACTAATCCCTGAGGAACTCCACTAGTAACCTCCTTCCAGCCTGACAGTTCACCTTTCAGTATGACCTGTTGTAGTAAGTGCAAGGTCATGCATTTAGGGATTAACAACAAGTATTTTGGTTATAATTTGGGGACACATCAGTTGGAAGTAACAGAGGAGGAGAAGGACCTCAGAGTATTGGTTGATCACAGGGTGACTATGAGCCGCCAATGTGATATGTCTGTTAAAAAAGCTCATGCGGTCTTGGGATGCATCAGGTGAGATATTTCCAGTAAAGATAAGGAGGTGTTAGTTCCATTATACAAGGCACTGGTGAGATCTCATCTGGAATATTCTGTTCTAGTCTCCCATGTTTAAGAAGGATGAATTCAAACTGGAACAAGTACAGAGAAGGGCTACTAGGATGATCCGAGGAATGGAAAACCTGTCTTATGAAAGGAGACTCAAAGAGCTTGGCTTGTTTAGCCTAACCAAAAGAAGGCTGAGAGGAGTTATGATTGCTCTTTATAAATATATCAGAGGGATAAATATCTGGGAGGGAGAGGAATTATTTAAGCTTAGTACCAATGTGGACACAAGAACAAATGGATATAAACTGAACACTAGGAAATTTAAACTTGAAATTAGACGAAGGTTTCTAACTATTAGAGGAGTGAAGTTCTGGAACAGCCTTCCAAGGGGGAGTAGTGGGGGCAAAAGACATACCTGGCTTCAAGACTAAGCTTGATAAGTTTATGGAGGGGATAGTATGATGGGATAGCCTAATTTTGGCAATTAATTTATCTTTGATTATTAACAGATAAATATGCCCAATGGTCTGTGATGGGATGTTAGATGGGGTGGGATCTGAGTTACTACAGAGAATTTTTTCCTGGGTGTCTGGCTGGTGAGTCTTGCCCATGTGCTCAGGGTTTAGCTGATCGTCATATTTGGGGTCAGGAAGGAATTTTCCTCCAGGCAGATTGACAGAGGCCCTGGAGGTTTTTCACCTTCCTCTGCAGCGGGGGGCATAGGTCACTTGGTGCAGGATTCTCTGCACCTTGAGGTCTTTAAACCATGGTTTGAGGACTTCAATAACTCAGACATAGGTTAGGGGTTTGTTACAGGAGTGGGTGGGTGAGATTCTGTGGCCTGCGTTGTGCAGGAGGTTAGACTAGATGATCATATGAGAGAGAGAGAGAGAGAGAGAGAGAGAGAGAGAGAGAGTGTGTGTAGAGAGTTGTGTGGTGGGGCACATACTATGGGCATTTAAAACATACATATGTAAATTTCATGCATACTTTTCCTTAGGCTTTATAATACACCAATATAGGCAGGTCTAGTGGGCTCGGTGGAGGCAGGTAGGCCAGTTCGTAGTTGATGCACTGCTGCACTCTGCTCAGAATGTCACTTCTCTGTTTTTCAACAGCCTCCTATAGCTTCCTTACTTCCATCTTGCAGACAGCACCTCCCAGATACAATCCTCACTGAGGATGAGAAGCAGCCACACATCTATGCACAAGTTGTACTGATTTAACTATACCACTATGTTTAAAGTGATACAATCTCTTAGTGTGGGCACAGTTATATTGGTATAAAGATGTAGAGACAGATGCATCATGGAGGTGAATGCCTGGCTGCATTCACAGATGCAGAGACAGATGCATCATGGAGGTGAATGCCTGGCTGCATTCACAGATGCAGAGACAGATGCATCATGGAGGTGAACGCCTGGCTGCGAAGATGGTGTTGCCAGGAGGGCTTTGGCTTCCTCGACCACCGGATGCTATTCGAGGAAGGACTGCTAGGCAGAGATGGCATTCACCTTTCGAGGAGGGGAAACACCCTATTTGCACACAGACTGGCTAACCTAGCGAAGAGGGCTTTAAACTAGATTCGATGGGGACAGGTGAGCAAAGCCCACAGGTAAGTGGGGAACATGAAGACCTGGGAGATGGGTCAGAAACAAAAGGGAGCGTGGGCTATAATGGCAGAGAGAAAGGAGGGTCAGGGCAAAACTGGGAGGCAAGATCAAACCAGTATCTTCGATGCCTATATACAAATGCGAGAAGTATGGGTAATAAGCAGGAAGAACTGGAAGTGCTAATAAATAAATACAACTATGACATTGTTAGCATCACTGAAACTTGGTGGGATAATACACATGATTGGAATGTTGGTGTGGATAGGTATAGTTTGCTCAGGAAGGATAGACAGGGGAAAAAAGGAGAAGGTGTTGCCTTATATATTAAAAATGTACACACTTGGACTGAGGTGGAAATGGACATAGGAGACAGAAGTGTTGAGAGTCTCTGGGTTAGGATAAAAGAGGTAAAAAACAAGGATGATGTCGTGCTAGGAGTCTACTACAGGCCACCTAACCAGGTGAAAGAGGTGGATGAGGCTTTTTTTAAACAATTAACAAAATCATCCAAAGCCCAAGATTTAGTGGTGATGGGGGACTTCAACTATCCGGATATATGTTGGGAAAATAACACCGCACGGCACAGACTATCCAATAAGTTCCTGGACTGCACTGCAGACAACTTTTTATTTCAGAAGGTTGAAAAAGCTACTAGGGGGGAAGGTGTTCTAGACTTGATTTTAACAAATAGGGAGGAACTCGTTGAGAATTTGAAAGTAGAAGGAAGCTTGGGTGAAAGTGATCATGAAATCATAGAGTTTGCATTCTAAGGAAGGGTAGAAGGGAGTACAGCAAAATAGAGACAATGGATTTCAGGAAGGCGGATTTTGGTAAGCTCAGAGAGCTGATAGGTAAGGTCCCATGGGAATCAAGACTGAGGGGAAAAACAACTGAGGAGAGTTGGCAGTTTTTCAAAGGGACACTATTAAGGGCCCAAAAGCAAGCTATTCCGATGGGTAGGAAAGATAGAAAATGTGGCAAAAGACCACCTTGGCTTAACCATGAGATCTTGCATGACCTACAAAATAAAAAGGAGTCATATAAAAAATGGAAACTAGGTCAGATTACAAAGGATGAATATAGACAAACAACACAGGAATGCAGGGGCAAGATTAGAAAGGCAAAGGCACAAAATGAGCTCAAACTAGCTATGGGAATAAAGAGAGACAAGAAGACTTTTTATCAATACATTAGAAGCAAGAGGAAGACCAAGGACAGTGTAGGCCCACTGCTTAGTGAGGAGGGAGAAACAGTAACAGGAAACTTGGAAATGGCAGAGATGCTTAATGACTTCTTTGTTTCAGTCTTCACTGAGAAGTCTGAAGGAATGTCCAACATAGTGAATGCTTATGGGAAGGGGGTAGATTTAGAAGATAAAATAAAAAAAGAGCAAGTTAAAAATCATTTAGAAAAGTTAGATGCCTGCAAGTCACCAGGGCCTGATGAAATGCATCCTAGAATACTCAAAGAGTTAATAGAGGAAGTATCTGAGCCTCTAGCTATTATCTTTGGAAAGTCATGGGAGACGGGAGAGATTCCAGAAGACTGGAAAAGGGCAAATATAGTGCCCATCTATAAAAAGGGAAATAACAACAACCCAGGAAACTACAGACCAGTTAGTTTAACTTCTGTGCCAGGGAAGATAATGGAGCAAGTAATTAAAGAAATCATCCGCAAACACTTGGAAGGTTGTAAGGTGATAGGGAATAGCCAGCATGGATTTGTAAAGAAAGCTTTCTTTGATAAGATAACAAGTCTAGTGGATAAGGGCGAAGCGGTGGATGTGGTATACCTAGACTTTAGTAAGGCATTTGATACGGTCTCGCATGATATCCTTATCGATAAACTAGGCAAATACAATTTAGATGGGGCTACTATAAGGTGAGTGCATAACTGGCTGGTAGTTATTAATGGCTCCCAATCCTGCTGGAAAGGTATAACAAGTGGGGTTCCGCAGGGGTCTGTTCTGGGACTGGGTCTGTTCAGGGACTGGCTCTATTCAATATCTTCATCAACAACTTAGATGTTGGCATAGAAAGTACGCTTATTAAGTTTGCAGACGATACCAAACTGGGAGGGATTGCAACTGCTTTGGAGGACAGGGTCAAAGTTCAAAATGATCTGGACAAATTGGAGAAATGGTCTGAGGTAAACCAGATGAAGTTCAATAAAGACAAATGCAAAGTGCTCCACTTAGGAAGGAACAATTAGTTTCACATATACAGAATGGGAAGAGACTATCTAGGAAGGAGTATGGCAGAAAAAGATCTAGGGGTCATAGTGGACCACAAGCTAAATATGAGTCAACAGTGTGATACTGTTGCAAAAAAGCAAAAGTGATTCTGGGATGCATTAACAGGTGTGTTGTAAACAAGACACGAGAAGTCATTCTTCCGCTCTACTCTGTGCTGGTTAGGCCTCAACTGGAGTATTGTGTCCAGTTCTGGGCACCGCATTTCAAGAAAGATGTGGAGAAATTGGAGAGGGTCCAGAGAAGAGCAACAAGAATGATTCAAGGTCTTGAGAACATGACCTATGAAGAAAGGCTGAAAGAATTGGGTTTATTTAGTTTGGAAAAGAGAAGACTGAGAGGGAACACGATAGCAGTTTTCAGGTATCTAAAAGGGTATCATCAGGAGGAGGGAGAAAACTTGTTCACCTTAGCCTCTAATGATAGAACAAGAAGTAATGGGCTTAAAGTGCAGCAAGGGAGATTTAGGTTGGACATTAAGAAAAAGTTCCTAACTGTCAGGGTAGTTAAACACTGGAATAAATTGCCTAGGGAGGTTGTGGAATCTCCATCTCTGGAGATATTTAAGAGTAGGTTGGATAAAAGTCTATCAGGGATGGTCTAGACAGTATTTGGTCCTGCCATGAGGGCAGGGGAGTGGACTCGATGACTTCTCGAGGTCCCTTCCAGTCCTAGAGTCTATGAATCTATGAATCTATGCTGTATACTGATATAGCTGTTCCTGTATTGACACCTTTATATCAGTATTAATGCATCCACACTGGGAGGGGTAGTACCAGTTATCTGTTTCAGTTTAAAAAAAAAATCGCATTGATAACCAGCAAAGTTACATCAGTACAAACACACAGGTGATTTAGACCAGGCCTGAGGGCTGGCTGATGATTATTCCAGTAAAAAGAAAGGATATGTGGGGAAGGAGCAGAACATTGGAAATCAACAATTTCTCAAATAAATCAGGGGATTGCACTTTTCATTCTGGTGGATTTTAAGTTGTTTCCATAGGGGTATGTCTATTATCTTTCTTTCCTTTTTTTTAAAGCTCCAAGTGCATCAGAATGTTCATGCAACCTGCCATAGTCTGGGGGCCTCGTACCTCCCAGATCCACAGCAGTTTAGACAAATTGTCACTGGCAAACATTTTTATATGTTGAAACCAATGAGAAAGGAATATAGAAATTGCCATACCAGGTCATAATCAACCACATCATAGGGCTTCTATGGGCCTCCTCTTCTCACATATTAACAGACTGGTTCCTTTGGTACTGTTAAAATCATGTACTATTTTAATCTCAGGAACACAGCAAAAGTCATACCAGATCAGATAAGTGGTCATATTGGGTCCAGTGTTTCTATGGTCTCATCTGCTCTCACAGCATTTCTTTTGATAGTGTTATAGTCTTGTGAACTATTTACTTGTATTAACAAATTGTGTTTATTTTTAAAAACATCGTTCATTAAATAGTTTTGTAATGTTTAACAGTATAATATTGAATAATTCAGCAAAATACAATATGTAGAAGACGACAAATGATAGTAAGATATTTCATTAGTAGATTATTAGTACAAGAGATTTAATGGCTCCCTGAAGTCTCTACATGTCATAGCCTAGTTGGGGATATCTGAATGTAGTTATTACTGACTTATCATATATTTGCTATATCAGACTTAAATTGTGCCATTGGAGCAGCAGCAGCAGGCATGCAGGGAACAATTTGCTAAATCTGGTCCCAGTGTTCATCAATAATGAACCTTATTTTTATATATATATGATCCAATAGTGAACCTCTTGAACTTAGTTTAATTCATTCCTGTATGTGTTAGTGTTAAGGATATGGAACTAGGTTCTCTTGTCTTTTCTAAAGGTTCCAATACATTTCAAAACTTTTGAAGGTAGAGTTTTTTATTATTGCATTGGGATTTTTTATTTATTTTTAATATGGAATTTTTATAGATGGAAACTACTCATTTCAGAGTAAACAACAGATGTTTGCACCTATATTATGAGTTGGTACTGACATCGATATTAAACAATAATAAGAAAACGTTAAAAACCTTAATGATAAATAAATGTGTCAGCAAGAAGAAATAGTTAAAGTTCATTTCTGCTAGGGGGCTGGGGGACAACATAAAAAAGGTACATCTCTTCTCCCAGAACTTTTTCTAACACCCTAGCCCTGAGCAGCTTCGAACAGTGGCATTAAAAATAAAAATCAATCTGCCACATGAATGTGTTTTCTTCCTCCCCTTATATGTAGAGGTTCCTCCAGAATTAACCTTGCCTCAGACACAAGGTACACAAAATTCACTCCTAGCCCAGTAACAGCTCTTCTAAACAAAAAAATTGCATGGCTTTAGGCCTGGTTATCATACAGCTGTGGGGGGAAAGAAAAAGACAGAACTTTTTATAGTTCAGTATTGGGTTCATACTCTAGGAGTGCTAAACCTCATTGGGACTCAATATTCACCTCAAGTCCTGGAATGGCTGAGATTTTGGATGAGACATTTATAGAAATATCATTTTCTGTGGTATATTTTCTTTCCCTCTAGATTCTCCACAGTTGGACTTGAGGGGCAAAATGTTGCTTCCATTGAAGTTAATGGCAAAACTTCCACTGACCTTAATGGAACCAGGATTTCATTCATGGTGACTAAGTGATCTGGATTTACAGGCATTGGGATACAAGCGATAGTCCCAGTAACATTTTACAAACACTCTAAAACTTCCCTAATAGTTTTTCTGTTACATGCCTTTTATATACTGACTACATGATGGGATGGTGCAGATTAAGGGTTTTGTTAACATAAGTTTGGGAGGATCTGCATAATGCTGACACTTTATGCCACATCACATCATCACATACTGGTTAGTGTGAGCCTGCTTATCTCATGAGCCTTACAGCCAAAGGTCCAGCTGGTATCTTGAATGTAATTTTTTTCTCATTGTGAGGAAGAATATAAATTCCTTTTCCACTCTGTTACTGATAAAGGAATTAAGGCCTTCCCATTCTCAACATGATTTATTTTATTATAAAGTACGGCTGTAGGGAGTCCTAATAACTTAGGTAAAGTCTGATGATATGGATTTTGGAACAATTTAGAGTCTCTCAAAATGTGGGTGCAGATGAATGTCCAAGTGGTGAGGGATATTTTCAGACAAGACCAAAGGATTTGTGTAATAGCAAGTGCTATCACATCTGCAGCTGGTTGCTGATTTTGTGATGCTGCCTATCTGACGCCTGAGCCAGCAACCATTTAGGACTTTATTTAGGATAAAATGTAGATTGGGCAATGAGAATGTCTGCTCTATTCTGAGCAGTATAAAACACATTTTGAAATATACACTGAAAATATCATTATTTTACTGTTAAAATTAAAGCAAAATTAACTGACAAATAAGAAAAAAGGGAAAAAAATATTTGCTCCAACCATCAATAATCATAAAAGAATTCTCATCAAAAAGTGATGGGCAAATGATGTTTAACCTCGGGAGAAAGGAGAGAGATGGCAGAAATGGCATGGTGCCAATGGATCAGTAGCAGACAATAATGACAAATGGACACAGGCCATCAAATTCTAAATATGAAGCCCTATCCTGGGCAGACTGTACCTACTTCTGAGAGATGCCTCAGGGGATCTGTCTTTTTTATTTTTTTTCCTTCTTCTTTTACACTTTTTCTACATCTGGATAGCTTGCCGGGCCAAAATTTTTCTCAACTGGAAAAAAAAATGAAATGGGAGGAACGGAAAGGTAATAAATACAAGCGCCTCCATTTAACTCAAGAGTGAAGAGTACTCCAAACTGATGAGTCTGCTGACACAGAGTTCTTTGATAATAAAGGTGAGGGAAGCAGGAGGGAACCTGGGCTGATGAGGAAGGGAGACTTTTTTTTTTAGGAAAGCAACAATAAGCTAGTAGCCAAAGATAAGGGGCTTTCACTTTAAAATCCCTATACGCATTCCATCATCAGTACATACTCACACTGGGCAATCTCAGCATTTTTATCTTCATAAGGAAACCACCCCTTTTCAAATTTAGTAGACCAAAATATTCAGATAATTCAGGCCCCTTAAGTTGTGCACATAGCTTATTAACTAGCCTATGTAAGTGCTTGAACTTCTCATTGTTGCCCTCATTCTCACCTCCTCAATTCCTCCTATTGTTTATTACACTGGCTTGTTGCATTTTGCTTCAGTGTGGATTATAAACGTCTTAGGTCAGGAACCTCATGCAGCATCTGGTACTATGGAATCCTCATTGAGGCCTTTGGATGCTACAATACACACAATTAATAACTAATTAACTAATTTCATTTTAACATGCTTGCCATTTCTGCCTAGCTTTAATGCCTTGTTGGAAGATGTACATAAAATAATATTTAGCCAGTTACAACTGAAACAAAATGAGGGTTAGCCCCGGTTATGGAGATTAAACTCAAATAGAAATTCAGGGGTTTGAGTATAGTTTGGATGGAACGTAGAAAGAATAGCTTGAGTGTGGGATGTCAGTTTGTATTGCTGGATGAGGAACATTTCAATGACTCCTGTGGGAATTCTGCTCCACTGCACAAGCACAGAGTTAATGTCCCCCTGCAGACTTTTCCCCCTCTTGTAGAATAATTGATTCTGACAGAGAAGCAAAGAGAAACGGCCATTACACCTTTCATCCACCAGGGGCTGATATGGCTCCAGAAGAGAGGGCAACTAGCTTACAGGCCTGAGCAGCCAGTGGGGGAGAAGAAAGGGGCAGAGGCTGCCTTCCTCACAGTGCACTGCCCGTGGGGCCAGGTGAGGAGGCATGGGATATGTGTGAGACAGAGTGGGACATATTGAGTTGCTGGAGGTCACAGATTGGACTCAGAAGGGCTATCGGGGGGGACAGACTAGGGCAGGAGCACAGGAGTTAGTGGGTTGGTAACATAGGGCTGACTGGGAGTAAGGGTTGAGGGGCACATGGGCAGCTATGTCTGGCTGAATAAGGAGTGGGAGTGCATGGACACATGGAAACAAGGGCAGCTATGCCTGACTCAGTGGGAGAGGCTAGGGGTCAGCCAGGGTCTGCAGGGGAGAGGCTCCACAACTCCTTAACAATACCTCCCAGAAAAAAACCCCTTGGTCAATACTTCTCCCAGACACACCCAGGTTCATCCCCAGGCTCCTTCCCAGCAATTACTTCTCTCTCACTCAACTCCTCCATTGCCCCTCCCACCAGCCTTTGCACTGCTTCTGATGGGTGTGGGAAATACATTTCTGTAACAAATTATTACTCAAAGTTCTGTATTAATATGCCTAGTAAGGAATCTATTTGTCAAAAAAAATTCCTGAATCTTTTTTTGTCGTCTGTATTTTACAAACATACTTACTGACAGGTATTTTGAAATAAATTACCAAAAATATTGAAACTGCCATGATTATAGTGTGTTATTTTGACAAATAAAATATGCAGAATTTTGCAGAATTTTAAAATAGTGTGCAGAATTTTTAATTTTTTTGACACAGAATTCCCCCAGGAGTATTTCAATGGAAATATCTTTTGTTAAATTCAATAGATTTCTCTTACTATGAGATTTCCCATCTTGTTGATGAATTCACTCCATGTGGTTTCCTCTAATGAAAAAAGCTAGGGGAGGAAGACATTGTACTTAGTTAGTGCCATCATTTCTTCAGAATTTCTTAGGAGGTTTGCTTTTGAGGGGAAGGAATGTGGCAGGGCTGTGTAGGCATGTTTTGCTACTGCAGAAAGATGAAGTTATTTCCCTCTATGATGAAAGCCACAGCAAGTTGTTTATGCTGTGTATATCTGACAGTCTAACCACCTTTCTCATATAATACAATAAGTAATATGGATAAAATTTTCACAAATACTGAAGTGACTGAAGAGCCTAAGTCCCATTTTCAAAAGCACCTAAGTCACTTAGGAACCTATTGGCCTTAGGCACCTAAGTGACATAAGTGCTATTGAAAAACATACTGTATACATTTAGGCTTCATCTATCCTTATGCTAGGAGCTTCTGAGACCCTTGCAGGCTTTTCAAGACAAACTGAACCTGAACAAGAGCCTATTGAGGGTTTTAGAAAATTTGTGCTGGTATCTTTAGGGGGAAAATACTTATGAGATAAGTAGTATGGAC
This sequence comes from Gopherus flavomarginatus, assembly GCF_025201925.1. Lineage (NCBI taxonomy): Eukaryota > Metazoa > Chordata > Testudines > Testudinidae > Gopherus > Gopherus flavomarginatus. Next base: position 108,866,000 of record NC_066621.1, read on the forward strand.
AACAGGTACAGCTTCAAAATTTCAACTTTGAAAAATGCTTACTAAAGGCAGTTCAGTCCCATTTCTTTAAAAAAATTAAAAAAAAACCTGTCAGAGAAATTAAGATATAATATAGGCAAAAAGTGGTTATTTTCTTTAGGTCCTTGGGGAAAGCAATGTCTAGCTTGTTTGCATCAGTTCAAGGGAATGCCAGGGACTTTTGTATGGAGACCCATTTGTTAGGGGTATCAGTTAATGTCTCGCAGTTTACTTTGAAGCCAGAGGAACTGCTGAACTAATAGCTTGCAGGAGGATTGAGATACTGTCCTTAAGACGAGCAAAAGAAGATGATATTATTTATATAAAAGGCCAGCTTTCAGTGCCAGGTTAAAAAGGCAGGGGACGCAGGTAGAAGCCTTTGCAAAATGAAGGAGTACAGACTGTTTTCCAGAATATTTTCCCAAATCAAAACTGTAGTGGGTGACACTTCTATTTCAAAAGTTACACACTAAGGGCCCAATTAACAAAGTAGTTAAGCACATGCTTACCTTCAAGCATATGACCAGTCCCATTTAAATCAATGGGACTACTCACATACTTAAAGTTAAACATGTGCTTAAGGACTTCGCTGAATCAGCCATAAAACTGTAAGTAAGACAGGCAGTTTTACACATCTCTCAACTATATTTCATTTCAAAGGACATTAGTGAAATCCCACAATATTTTGTCCCATACAGTGTCTCTCACATGTGGGCCTTGGAGGGTTAAGAATTAGGCAACTGTGCATAGTAAGGGACCAATCCTGCAATTTTGAATACGTGACTATATATATAATATATTGCTGAAGTTCATTCCATACACAAAAAGTTATGATGAAAAATTCATCACAAATTCAAAATGTCCATTTTAGCAGCACATTGTAGGAACAAATCCAGAGCTAACTAAATAATACCATCCTTACTAGTCTACCATGCAATAAGCTAGGAGGCCAACCTGGAAAAAATACTCCTTTTCATCACCTCTAAGAAAAGCTTCCCTCTCCCCAGATTTAATGTGTCTAAATATTGAAATGTATCTAATAAGTAGTTAAGTGATAAGCCTAACATTCAATGCCTTGTTTGGAAAGAGAAAATCTGAACTGTTTGTAATTTTAATAATCCAGATGTTTGTTGTCATCTTCTTCTGTAATTATTAATAGAAACTTAATTTATAATAATTCTTCTGCATGGAGAATAGAAATTTCTACTGTTCAGCTTCATGTCCCTATGGGGATGTCACATCTTGCTGTTTTATGAATCATCTCAAGGTGACTCTTATGCAACCTTATCATCTGTAAAGGAAATCTGTGGGAAAAGCAGTTTTTCTTGGAAATATATTTTATCAGGCTTGAAAGTTCAAAATCTCATCTGTTAGCTAAATATCGTGCATGCCATGCTTCACTTTTTAGATAGTTCACATTGTTTTCCATAATGCAATTACTAGTGCCTGGGATTTTTAAATGGTACTTCAATGTAAAAACATGGTCTATACTTTGTAATGATTATACAAATGCTCTTCTATGGAATTTACTAATCTTTCCTGTCTTGCATCTCTTAACAAAATGGCTGAAATTTTCAGCCATTATGGATGAGCTATTCAGCAAATCTGTGAAAGCAATTCCACTTGAAAAGGCTAAAGCACTACTTTATGAGATTGAATCACTTTGATTCCACAGTAGCAAAGTCCTTACTATTTTTACATGATTTCTTGGATTTCTAAGACTATACCCAAAATGCCACCAACCACAAACTGAAAGTGAGCTGTGCAATTTATACAAGCCAATACTAATTAATTTTCACTAGAGCAGGATAAATCAATTCCACAGTATTTTTGCTATTCTTTTCTTGTATAAATTATGAACCATTTCTAATTAATGTGAGCAACAGTAATCCTCTATTCCTTTCTCACCATGGTAGCAAGTCTTTACTAGTAATTGAACTGTAGCCTTAAAACAAGGTGAGGTCATGAAGCTTGTTTATCTGACACACCGAATTCTATGCCTGCCTTAAAGGGGAAGGGATGTTTTTTGCCCTCTGGGTATTAGTCATGGTCCATGGTTCGTGGGAAAAACTTTGGAAGTCTCAAATTTGTGTTCCTATTATTTCAATTTCTCTTAGACTTTGTTTGAATTCCAAAGTGAATTTTCTATTATTCCTTTGTAGGGTGCATAGGAGGGTACCAACAGTCTTTGAGGAGCAACACCTGCAGTTACATTCAAAGGCATGATTTTTCCAAGCAGATTCTGAGCTGCCTGGTATTGTCCCAGGAAGGATAAAGGCCTAGGTTCTTTACCTGACTGGCAGAAGCATTCCAGCACCAATAGGACTCTAAATGTTGTTTTAGAAGTAATGAGTCCTGCTGGTTTCATCCTGCAAGACATTGAAATCCCACAGGGAAGTGTGGTTAGAAATAAAACAGAGGGCTGGGGCTTTTAATGAGTTTCCTATCCACAGATGCCATCAAGCTTTTATACTATTCATTTTATTTCTACTGCTTCAACAAAGAATCCCAGAGCTGTGGGCAATACTCTTACCACTGAAGTGCACAGAACTTGGCAGAAATCTACACTTCAGAGACAATAAGAGATCATTACAAGAAATAAAAGAAAAAGCATAATAAAAAAGAAGTTAAGTATGGAAAACTGTTTTGACAACAATGAATAAAGATTAAGCCAGAAAAGCTGGACAGTGGCTGGCATTGGGTGGGGACAGGCTGGGGGACCCCAACAGCTCCACAGAGATTATTTGGAAAGGTAATGCAGCCTGTGGAGAGGGAATATTACCTTTCCCGGGTAAACTGTATGAGGCCAGTGCATTCCTGGAACATGCCCTACTCAATGCTATACATCCCAGTCCCCACCTGCTCTGCAGTGTTAGTGGATCCTAACTAGGTGGAGCGTTCCACAGAATCACAGGAAGGAAGGATGGTGACACAGAGGCATTTGACCTCTTCCTTCCATACCAGCGTGGTAAGATCTAGGCATGGAGGGGACCCTTCCATGCATGGATTTAGGAAGATCTATGGAACACTAATAGGTATTGCCTTTCCTACATAAACCCTCTGGGGATATCTTTAAGGGAGGCCCTGGGGCAGCCACAGCCAGGAGGGGAGTGGGGAAGGTGTCCTTACTGTTCTGGCTCCATTAGAACCAGGCTACCAGAGATTCCGGTGTGAAGTAATGGCCCCAGGGCTCCAGAGCAATACAGAAGCATAAGGCCACCCTACAGAAGGCCCTAAACTCTGGGGGAATATGTGGGTTCAATGACTCACAGCACTTTCCATGGGGAGGAAAACTTGCCCCCACTCCAAGTTGCCTCTGACTGGAATGAGATGGGATGGATACTGGAATGACATGCTGGTTTAACTGTGGAATGGTTTGCTGGCTCTTCTGATAAACAAGCTGGGTCAGGCTTTATATTTGGAATGGGCCAAACCAGTTCAAATTCCTTAAGAAGATTCCTCCAAATCTTCATTGAGCTTTACAAGAAAGCTTGTTGTTGCCAGATTTCCAGCCCAATTTTACAAGCTTGAGGGCTGTAGATAGCTTGGATAAGCATCCAAGTTTTCCCGTACAAACAAGATCCTCTGCAACTTCTGAAGTTCACCAGTCACTCTTCTTCATGCACTGTTATGGACTTGTTTTACATTTTAATGGTCTTTAGACAGAACACTGTGTCTTCATATCTGAAACATTTTCTGGATTAATACGGTTTGATCTCCTAAGGTGAATGCATTATGAACTATGAGCTGTTATCTCCTAACTCTGGAGAGTTGCATTTATATTCATTTTATTGTTATTAGAGGAAGTCCAGTTGTGAAATGTCCTGGCTTTGTCACATAATCTTGTCCTCCTTTTTTGGGCAAAACTCTCAATGAAGTTCAAATCAAAATTCTACCTGAATACCATAGATATGTTAGTATAAAGCAGTGGGGCAGCAGCCTTAAACAAGTATTATCCTGTTGCTACTGAGCAGCTGCAGTAAGCAAAATAATAAAGGCTAATATGGTTTGTTGGTTTGTAAAATGAGAATTTAAAAGCTTCCATTTAAATATATACCCTAAAAATATAGTGCTCTGAGTAATGGCTAGGCTGATATCCACTAGTAATCACTGATATTCTATTTTTGCCTTATAATTAAAAAATATTTCAAAATGACTCAACCATCAAGTTGTGCATATAAAATATCTGGCCTTATTCCTATTACTAATGAGTTTTCTCCCACAAACCCTCTAGTACAAACCTTTCCATTGACTTCAGTGGGCTTTGAATCATGCTTATTGTTTGTTACACCCATTTATTGTACCTTTTCTTAAATTAGACCCCCGTCCAGCAAGTGTATGTCCAAGGGCCAACCCCCTGTGACCACACAGATCTCCAGTGATTTCAACTGGGCTTTGCACAGGCATAGAGTTTCACACATGCAGATCAGCATCATAGGATTGGGGCTGGAACTGCTTTCCTATATGTACAGTGCCTATTACAACCCGATGGAAGATATTTAATATTAAAATAAATAAATAAATAATGAACGAAAGGAATGGGACCTTTGTGTGCTTTATTTTTGTTCATAGTCATGTAATTTTTTATTTAGAAGTCAGGGGCTGTGTAAAATAAATATCAAGTGATCTCCATAGTAAAGGCTATACCATGAACATTTTTTAAAATGCAAAGATGTTATTTCGTTAGGAATGCAAGTTTAAGGGCTAACTAGTATTTTGCATACATACCATGAGATAGGAAACAGCATGTGCTTTCTATTTATATTGGTTACCAATCTCGATATTCAAGGGAAGAGTGTATAAAGTTAACAAGCAATTATTTGGCAAATTAGTACTCAACAACCCTGAGTAAATAGGAAGTTTGAAACCTATCTGTTATACAGCTACTTTAATTTGCATAGCACACTGGTGTGTTTGCTTTGCAAATACTTTGCAATGAATCATCATTTGTACTATACAGTCCAAAGAAAAGCAATCAAAATTCACAGCAAGACAATGAAATTAATTATAACTGTTGAATTCTGTGGTGGTAATTCCTCCTCATGCAGGAAGATTAATTGCATTGCACTTTCCTTGCACTCCACTAAATGATCTGATGAATGTATAATCATTTACAGATTTCTCAAATGCTGAAAATTGATTACCTTTGATTAGCTCTGATCCGCACAAAGAGCTCTGACAGAGTATCAGTGAAACATTACAACATTACAGACAAAGTAACAAATGATTTAATTACCAGTGTGCTTATTAATGTTAGATTCCCTGCAGTGATCCTGGCAAATCAGGGGCCTGTAATAGACCTGTGGGTTTCGCTGAATTCCATTAGGGTTTAAATAATATTTCTCACTATTTCTCAAATCCTTCTTTTCATGGCTTCTTAATAACACTAATTAATTTTAATTTGCACAAAAATCCATCACGTCTTCACAAACTTTTAATTAGATGTAAAATAAGAAAAGTCACCGCTTTCAGAGTAGAATATACATATGCTCTGCAGTTGTGTATCTTTTCAAATAAGTTTTTCATTAAAGGAAGTTATTTATCTATGATGCTGTTTAATTGAAATTCAGAACAAATGTTGAATTGTGCCTGTGGTCCAACTATGCACTTTTAGCAGCAAACATAATAATAGTGGCTTAAACATGAACCAAGTGAAAAAAACAGGATGGTAAAATGTTTAGCTAACAAATGGTAAACATCGTTTTAATACTTTTTTATGTATTGCCAATACATACATTCACTCATTTTGTTAATTGTAGTAGATAAAACACACTGATTAAGCAGCTACGCTGTATGCTGAAAGAGTATTTGAAAATGAAAGAGCAAGAGAACACTAGCCCAGTTAGATACAGACCATGATGAATGTTGTTGGCACAAACAAATCAGGCTTTTCTAGGCTTCTGCTCATGAACACTTAAATCAGTTTAGATTGGCAGCTTCTTTGGTTTTCCCTGGTTTTATGTCATTTTATATGACATTAAATTATTATGAAGCCATGACAATGGAAACCCAGATGATCAGAGAAGTCAAACAGAGCTCAAATTAATCTCTGTTTCCGCAAGTGTTTACAGAGGAAAAAAATAAATGTAGGTAATTAAAAGCTTATTTAGCACTGAAGTATTAATACACAGACAACTTATAATAATATTTTTGCATCTCAGTTTTGCACAAAAGGAGTGACTGTGTAATACTGCAGGTGTTACTATGTCATTTGTAATGCACAGGCTGGGAAACTTAAAAAATAAAGATATGCAGCCCCCAAGGCAGATGATTACATTTATTATATTCAGTGCTGTCAGCCGCTGAAAATCTATCCATCACAATGAAACAGCAATGAGAGTCAGAAGTCTCTTTTTGTGGAGAAATATTGAAGTCAGATTGTTGATGTCAAAAGTCAAACTTGAGTTCAGCTATCTGTTTTATGAATCTGACTGAGACACATTGTGCCTGTGTTCAAACTGATATCTAGCAGAGCTCATTTTAGCAAATGTGTGATTTAAAAGTCAAAAAAACATTTGTATGAGCAAAATCTTAGCAGGAAACTGCTAGGACACTCATACATGATATTTAAATATAAGTACTATGTCGTTCTATAGTGTTTACTATTTATCATCTGCTAAACATTGAAAAATTGTTATGTCTGATACTTAAGGTTATTTTACCCGTATACTGTGTACATGAAAACATTTCATAAACACTAGAAAAAATATTGCATTTGATTTCCTTCCCTGCCTCTTGACATTTTCTATGGAATTGGAATACATGGTATATTTCTTATTCATAATATGTTGCAGGAGTATAGGATTAGGTATGATACATTCAGCTTGCTCCAGAAGAAAATTAAGAGACTTACACGAAAATATACTGTTATGAAGATGAAGTAAGATTTATACATTATCTGTGTGTGAAGATCCAGTGCAGGCATGGTGGGGAAAAAGCACTTTTTAGTCACAGAGAGACTGATTACATGTTCACGGCTAGAATTATCTATCAACAATAGCTACTATTTGCTGAATCCTGCATTCTCATAGTAGAAATAAGATGATGGTAAAAGTAAAACAGAAAAAAAAAGTCAAACATACTGTAGTTTGGACTCTACATGTCTCCTCAAATCTGAATTCGGTAAAAAAAATTCCCCTGTATTCATTTCACCAGAACTTTTAAAAAACAGAACAGAACAATTGAGACGAAAGTCATTTATGTTTAACAAACTAAACTGTGTTGAATAAACACTAAACATTAGGAAATCTATATATGCTGCTTGGGGAACAGCATTTAATATAAGCATATTCAGTGGCTTACATTCAATATTTTTAAGAGCATTTCTTTAAGAAGGTGCTTTGTATCTCAGAGAAAGCATATGTGCTACATATTACTGAACTTGCTGTCGTCACTGCAGATTTGGTTTGTTTAACAAACAGAAGCACAGTTTGTGAATTCAAGTCAGGGAGACCCTTTTATTTGTGCTAATTTCACCAGCCTTTTTCTTTTCTAGCACAGCCCTGAGGGTACATGATGTAATGGTCACCAATGTAATGGTCACAGAGGACAAAAAAAAAGGTATCATGAAATGCAGAATTGAATGTTATGTTTAAAAAAGAAAAATGATGCCAGAATTCCTTTCCAAGTAAACTCTAGGGAGAAAAACAAACAAACTATGCAGATAGTGTATAAAGCTCATTGGATCAGCCCTTAGTTGTTGGTTTAAAAAAAAAAAAAAGCCCCAAAACTGGCAATAAAAAAAAACCCCAAAAGAAAATGGAGAGTTTTAAAAACAATAATTAAAAAAAACCCACTGGAGGACTGATTCAGTGATACCAGATGTAACATGCGGCACTGTGGATTGAAGGGTCATGAGTTTGAGTCAAAACTCAACTCCAAGTTAATTGGCTGGCAGTGGAGCTGCACAAATTGCCGAGATAGAATATTTGTTTGCTAGCAAGGGGGCTCAGCCTTCCTGTGCTTTTGTCCTCTGTGCTTGGTAGCCAGGAACTGACACTTGTATTTTCTCTGAAGGCTCTTGCATAATTGTTGTCATCTTTTCAAATAAAAGGAAAAGAATTAAGGATTCTGGTTGAGCATAAAACAGAGAGAGGAATTTTAAAATATTTAAAAGCTGCTCAGGGCTGGATTATATGCATTACCCACTCAGCATTTTTTCTTTACAAAAAATACAACACACAATAGTGGACCATAGTTTTAGTGCACTGATTTGGACCAGAAATGTGAAATACTGCGGTATTTTATAAATATAACTCTAACATGTTTCCAATATGTAAACAAAAAAACAAAGTTATGTCTTATAGTTTTTTCAGCACTAATCTGGTCAAAATGTTTCTATAGCTAATAGAATAAAATACCTGGGGTTAGTGATCTTACTGAAAAAATTGGTCCTTAAAACATTGAAACAGCAACTGGGAAGTACATTTTTTAAAAGCTTCTAAGTATGTGCATGGAACACTTTGGATCTATGCCAGAGATATACAGTACAAAACAACATATGGAACTCGCCAGAGCCTAAAATCCCTTTCCACAAAAATTATACCACTCCCCACCACAATAAAATGACTCAAGGAGGGGTGTGTTTATGCCTCCCAGGCAGAACTCCATAGCCCACAATTAGTCTATATATTCAAAGGCCAAAAAAACATATTGTTTTACTTGCTGTATAATTATCTGTTATGATGAACTGTGATTCTAAGGACTATTGTCTTTAAGCTTGGATCTGTGTATATAGCGGTTGTCTGGCTGAGACCCAAGAGTGGACCTTCCATTTAGAGTCTATGCCTGAGTGATTTCTCTGGTCTCTTCCCGCCTGGGTGAAACAGGGACCGTTTCTGCATGATTTCTTGGGTTGATGAGAAGCAATTATGCCTTAAATGAAGTCATTCATGTCTGCCATTTTGTTTGCATATTTTTCAGCATTCACCTGTTATTAAACTGGTCTTCAAACTGTAAACTAGTTTCAAGTAGACTTTTGTGTCTAACACAGTTTTTTAACCAGAGGAAAACAAAGTAGATATAATGTTTTCTGCACAAATCACTCAAGCAAGAAATCCAATAAAGTGATTAAAAACCAAAATAGTCTTTAAGAATGTCCTGGGCACTTTCATTTCTGAAATTGGAAAAGGTTAAGAAAATCATTCTTAGACGCAAGCTAATATTCCTATTTTGTGACCTTGAAGCAACTTCATTTTAGGAAAACAATGACCAAAAAATTATACTTCCTTAGATCATTTAAATCTGAAATGTGAGAAGGCTAATAATATAAGTGTAATACCTATTTAATGCATGTGCATATAAAGCAAGAGATCCCACTGCATAACTCAGTTTCTGTTAAAGTGTGTAAAATCCTATGAAAGATCCAAATTTTGCAAAACTTATTTCTGAAATGCCTCAGATTACTTTAAATACAGGCATTTATCAAACTAATACAATAAATTTACTACTTCCACTGTTTAGATGCCTGGTAGAGCTTTTCCTGATAGCGGTTTCCAAAGGTAATGTTAGGTACAACATTGATAAAAAGGTAGTAGTGTCATGAAAATAAATAATGTAGAACAAGGTATGTTAATTCATATTAAACTGGATATACTTTATACTAATTTACAAATCTTTTGTTGTTTTGTCAGGCTTCTGAATGCATTTTTCTTAATGAGGAACACTGAATTTTGATCTGTACAATTTGTCTTTCAAAGTCTCTTCCCAAGAACCAAACTACTTTACCATGATTTTCCCCTGTGGTAAAGATACAAAGGAAAGAAAAATAGGTACATCTGAGAGTACCTAATACAATGGCAAAGCTTAGAAAACAAACACCCCCAAGTTTTCAGGTATCTGAATGACTCTTAATTATTTGGATACTTCACTGATTAACATGAAGTGCACGTATTTAAGAAACCCTCCTTTTATGCTGGAAATCGTCTGTTATGGCCAAGTACACGGGAACCTAACCAACAATGTATTTTAGACTGATTTTTGAATTTCAGTGAAATATCAGTGGAGTTGCGGGTGGTTTGAAAGTGCTTAATTTATCTGCACGGAGTAGAAAGAAAAGCTTTTTTTGGGGGGGAGGGGGAAAGAGGATTGTACTAAGGTGACCTCTGCTGTTTAAAAAAAAGGCTGCAAAAAGGAGCCCCTTCCTAAATCATTCTGCAATCCTAAATTACTAGGACAGATGTGGATACAGCGATGCTGAAAACTATTGCTAAATTTATTACTGTTTGGATAACTACAAATGATTTTAAGGTTTCTTTCCTATGGCACTGGAAATTTCCCCTGTTGTTTACTGCCTTGCCATTTGCGTGCAAACTCTGCCTGTACCGGGATCTCTACCATTACATTTTCTTCACACCAAAGGGTTTTCTCTGCTCCTGGTGGGGCAAAGTCGTGACCCAGAAAAAAATGGATTCATGAATTCTCAGGGTGCAACTAAAGAAGACAGGAAATATGCCATGACTGAGCTCCTACTAGTGACAATTTAAACCCTGTAATTAGTTTGGATTCAAGCTGCAAAAGGAATCTGAATTTAAAATGCATTAATTCAAACTGATATATTAACTTTAACAAACTAGATCCCTTATTATGTAGAATCATTATTACAATCTGTTTAACTGTTGGAACTCAAGCTTTATTAACTTAAAAAGTATTAGAAAATGAAAGTAAGCACTGGGGAACATTTTATGTATGTGGTGGTTTTCCTGGAGAAACATAACTTTTATTGGAGTTAGTTAGCTTTAACACCTTAGTTATGGATTCTATTTTTGTAAATTCCCATCACCCACATGCAGCACAATAGCCAAGGCCACTATCCCCTGCTGATATCAGGGCCCCTGATCCCCTTTAGCTAACTCCCTGACATTTCTATGAACCACACAGCTGAAATGTTATACAGTAATTAATGTTGATCCTAGCACACACACAGCCTCCAGTACAAATTAGGATGGAAAAGGTTATCATAATATTTTGCTAGTCTGTTTGGTAGATTTGAATTGCTCCCTGTGGGGGACAAACAAAAATGGTATTTAAAAGTTATATGGCATGAAGGAGGAGCATCTAGGTAATTTTATAACAAAAAAAAGTTGGAACTATTGATAGCTAATCTTGCCATTTCAACATGTTGATACTTATTAGGTTTCTGTTCCCTTAGGACCAGTTTGTAATGTTGTGGTATGCAGGTTTGCAGGCGAAGTCAGTGTATGATGACTGAAACTCTAACTAAAGCTCTGTTATCTCGTGGAGTTCAAATCCAGGTACAACTAGCAGCTGGATCCTCTCGAACTGTCAGTGGTGTCTGAAAAACACTCAGAGACTAAATAATTTAGATTACACCATTCTGACCTGTATACTTGTTTAAATGAGTAATGCAGCCACTGACTGAAAGAGGTCAACCATCTGTAGAGGAAACATAGAATTTGGTTTCATTTCCAAACAAACTTTTGAAGAGCAATACTGTGGGAGGTAGGAGAAAGTTGAAGACAGATCAATGGCTTATCGGCTAAACCAAGGTTAAAACTTCTATCCCTTGCAGAAAGCAACATTAATAGAAAACGTTCCTGGGAGAGTAGCTAGCACAAACATAGTTTGATCCATGCAACATGTCATTAATCTGACTTTTTATTTTCTGTAGGTTAATATGAATGAGCTTTAAACAGCATTATCAGTAGTGATATATATTAATTCATTACTCAATAAACAAGACCACCATATTATTTAAATGCTTCTGAAGAAATGAGGCTCATCATGGCATCTTCCCAAAGTATGTGCATTGTCAATTAGCTCTCTGGGGGAAAAAAAAAAACTACCAAAGTTATTGCGAAGTTAGCACACATGGATTACATTCCAACTGTCAATTTTCAATGGCAGAGAGAACAGGTGCCGCCTCAAAAGCTGGCATTTGCTCATATGCATCCTGCGTTTTTATGCTTTAGCCCATGTAGATATGTAATAATTGGCTCCCTAGCCATGAGTTTGTGTGCACAAGTGCCATTTTGCATGGGCAAATATGGGATTTCTGAAACCACAGTCAGTGCAAGGTCACATTTACAAGTGCACCTACTATTGAAAATTTGGGCTCCTCCCCTTCTCGCTCATCCTCCGAGCCCAACCTACTCACGGATCTGTACATGCTAACTCCACTCAAGTCCTCCTACTAAAGGTCCCTCTCTCTCAGTAAATTCTGCAATATATGTTGCCAAGATGAAGGGAGATGAATAAGTAACTGGACTCTTCATCATTTTCTTTTCTTCTTGATTATTTTCTCCCCTTGCATTTTCAGGGCTTTCCATGGCAAAGCAAACTGTTTTAGAGGCTGTAAAACTCAGAACTAGGCAACATATTTTATATGCAAGTTTGCTTTTGGGAATGAATACATTGTGACACTGCACAAGATGCCATCTTGTTATATATGATGCCATCCACTGCAGAGGGCCAAACAACAGGAGAACCAAATTTCAACAGACCACTAGGCCTGCTGCTGAGCACACAAACAGCACTCCATTATGCTTCACCTGGGCTGATGTAGTGGCTTCTTATTCAGGCATGCTCTGTGGTCAGTAAATGATGAGCTGGAGGGGATTCGCACAAAGCCAGTCTTTGGGGCCAGCAGAGGAGAATCTTAACTTTCATATCAAAATTAAAAAGTAATTCTTCCTTGCAAATATAGCTTTGGGAACAAACTAATGCAAACTAATTGCTAGGGTTGGAAGTAACAAGCTACTGGTCTCCACTTTTGCAGCAGAAGCCAGGAGGGAACCTAAAGTTTCCTCTCATCCACATACCCCATTTTTTATGTAAAATGAGTAGGTTAAGTTTGGGGCTTATCCCAAAGAATTTTCTCACTAGCCCTCCCCAGAATCCTTAAATCATCCCCATGCATAGTGATGCAATAATAGTGAAAAGAAATCCATTATATTTACAGGTGGGGTGAGAGTTACAAACATGTGTTTGTTTGGCTTGCTTGAAAATGCTCAAGCTGGCTCTGCCTGTGACAATGCTCAGCCTTCTGAAGCAGCTGATGTGGCAGGTGTGCCTGACATTGCAATAGTGGTGGCAGCTGCTGCAAGGGGAACTCTCTCCTCCCACATGCCCCACCATTACTCCTCCCACATGCCCCAACAGTGCTCCAAAGACACGTACTTCTCCTGGCCACGACAACAGTCGCAAGGAGTTCTGGAGGGGAGACAGAGCAAAGCTACGGCTACATGATTAAAAATATGGTCCTGTGGGTAAAGCTAATGGTGGGGTTCAGATCCCAGCTCTGCCACACACTTGTGGTTTGACTTGGGCAAATCACTTAATTGCTTTGTGCTTCAGTTCTCCAGCAGTCAAATGGAGATAATACCAGTTCCTTTCCCCAGGCTTTGGCTCTCTTTCTCTTTCTCTTTCTATCTAAGATGATAAGCTCTTCAGAACAGGGACAATCTCTTAATATGTTTTTGTTATTTAAAAAAACCACAATACCTAGCACAATGGCTCCCTGGTCTGGGTTAGAAATGCCCAATAATAATATTAATAATTGATAAAAGCAGCTATTGTAGCCTATTTCTGCTCACCCCGGAGTCTGAAAACCGGTAATGGAAAGGAACCTACAGCCCTTGTCCTCCCCAACTTGTGGAAAACCTGTTCACTCTCCCGACCTCTCCTTCTGATTCCCAATAAGCATGCTGGCTAGGGAAGACTACCAGCACTACCCATCTCAAGAACGGAAGGAGATCAATGTATTGCTCATCTACCCATAGCCTGTCAAGCAACCTGCCTGCTACCATCTCTGTTAGATAGTCCTCCATGAGCAGTTCTGCAGAAGAAAATTCATGCTGAGCTGGAAAGATTGATAGATGAAAGGATCAGGGAGTAGATTCACAGATTCATAGATTCTAGGACTGGAAGGGACCTTGAGAGGTCATTGAGTCCAATCTCCTGCCCTCATGGCAGGACCAAATACTGTCTAGAACATCCCTGATAGACTTTTATCCAACCTACTCTTAAATATCTCCAGAGATGGAGATTCCACAACGTCCCTAGGCAATTTATTCCAGTGTTTAACCACCTTGACAGTTAGGAACTTTTTCCTAATGTCCAACCTAAACTTCCCTTGCTGCAGTTTAAGCCTATTGCTTCTTGTTCTATCCTTAGAGGCTAATTTGAACAAGTTTTCTCCCTCTTCCTGATGATACCCATTTAGATACCTGAAAACTGCTATCATGTCCCCTCTCAGTCTTCTCTTTTCCAAACTAAGCAAATTCAATTCTTTCAGCCTTCCTTCATAGGTCATGTTCTCAAGACCTCGAATCATTCTTGTTGTTCTTCGCTGGACCCTTTCCAATTTCTCCACATCTTTCTTGAAATACGCTGCCCAGAACTGGACACAATACTCCAGTTGAGGCCTAACAAGCACAGAGCAGAGCGGAAGAATGACTTCTCGTGTCTTGCTCACAACATACCTGTTAATGCATCCCAGAATCACGTTTGCTTTTTTTGCAACAGCATCACACTGTTGACTCATATTTAGCTTGTGGTCCACTGTAACCCCTAGATCCCTTTCTGCCGTACTCCTTCCTAGACAGTCTCTTCCCATTTTGTATGTGTGAAACTGATTTTTCCTTCCTTAGTGGAGCACTTTGCATTTGTCTTTGTTAAACTTCATCTGGTTTACCTCAGACCATTTCTCCAATTTGTCCAGATCATTTTGAATTTTGACCCTGTCCTCCAAAGCAGTTTCAGTCCCTCCCAGTTTGATATCATCTGCAAACTTAATAAGCATACTTTCTATGCCAATATCTAAGTCTATAATGAAGATATTGAACAGAGCCGGTCCCAAAACAGACCTCTACAGAACTCCACTTGTTATACCTTTCCAGCAGGATTGGCAACCATTAATAACTACTCTCTGAGTACGGTTATCCAGCCAATTATGTACCCACCTTATAGTAGCCCCATCTAAGTTGTATTTGCCTAGTTTATTGATAAGAATATCATGTGAGACTGTATCAAATGCCTTACTAAAGTCTAGGTATACCACATCCACCGCTTCTCTCTTATCCACAAGACTCATTAGCCTATCAAAGAAAGCTATCAGATTAGTTTGACATGATTTGTTCTTTACAAATCCATGTTGGCTATTCTCTATCACCTTACCACCTTCCAAGTGTTTGCAGATGATTTCCTTAATTACTTGTTCCATTATCTTCCCTGGCACAGAAGTTAAACTAACTGGTCTGTAGTTTCCTGGGTTATTGTTATTTCCCTTTTTATAGATGGGCACTATATTTGCCCTTTTCCAGTCTTCTGGAATCTCTCCCATCTTCCATGATTTTCCAAAGATAATAGCTAGAGGCTCAGATACCTCCTCTATTAGCTCCTTTAGTATTCTAGGATGCATTTCATCAGGTCCTGGTGATCTGCAGGCATCTAACTTTTCTAAGTGATTTTTAACTTGTTCTTTTCTTATTTTAATCTTCTAAACCTACCCCCTTCCCATTAGCATTCACTATGTTAGGCATTCCTTCAGACTAACATAGTGAATGCTAATGGGAAGGGGGTAGGTTTAGAAGATAAAAGTACTGTGAAACCAGTAGGTACTTGGTGAATGGGAGTGTGTGCAGCTGGTAGTTTTTTTAAGGAGGAAATAATGGAACTGATAGACGTTCACAGCAAGGGAAGAATACAGGATGGAGTGATGGAGGGGAAGCTTTACTCAGGGCATGTCACAAGGAGACCATATGAAGGAGCCTTTGTTAAAATTTGGGCAGCACATCCCTGGGTATATATAATCCCATGTATGTACATAGAATTTTACTGTTTTAGGCTTGAATCTTTATTCATTATTTCCAGATCTAGAACTTAAATTTAATTACTAAACGTTATTTCATCAAGGAAGGAAGGAAGGAGAATAGATTTATTTTCTGTTTTGACTCATTTGTCATATTAGTATTGTCATTTTGAAACCACCTACATGTTATTTTACCATTGTTTCTTCTAGCTAAGAAAAGAATTTGCCATACCACATTGGACTACTGGTCCATCAAGTCCTGTCTCCAGCAATGAACATCTGTTGTTTCAGAGGACGGTGACACCCTCTCCTCACAGCTCACAAAGTCAATTGTGAAATGCCACCCACAGAGAGAAAAAAGTCCATCTGACCCCCTGCAATAACCTCTTTATGCCCTGAAGCATGAAGTTTGTTCATAGATCCATAGATTCCAAGGCCAGAAGGGACCACTGTCATCTAGTCTCACCTCCTGTGTAATACAGGCCGTAGAACTTCCCCAAAATAATTCCCATAGCAGATCTTTTATAAAAACATGCAGTAGTTCAACCTACTTAACTAAAAATGTCCTTGGGTGAAAGCAGCAAAATTTGAATCCTTGTATTTTCTACAAAGGCACTTGCTTGTCCAGCGTGTTTGAATGTTTTTAGAAATATTGAAAAGCTGGGTCCATTTCTAGATATAATTTGTTATAAAATCTTCCAGCCCTACTTCAAAAGCAGCTGCAGTATGTGACTCAACAGTCTTTTCTATAAGGAAAGTAAAATTTTATTTGCTAGGCAATTTTCATGTATACCTCATTAAACCAAGTTTAACAAGTCTCCATATAGAAGACAAAGGACCTTATCCAGAGAAGGGTGAAGTACCTGTCAAGGAAAGTTACTTGAGTGGGCTTTACAAAACCCCAGCACCTTTCAGGACCAGGCCCTTCTATTATATTGTTTTTTGAGATGGTTAAAAGATTTTAATTGGACAGTTTTCCATCAGATGATTGAGTCTCATAATCAAAATTTTTTGGAACATGTTGATTTCAACATACTTTGTAATGGGGAAAAAGTCAAAAGGAATCATTTTGACAGTCTCATTTCTTTTTGATAAGGTAAAAACATCTCATTTACTTTTGATTTGTTTCAAATGTAATATTGCATTTAACATTATATAGCTAATATTTTATATCACATACGTTGTTTTGACATTATTGAAACAAAATGTTTTGATAGTTGCAACTTGAAATTTTTTGGATTTTTTATTTTGCTTGAAATTAATATTCAGGTCATAGTGAGTAGTAATGTGTTATCATACAGATACCATGGCAATGTCCCTGTGATTCAGATCACCATAAATATTTAATCTAGCACATCACTGAGATTGAAAATGACAAGGAGCCAGATTCTAATGTCATTTACACCATCATAAATCTGAAGTCAGTGGAGTTGTTCAGGTTTTACACTGCTATAAAGAAGAGCAGAATCTGGCCCAGAGTGATTAAGCCCTGCACTTTCAAAAACATGGGCAGGAGCAAAGGGGCATTTGGAACACCAATGTCAAGGCTCATGTGAGAGTTAAGGACTTGGGAGGATTTTAAAAGTTTGGCTGCTCCCATGTAGCTTAGGCCTCCAAGCAGGAAAGGTCTGGGAAATGGTTACCCAGACAGTAGTTTCAGAAGGACTCAGCAGCAGCATCAGATGCTCAAAAGTTAGTCATCGCAGAGACATGCCTAAGCCAGAAGGCTCAGGCTAAGGTGCTTAAGTAGAAATCCCTCACTGGGTGCTCCACAGTCTGCTCCAAGTTGTGCTCTCCCCTGTCCTAACAGGGTCCAGAGTCCAGGATGTATAAACGTGGTTTACACAGAGGCATGGCTCAGAACTGGGACGTTGACAGTCTGCAGCCATTTCTTCTGCAGGTATGTGAGGTTCTTCAGAAAAAGTTTCTGAAAATAACTTTTGGTTATTGCAGTTTGGTCTTCTCCAATGGCCAGAATAAACACCAGTATTTCTTTATTTGTTAGATGGCTTATACAGTTACTAATATAGTGAGAACATACTAGCATAATCTAATCTAGTAGACACTAAAGTTGATAAACCAGAACCCAGTCTAAGAATTTGAACAAATGGTTTGTGATCTACAGTTAAGATAGTCATAGTATTTCTTAGTTCTAAACATAACAATCAATGCTATTTTTCTGAGTATAAAATTTTTCTCTGCCTTGGGTTCCTGAAAGCAAAAAAGCTTGACCTTTCAGTCCCATTTGGCATTTTTGTGACAAGACTGCACCTATATTTACTAAGGAGAACTCATAAGCTAAGCACCAGTGCTAACATAGTATTTAAAAGTACTAGTAGTCAGATATCACTAACTGCGTAGTCTGTTCAAATGTCTTGTTATTTTATTCAGCTCAAACACAGGAACCAATTTTTTTTAACTGAGTCATTGGGTTATTATTATAGCTAAATTCAGCATATTTTTCTATAATAATTAAAAATAAGAGCAAAAGTGACTTCAGTTACGTGAATCTCTTTTAAAAAATCCACTTTTTGCCTCTAATATCCTGGGATCAATGGGGCTACAACATTGCAGAGACAAATACATTAAGACAAGTTACATTTAATTTAATTTCTCCAGTGAGCTTCCTCATTTGCATTTGTAATAAATACATCATCCAGTTAACAGATCATGTCGCTTACAGTCTGTAATATTTGGTCCATGATACTTACTGAGATACCGGGTGGAACATTAGCTATGTCATAGAGAAACCTATCGCACTGGAATAATCCACAATGATGTATGAGACTTTTGTTTAAATTCTAATTGATATAAGTTTGCAAAGTATCTAAGGGACTGGACATTTTGGCTAATTCCTCTTACTGTTCTGCAGTAGGTGCTTAAGGACCTGGTTTGGCCTTCAAAAATGACTTCTAAAACCAGATGTAATTCACTCTTCTTGCTTTTACTGAACCTACTACTGAAGCAAATGCATCAGCAAATTTTTCACATTACCTTTTTAGTATATGGGCTATTTCATTTGCAAGGGACCAATTTAAGCATAAATTCTTTAACTAGTTCTAGTCCAACAATCATGGACCTACACTAACACTACACTGCTCACGGTCTCTCTCTAGGAGAGGATGAAAGAACAAACCACATGTGACACCATGTAACACACTACTGCAAAGAGCTCAGATACCATGCTGATAAGTGTAATGTAAGAAACTTTGTAGAATCTGACCATTTTCTGTTGTTACACTGAGGCCCACATAATGCTGTTTACGTTCTACTTCCATTTTGATTTTTTCCCCATATTTTGTTGTATACCAATATGAAGTTCACAGTGTGTATAGGTTTGAAGTGTACATTAATATTTTACTGTATTGCCTCTGAATTAAGATTATTACAAGATGTTCATGGATTTTCCCCCACTATGGTCAGAGTTGCTGTCTTTCACAGTCTTCCTCCATAATTCAATTAACAAAATAAGTGTAAAGGCTAACAGCAGCAAAGACTTCAGCTACACCAAACAGCCATGTTAACAATGAATAATGTCTTCTCCACCTCCCCTCAGCAACTGGCTTTAGATTGTGGGTGCAGCGTGGAGGGAGGAAAAACTAATACAGTTCTCATGAGAGGGGAGGAGAAAGAGCTCTGCCTGAAGCCCTGACTGGCTGCCTTCTCCACTTCCCCACATCCAGGAGAAGAGCAGCCAATCAGAGGTGGGTTTTCCCCTGTGCAGGGCTGACTCCTGAAGGCTGGAGCTTCTCATGTCCTTCGGAGTCTGACTGCCCCAGTGGCTAAAAATTGCATTGCTTACAAGAGTTGGCAACCCTAATAAGTTTTAATGCTGCAAAATTGGGGCAGTCATGAGAATAGACCAAGAGTTAGCAGTCATGTCCATAGCAGGAAGTGCTGCGGAGATAGCCTCCACACCTGGAGCCATTGTGCTCAACAATCAGTAATGTCTTCAGGGGCATAGGAAAAGTACAGCTACGGCAACATCCCTGGATAGGCTATAGCACCTGCTTACACAATGCTGGAGCTAGCTCCATTAGATAGAACCATTCCCCTCATGTCTGTGTCACCTTTAGGGGAAAAGTTTGCTGTACTGACCACAAATGCAATCTGTAGCCCCAACTGCTCTGTGTGGTTGCCCCAGATCAGCTCAGAGAAGTCAGCATTGAAACAGACAAGAGTTTTCCAGCTGGCTTACAAATAGAAGAGCAGATAAACAAGTTTGCCCTCTCAGTGACACTACAGTCACTGCAAGCCAATGTGAACAGCTCAGACAGAGAAGGTCTAATTAAGGTTTGTGCTGCTGACTCAACTTCTTAGCTGCCACTAGACTAAGATGCAAAGCATGTGGCTAGCAAGTGTGATGTTTGTCATGTTCTGCTCATGCATCATGGATTCATGATGCAAAGGCATCATACCATGTCACAATGTGGTCACACAATGATCATGCAATTTCCATCATGTCACTTTGGAATGTGTCAGGTTCAGAGAGAACCTAAGACACCCTTCTGGGGAACCATCAAGTAGGGGACACCTTGACCCCTGAATCTTTGTGTACTCCCTCCTCATAAAATAATTCCTGGAAGGGGCAGAACATATTTCATCTACAGGTAGAGTCTTAGTAGGTGGGATTCTGCATATCAGTCCCTGTTGCTGGTTTGATGATTCCAGCTCATAATATCAGACCAGTACTCTCAATACCTGTCTCCAACCAGGAAATACAAGTTTTAGCTAGGGATCATATTTCACGATCACTAACTAAACCTTTAAAACAGTGGTCCCCAAACTTTTGAAGGTCAGACCCCCCACATATCCCTGTGTGCACACACACATGGAGCAGGGGCCGGGAGTGAGACCATGGCTCCCGAGTGCGAGGAGGGAGCAGACAGGGGCAAGGGGGCCCAGACTGGGGCTGCAGCTGGGAGCGGGGCTGGATGCGGAGCCACTGCTGGGCCATTGTCAGGGGCCAAGGCTGGGGGCGGGGTAAGGCGTGGGGCTGGGAGCCAAAGCCTCAGCTATGGATGGGGCTGGAGCAGACCTGGGAGCAGAGTGGGGCTGGGTGGCCCTCCCTCCCCACCGGGGGCTGGCCCATGCCCTGCCACGTCTCCCAGAATGTTCTTCTAGGGGGCGCACCCCATAGTTTGGGGATCTCTGCTTTAAAACTTTCATCCAGGGATTTTCTATAAATCTACTCTTCATCTGTGACAAGAATATTTGGAGGAAATAAATTCCTTTTAATAGGAGTTGCATAGCAAAATATAAGGTCTAATGTTGCCAACCGTCGTGATTTTTTCTACGAGTCTCACAGTAGTTTCTGGGTTTCTTCAAGCCACATTTCCTATGTGGATATGAGAAAATCCCAACTTTTGTTTTTTAAAAAAAAGAAGGTTCTAACCCTCTGGTTGCAGAAAAGACATTGAAAATACGATCCCTGAATGTTCAAGCACTAGTAGGCAAATGAAAACTATCCAAAATGTATTATATTTACATCTCATTGTGTTTATGCAAATCTCATGATTTTGGGGGAAGAGGGTGATTCATGATTTTTAGACCCTGGCGATTGGTGATACTGATAATGTCTACTGATGCTGCAACATTTGTTTATTTCTCTCTGTGAGTGCCTGAAAATTGATATGGTACAAGCTATTGCACAGGACATATCTGTAAGATGCATATTACTGTTACATTACCTTAATGTAAAGCTAAATGTGAGTAACAATAGCTATTATATACTGTGGCCCAATCAAAACATGGCATAAGTAGGTGAAATACCACTGAAGTCAATACAGTGTAAGAATAGAAGTAATATTCAATTTCTAATGGGAAGAGATGCTGTTTTATAATTACAGCATACAAATGTAGTTATTCCAGACAACATGTCTCCTCCTTTATAGCATTTTAAGAACTGTATAAGCCACTTTTAAGTTACCAAACCTGGGACCTCTTGTACAAAACTGTGCCATCACATCAGCATGTAAGTGCACTCTGCATAAAAAGGATGGAGATTGATTTAGGCCACACTGTGGAGCCAACCCCAGGCTGAGAGTAGCTTTATTCTCTGCTTGTTTTCTCAGATTTTTATTCATTTGCAACAAAGGAGTGTGGTGCTTTTTTGAAAATGATTCTCTTGATGAAGTCCCTGATTGTAAAGTACTTTCAAACTGGGAACCTTACCACCTTTGTTGCTGAGGAAATAACTTTTCCATAAAAAAAAAAAATCGTCAGCCTGCCTTCCACCAAAAAAAGCCTCCTCCTTATTTTTTTGTATGCATCAAAAGTTATTTTCCGCACCATACCATTCACAGGAATCGGGCACAAAAGTATATCAATCCCAGTGCAACCACAGGATGGCAGCCAAAATACTACCTAGTACTAACAACAGTTTTTATGAATAGAGGTTAAGCTTTTATCTCAGCCATCCGTGTCCCTGCATCCACCTATTGGCTTTTCTGTCCCGTTTGCCTCTCCCCTCATGCTCAAAATGCACAGAGGTACACTCACACTAGATCCATAACGGTGAAAGTCATATGATAAATTGCAGAGTTATACGATAAATTAATATATTTTGCACCTTTGACTCAAGACAGTGCTAATCTATACTTTTTATTAAGAGCCTTTCCAGAAGATGTTTCTCTTAAAAAGTTCTTCTACAAAGTATCCTTGAGTATGGTCTGTGTTAGTGCTTAACTAACCATATGACTTCAACCATCTTGATTGGCTACTGCCCAACATTAGCCCACTTGACTTGTTTTCACATTCTCTCTCAGGGTGAGAGCAATTTCCTGCTGTCATGAAAATTGGAAATTTTTTCTCATCACAATTTGGAATTGGTCTCTCCTATACCCTCCTTACTCTTCCTTTAGATGGTGACCTTGACATCCAGATCTCCAAGTCAAAGGCAAATTGCTAGTAAAAAAAGAGAAATGCTTAACATTTTAGCAAGAGTTTTGGCAATATTTAGCACCTGAGTGTTAGAGGAAGTGAGAATTCAAATTGTCAGCACTTAGCACTTTCATTCATATTCACTAATCTCAGGAAATTATGTCTTGAGAAGCCAGCACATATTTAAAACTAAAGCAGCCAGTTTGAAAAACAAACAATCTGCATTACATCATTTTTTTTCAGTATTCCAATTAAAGATTGATTATTTTTCTTGTTTGCATTAGGCTGGGGATCATATCTCTCTAGTGCTCAGAGCAGATTACCTAATAGCCTAATGCTGCTTCGGTTGCAGCATCCCAGGACAGAATCCTCACTGCTTATTTGCAAAAGACATTACCAGGATCTGTCAAATCTGGATGTGAGATTATGTTGTACATTGTAAATTATAACAGCAGATGTTCTTGTAAAAAGTTGTGGTTTCTTGAAGTGATCATAGTTGATGAAACTCTGAGTCACTGTGGTCAGAGCCAAAGTTGATGACAGGCTGATTTAATGGTGCACTTTTTAGCCAACAACTTGGAGATTAGGAGGTTGCCAGAAAGATATCAAGGGAGGTTAAGGGATTAATTTCAAAGGTTGTTTTAAATTAACAACTAAAGGGTGGCTTTCTTTGATAACTCTTTTATAGCTGGATGGAAAAATCAACCACAAAGAGAACTTTATTTTTTAGTGTTAACTTTGGCCTTTTTTGAGCAGAGGATTGCTGAGTACCCAGGAAGCCTGCTAATTTGTCTCTGTAAAATGTGAAGTGGACATTTCTTGATAAACAAATTGATTAGTTAAGTTCTTTCAATTTTTTCTTCATCCCTACAAAATACATTGAAAGCTCAGACCAGTGGCTAGCAAGACCAGTGTGCATGTTTGGAATGACAAGACTGACAATGTAAATACAAGTGCATATCCATCATTTCAGTAGTTGTATTGAGGATGGTAAGAAGCATATTGGAGCAACTTCCTAGCAAAGATGTAACATCAAATAGGTTGTTATATGTGCAAGAAATGTTCAGTGACAAAATATTGCTGGATGTAGCCATGAAAAGAAAGACATTGTGTGAATGAAGCAGCCTCTGCATCATTCTTGTATTATTGATTCCATTAATGTCTCTGTGCCATTTTCGATGGAAATGTTGGCATTGGTTGGACATAGGTTTTTAAACCAATGCCATTCAGACCAGTTAGGGGTCAAATGGAATTGCTACCTGCAAGATTATAGCTGTACATCAGTGTACCAACCTATTGTTATGACCTTAAATTTTGGCAGTGAGGTTCACCTTGGTTTCAAAGATGTGCCTTTTGCTGTCCCAATGAAAAATTGGCCAAATTTGGCCAAGTTAATAAGTCTTTGAGAAATCTCAGTTTGCACATGTTCAGGAGAGACTTATTAAAAAGTTTAGCAGCTAAATTCTCTGAAGATTCCATGTATACTGAAAGCATGCTCCACCCTGGGGGTGAAGGGGCTGTGCTGGACTCTCTCTGAAATTGCTTCTCCTGATTGCTGTGGTACCAGGCACTGGAACAGAGAGCAGGGAGCCTGTCTCGCCTGTGCTCTCAATGCTTCTCTTGCTAGTCACTAGAAGGCAAGGAGGAGGAGGAGGAGGAGGACATGGCTTAAATCAAATACAGAGGGGTGAGGAATGGGAGTGGAGGAAGATGGGTTTGCAGGAGCCAGAGAATGGGGCAAAACAGAGGGGGAAGGGGACAGAAGCCAATGATGTAAAGCCTGTGAGGTGGACAGGAGCAGAGGGAGAATGAGGAAACAGAAGAAGAGGTGGAGGATGGTAAGAACTGGGGCATGAAAGCATATGTGGATATTTGCAGAGATAGAGGGGCTGGAACCAGGAGATTGGGGATAGGCGAAGAGGAGGGCAAGAGCCTGGGATGAGGAAGAGTTGGATAGAATAGAGGGAAGAAGTGGGAACAGAAACCAGCAGATGGTGGGAAGATAGAAGCAAATGGGGAGAAGAGAGGTAGTTGGGGAAAGGGGCAAGACTTGGGGTGGGGTGGATAGGAGCTGAGGGAGACAGAGACAGGATGGAGGGACAGAACAGAATGGTGTATAACCACTAGAGAACATTTCTCTCCAGAAACTGGAATTGAGACCATGAGTCTTGAGCTTCTACATTCCTCTGCTGTCAACATAGGTGTGAAACCAACTCGTAAAGTGGGTGACTGATCCCCCTTTAGTGGCTGGTCCACACAGAAGATAACAGCCTCCTACTGCTGCCAGTTACTCTACTAGCAGAAGTGCTGGAAGTCAGTGCTGTGGATCTAAAGATCTGAACTCTGCTGCCAAGTCAACATGCAGTCAATATGTTTCCATGAGATAAAAATTCTGATTTTTTCCAATTTTTAAAATCAACTTTGGAAATTGCATATTTTTTTCAAAATTCATTATTAGTTTGAAAAGTCAGAAGTCAGGAAATGCCAGAATTAAGAATGAAGCATGTCTAAGGTGACATGGCTTTAAGCGGTGTCCTCCTGTTTCTAATAACGTACCTTGCTACATATTTCCTTCTTGGGCTTAACTCTGCTCATATACAGCAGTAACTAGATTTTAACGAGTTATGTGCCTAAATACCTTTGACCATCTGAGAGAGGCAAAGTAGATGAAATAATATCGTTTATAGACTAGCTTCTCTTGGCGAGAGAGACAAGCTTTCAAGCTACACAGAGCTCTTCAGGTCTGGGAAAGATGCTTAAAGCATCCCAGCTAAATACAAGGTGGGACAGATTGTTTAGCATAGGTAATTAACACACATTCTAAAGAGACCATGCAAGGTCCAGGGGCCTGATCTGCACTTTGGTGGCAGTTCAGTGGTCTTTTCATTAATATAGGATGGGTTTTATTTGCAGTCCCTTTACTTTTCATCACTTTTTTCTGTGTGCTTACACACGCAACACACAGCCTTTGCACTTTGCAAGATCAAGCCAATAATGCACCATGAAGAGAATTTTAATGACTTCAATATATAAAGAAAATCTGTTGGTCCACTAATATTTAGGTTTCAGTTTTGTGTTCGACACCCACCCAATCCTGCAAACCACACTCATCTGAATATTCCTTAGTCACATGTGTAATTCCATTGAATTCAATGGGACAACTCATTTGAATGAAGGTTTACAGGTATCAAGCCCATGGCTTGGATCAGTTTCCAGAAAGTTAGCCTGCTTATTGGTGGGGACTGACTTATAGGTGACTTTTTTGAGTGAAGACGGAGGAGGCTTCCCTTCATCAATTCTACAATAATGAGACCCAGAAATGCTGTGTTGTATGCAAATCATCATGACGCTTTAAAATTTAAAGCACTCTGGAGAGGCTAGCCCTAAAGCACAGAGCCAGGCTGTTATAAAATCCCTAGCCTTGAGAACTCTAAGTAGTCCATGTGAAGAATGTCTTGGCTACAATGGAGAAATGTTTGTCTATTGGACCATCAAATAGTTGTTTTATGCTAAATGTGATCACTTACATATTGGAGAAAGTAATTTCCTATAAAAGGGATGTGTTTTAACCCAAAGAGCTGCATTTAGCACACTGCATCTGTTATTGGAGATTCAGCTATTCAACTCCTCATGGAAGTGAAAGCTAATGTGGATGAGTAACTGATATGCAGCAACCTCTTCAGATGTGAAGAAGCTAAGGAGATGGATGGATACGTGTATCTATGACCTAAAGAGAGATAAGGTGAGCAAGATAATATCTTTTAGTGGACCAACATCTGTGGTTGGAAGAGACAAGCATTCGAGCTGCCCAGCACTCTTCTTCAGGTCTGACCTAACCCATGCAGAGTTTTGTTTTGTTTTTTTAAAAGCAAGGTCAGCAAGTTTATATTTGCACACACAATTAGCATATCTGCTTACCCATCTCTGGTTTTAATGGATGCAACTAGATGTTTTGCTATCTAAAAGGCTATTGGGTGCACATAATAATTGCATGGGCAAATATAAGCATGTAGTTTCATAAGCAGCCAGATATAGAGGTTATACTGCAGTCAATAGCATTCAATAATATGACATGGCTTTGGGATACTGTAGAGGATTTCCATTTCAGAGCAGAACAAAATACTTTTGACTTCTTCTGAAAGAGAGAATCCTATAAACTACACCCATGTTCCTTTAACCAGTCCTCTGATATTTTTCAAAGAAGCTATCTGTCAACATGGATGAACAGAGAAAAATATATGAAAAATAACTTGACCTTCTTGGCTTCTTAACATTTTAGTTTGGTGTGGTGGCAAGGACAAAATTGTTACTACTTGTATGTGAACTTTTTAAAATGCCGGGTGTAATCGAAACAGAACCAAATGGAACTTCTTAGTGAATTTAGGTCTCCTTAAAGATGCCAACTGGGCAGCTCTAGAGACTTTCTAGTCATTTAAGTTTTCTGTTTTTCCACAGAACAAATATAGCAGAGGGAGCTGCTGCATGTGCCAGTGATCATGTCCATTGTAAAGTATGCATGGCCAGAATTTTGCATACTCTCAGATTAAGCTAAATGCTGTGCCTTCACTCCTGACAAATCTAGGGGTCTACACAGACCAAGGTGGCATGAGCAGCATATCCAAGGGGTTGCGCCGGATTGAACACAGGCTGCCATGGTAACACTGCTATTTTTCGCATGCTACTTCAAGCAGAGCTAGCACATGTCTGTCTACCCATGCTAGGAATTATACTCCCAGCTGCTATGTAGACATATCCAGTGTCCCAAGTGCTTACATATCACAGATTCGGCACTCTTTTCAACAAGCTCTTGGAAATCATTATCCTGGAGCAATCATATAGAATATCTTCATTAACCTAGGTATTTAGCTCAAAAGTAGACATACTGAAGCTCATTTTAATCCCATTTAGGATGTTATTTTGGAAGTATAATCAAGTTAGAGAATAAGGAGATTTACATTCGATAACTAAAACAAGGTACCTTATGTCAAAATCATATGTTTAAATTTGAATCAGGCCCCAAGAAATCATACAATTTAAAAAATAAGAAAACATTTTGTGTTTTTATTTGCCTTCTAGTTTTTTTTTTCAACCCTAAATTGGGTCACTTTCAGACAAGCCTAATCTCCACATCAGGTCTAGAAACTACTTTTAAAATGAAATCCAAGATTTTCACAAAAAATAACATGACACCAGGGACTTTAAGAAACACACCAAACATGCTGAGATTTACTATAAAATCAGGAGAGTTGGCAACAGTGTCTAGTTCTAAAGACGTGACTATTTATTGGCTGAACAAAGAAAGACCTTATGTTTGAGCACTGTAGTTTTGGAAACCCCAAGCACAGCCAGATCCACAAGGAGATCAGTGCATATCTGTCCTTTTTGACATTGATATCACTGTCCTTATTGACACTACGGGCCAAATCTGAAACATGGATAG
Organism: Gopherus flavomarginatus; assembly: GCF_025201925.1. NCBI lineage: Eukaryota > Metazoa > Chordata > Testudines > Testudinidae > Gopherus > Gopherus flavomarginatus. Next base: position 108,894,109 of record NC_066621.1, read on the forward strand.
GCATGCCTACAAGCTTGTGGGTATGGGCAGAAGTCAGATAAATGTAGTGTTTTACTAGCAATAAACTGTATAGCAAGGAAGCAGAACCATAAAAAGAACAGCTTTATTTGATTTACTAAGGGTTTATCTTAACTGCAAAGTTAACTTAAGTCATAACTCAAGTGTTGCTCCTGACTTGAGTCCTGTCCATGCACCAAAAACCCTTATCTTGAGTGTGGTGGTGCTTTTTAACATGAATTGGCTAGTTCATGAGGTGGTATAGGCTACAGGTTGAGTTAGCACAACCCTAGCCCAAATGGAGCCCCAGGTATCCTCTCGCCCCTCCATTTGTTAAACTTTGGAATACCTTATTTTTTATTGAATTTGTAGCCCATTTCATGATTTGGATGCACAGTTTTCATGCACGATTTATCCCGGTCATATAAAATGTTAAATTTGCATGCTAGGATCTGTAAATCTGTATTTATTCATGCTGATAACAAAAACAGCACCCTGAGCCTGTGCTTGAGTCACCTGCCCCTAAATCCTCCCTGAGTGGGGACACAGGATAGGTCCAAGTGAGTGCCGCTAGTCATCCAGTGCCTTCCCTCATTTCTCACCATCTGCCTGGAAAGGACAAAGAAGTTCTCCCACAATGCACTGGGAAAGAATTTGTAAAGCATCTCAGCTTAGTGCAGGGCTAAGAACCATGGAATGTGCTCCCAGAATTCCTAACAACAACTGTAAATGAGTTCAGTGCCAGTGTGGACACAACAGCTCAATTGTTTCCTGATGCAGTCACTCTTACTTGAGTTAGGCTAACTTTGCAGTGAAGAAACATCCTGAGAGTACACTCTGCTGTTTGTGTCCATGTCACTTGCAAGAGCAACAATCTGAGCTTACATTCTTGAACTTTTAGCCTCTAGTCTCAAAATAGTAGGATGCACCTTCTTTAGGAAAAAAAGAGATGTTCTTGGCTCATGTTAGCTAAAACGTGGTAAAATCCTTGTGGAGACAATACAGTTTATCCTGTTCCCTTGAGCTACACAGGCTGAGATATAGGCAGTGTGGGAGCAATAGGGTTTATTTCAATGTGCTAACTCATGTTAAAATAACAAACTGCCTTGTCATCAGAGGATTTTGCCTCCTGTTAATTACCATGCGTTAGCTAATACAAGTTTTTCTCCTAGTGAAGACAGGACCCCTGTGTCCTTCATGAACCTGATCCTCTTCCTCCAGTTCCACTCGTCTTATTTCAGTGCTGTTGCCAAATCTCAGAGATATCATCATGATTCTCACAATATTTGGTGTTTTTCTTAAAGCCACAGCTTTTCCAGTCTCTGCTTCCATTTTTTAAAAAGCATTCATGGTTCTGGAGAAAAGCTTGTGATTGTGAACCCTAAATGCTCAAAAACCATAAAGAGAACCCACATTTTATTATTTTTCAAAATCCATAAAATCATAAGATTTTTAAGCCAATCTCAAGAGTTTTAGCTTCCTGATGTATAGTGTTTGAACATTCTAGCAATACTGTTACACAGATGAACAGTTACCCAGTTTAAGCTCACAGATGCTCCTTTTCACTTGCAAATATGGGGTTTAACGTGCTCAAGAAATGCATAGGTTTTTGAAGATGCTTCCATTTTGTGTTCATGCTAAAAACATGGCCTGGTGTGTATCTAATCTCAGCTCCTTACCCAAGCAGGCATCACCCTTCAATAACTGGGAACCCCTGCCTCAGCTGCAGAGTGATGTCTACGAAGGCTGAAGCAGAGAACTGTCAGAGCATCATGAGAAAATCTGTATTTGTTCAAGCTCTGGTTCTGTGGACTCCTCTTTTCTGTTATCTCATTAGAGAACATTACATTTCTGGTGTACTTGTTCAGAGTAAGAACATCCATTAGAGACGACAGTTTTCTTTTTTACATGATATAAACCCGCATGCTTCAGACCATAACCCAACCAGTTACTGACAAGAGTTAGGAAGAAACTTCTCATTTGGAAACTAATCCATAATTCATTACAGGATTTCTTGTAACTTCCTCTGAAGCCTCTTGCATTGGCCTCTGTCAGACAAATACTGCATTAGTGATCTGAACCACTATGGCAACTGCTACCTTCACTTCAAATGATTCTTATTGCCTCATACCATCTAGTCCCCCTCTGTGAACATTGTCCCATAATTAACACATAAAATAACAAGAGTGTAAGATAGAAACTAGTAATGAGTTTTCCTAATCATAGATTTTTTACACAGAAGATGTTCACTGATTATATCAAAGATTTAGAGTCCTCTAGGACAAGAAATGAGCAGTTGGTCAGATAGAATTTAAATATTAGCCCAGTCCTAGCAATCAGCTTCCATTACTGTTTTTGGAATGTCTTGGTCAGTCTCTATTAACATGTGATTCCACAGCATATGTTTTGTTTAGAAACAGTAACTCTACTTTGATTTGGATTTAAAGCTCTGCCTAGTCCGGACATAATCCTAGCTTTAGGCTTTGTTGAACCAGCTAGTGTTTATTATGAAACTGTCATCTCAATTCCAGTAATCTGATTGTTCATTGCTGGTCATTACCTCACCACTAATACACTGACCAATATAAGGGGTGGGTGGGGAAAAACGTTAACTAATATGTTTCTTAATGAATTTGTTTTCTTTACATCGTGCCATTATGTGGGAATGATTGTAAAGGTTGTATTTGTGTTTCTGTTTTCAACCTCTCTCGTCAGTTGTTTGCAACTATGCTAGAAAGATTCTCTCATGGCTGGAGCCCAGCAGATTTCCTCTCAGGCTGAGCACCAGAGTATTTTTTTAAAACTTTGAAAATATTTATTGATTCATGTTTTAATTAGCAGGAAAAAAACATTTTGTTTATTTTCAGAGCATTTTTCCCTCGCATTTAAAGGGCAAATTCTACCCACTCTGTGTTCCACTTACATAAAGGTGACATTTTCATGGATGTTTGCTTGGCACAAGGCAGAAGAATGTACTTGGTATCCTGCCCTTGCTTTTTGGAAGATCTTGAGTTGGCAGCTCTGGCTGTGCGTGGGGGGTCTCTTTCTACATTTTGCTACCCAGATCAAATATGCTAATTTTTAACCCATGTTTTGTGCTCTTTTGCATCTCTGCTTTATAGGTGTTTTTCCCATGATGTGCTTTGTTCTGACTTAAATACAGAGCAGGCCTATTTGTTATTTCATCGCCTGCAATACGATCGACAATTTTATTAATTTTGTACAGTGTTATCCAATGAACAGTCAACATTATGTTACAACTTCAGGGTCTGAAAACCTAGATCTACTGAGCATAAATTGGGGAATCTAGGGAAAATATTTGGAATAAATCAAGGTTTACATGAGATTGCACCCTGGTCATATGGTGTTGATCCAACATTATTCAACTTGTCTCCAGAAAAGACTCTCCTAACAATGTCCCTAGTACTGCAAATGTATACATTAGATATCAAATACTGGTGGAACGTACAAAATTATTACCAGAGCAGTCCGAAGGTGCTGGTGATATTTGTTGTCTGTCACTAGTGCTTCAAACATCTAACGCTAGCTGCACTAACTTGCAGGAGAACTGAGGAAAACATTCATCATAAAAGGTTTTGTTTGTTTTTGACAAAATTGCTTGTTTTCCAATTTGTGAAACTTCTGTTAATTTAGACATTTCAGAGTGGTTTGTAAAAATGTTATTTTTTTGTGATCTAGATCTTTGCAGAAACTTGGGGGGCAGGAAATGTACCTTCACTCCAAGATTTCCACTTGTGGTTTTGTTTCAAACTTCAAGACAAGCTAAATGGGCAAGCGGAGCTAAGAGGTTGAGAAAGAACTCTGTTTCCACCTCTGCCACTGGCTGCCTTAATAATACTTCATACCTGTATATAGAATGTCACAAATGTTATTCCAGTGATACATATCATTATCCACATTCTACCAGTGGGGGAACTGAGGCACACAGAACAGATGAGATATGCTCAATGTAACACAGCCATGTGACTCTCTGTTCAGAGACTGTGCCAGAACAATAAGTCTCTGCGTTACCTCTCTGCCTCAGCAAGGGAGGGCTTTGCTGGAACTTAAGACTGTGTGTCAGCTCCCTGCCACACCAATCTGTCCACCTCACCAGCAAACTCTTGGAGACTCTACCAGTCTAGACCTTGCCTTGCAGGTAATATTCAGTCAACCCCAGTTCCTGAGTTCTCCAGAGCTGTCTCTCAGCAGTGTCCAGTCCCTCTTACTGGACACTCTCAAAAATTATTAAGTTTGCTGCCTCCATAGAGACAGTACACACACCAGCCTGCCACATGTGCTGAGGACTCACTCTTTAGTTCAATATAATAGCACTGAGATGGTTTATAGTAAAATTAAGAATAAGTTGATTAATAAAGAACAGAGATTTTAAGTGATGCTAAGAAGAGAAAAAGAGACAGGTATCATTACAAACAAAATAAAATCTGCTTTCTATGTCTAAAGCTTAATTTTAGCACGTTATAATCGTTGCCTGAGCAGTTCTCACTTATATCAAGTTATCAGAATTTCTAACCCTCCAGGCCAAAGAAACCATCATTCACAGAATCAGGGGGTGCTGACTCCTTTGTTACCTAAGCGATGGATAATTAGAATGTCTTTTTCCTCCCCTTATATTTTCCTAAGTCCATTGTCTTTGCCTCAAGAGCCAGGAAGACTTCCTGGAGGTGCAGACTCTGTTCCCCCAGTGTGCTCACTAAGCTGTTTCCACCTTTGCTTGTTAGCTTGCTTGCTTTGTTCACTGTAAATGTAGTTTCATTGTCCTCTGCCTGTAAACAAGCTGGTCAGGCAGGAAAGTCGCATTCCTTTATGTAGGACAGGCTTGATATATGCACTGCCTCCCAAACACATTTTAAGGACATATTTCCAGCACACATACATAACTCTTTACAAACAACCTGTGCATATATCACGCAGTGACATTCTTGACCAATGCATCACCAGTTTACACGTGAACCCTTACAAGATACCTTTTGGATACATATTATGAGGCAGTGCTAGCCTACTGGTGGCCCTGAACAGAAATATTTTGGGAGGCTCTCTCACATGTCACATAATAAAAAGTGAATGGGGGCTCCCTTGAGCTGCTTGGGGCTCTGAGCAATTGTTCAGTCTACTTATGCCTAGCACCAGCTCTGATTATGACAATTGTGTGTTGGGGTAGTGAGTGTGTCAGGCCTGATGAGCATCAGTATAGTGGGCCATCAGTGGGCATTGAGGAGTTCTTAGGGTCACAAGCCAGTCAGTAACAATCAAAGTTAGGGTCCTAAGTGCCTAAAGTTAGGCTCCAAAATGACATATTTATGCTTGTAAATAAAGGGTCAGATTTTCAACACTGCTGAGTACACAAGCAGCACCAATTGACTTCCATGGTTGCTACATGTTGCTCAGCACTTTTGAAAATAAGACCACTTATTTACAAGCAAAAATATGGACTTTGCAGAGCCTGATTTTTTTTAAAGTTAGGCAACTAATTTTGGCTCTAATGTACCAGATGAAACATGCAATCTCACTGTGTCTCTATTTCTCCATCTGTAAAATGGGCTAATGAGATCTACTATTGACAAAATCTTAAAATATACATAATTTACACTGTCCACAGCCACAGCTACATAACTATTATTAGATGTATTTAACATATTGGTGTTAAACCACAGTGTTGTAACAGCCTTTATTTTATAACACAGCAGTGGGAATTAAACTCTAAACTTTCTACAATATTGATTTTTAGCACAGACTTATACTGATCCAAAAAGATACTAAGATTTACATCCACTCTGTTAGCCTAGACTGCCATTTTTCCTCTAAATTTCTCCACTTCTCCTGCCAAATCAAGAACAAGATGTGGCCACAAAGAGGTGCTATGAAGTTCTTTCAAAAGGTGCATGTATCACCTTAATAACAGATCCATGCTACACTGATCATAGAGGTTGCTGCCTCTGCAAAGGACAGCAGATGACTCAATATGTAACTTAATAAACTGACATTGATATTACTTTCTCATGTGCAGATTTCAGACCTCAGACCAAAATAAAGAACTTTGTAGTTTTTCTCAGCTTGGGTTTGGCGACCTCACAACACCTCTTGAAACCCTTCTAGGATTTCTTTTTTGGGTTTTCCTCTTCAACCTAAACTGCTTTGAACATCTTATCCTGCTTTACTGGTGTGACACTTTCAAGGCTACCCAAGCGGAAAAATGTGATTCATACCACCTGCTTACGGAGAGAGGGAGCCTTTTCTGAGTCCACCAGAGGAAACTCACCTGAAACTACCAGCTGCTGGCAACACAAGTGCCTGGCTCCAGGCTCCAGAAGACCCATTCTTTCCCTCCGCAAGCTAGCAATTTTCACACCCCAGTCCTTAGGCACCCTAAATAGTACTTGGGGCAGAGCAGAGGGAACCTGTGGCTAAATCTATGTAGATAGCTAGCCACAGTGTTTATAACGTAAGAACGGCCATACTGAGTCAGACCAAAGACTTGTCTAGCCCAGTAGCCTGTCTTCCAACAGTGGCCAATGCCAGGTGCTTCAGAGAATGAACAGAACAGGTAATCATCAAGTGATCCATCTCATCACCCATTCCCAGCTTTTGGAATGTAGAATGTAAATACTGGTATTTGTCCCCCACAGCTGGAAAGATCTCAGTGCAAATTGCTGTGCCTGAGAATTTTGCATGGATTTTGACTGATCTCTGAAGGATTATAGTTCCTCACACATCCTCCTTCTCCTTCCAGTGTTTCAGTTAAGTTACTACAGGGAAACTGTAGTCAACTCTCACAGAGTAATACTCTGAAATATCAAAAGCAAATAAACTCCCCAAAGATATAGCGAATCTGATTTGGAGCAAAGAAAAGCAATTCCTGCTCAAGAAAAGTGAGTTTGTTCCTACAGACTGCTAAATTTCTGAATGAACAGGACAGTGATGATTAGAGTGTCCAAAGAGAGTAGGCTCTCGGGAAGGACTTGTAGTCACTGGTCTTGTCTCTTGCCATCCTTGATTCTCTTTTAGGCTTGCCTATATGACCACCAAGTGCACAGCAAGCCTGGCTGTAAATCTACAGCACTCTAGCGTGGCGCACACTAGGTGGCCATGTGGACCCTGCTGCTGCTCACAAAAAGTTCCATAGCAGTAGATCAAAGCATGGTAACAGAGTAGGAAAAAAGGAATAGAAAAGGTTTAGCTAACTTTATTTGCAATGACTGGTGAAAAACGTTTAACAGGTTAAATATACAGTTTTTTAAAAAATATTGTAATTTAGCACAGACTTTGCAGAGAAACCTCAATTTGTCTTTACTATGTTTCTCTTCAGTCATTGTTGGTCTTTGTATCTTGTCTGGGAGGTGGCTAATTTGAAGTCTTCAGGTCCCCTCATGCCTTAAGATTATTCTTGACTCCTTGGTACACAGCTACTCCAAGAGTTGAGTAGTTATGAATAATGGATCATCAAGCAGGTGATCCATTCATTTCAGGGCACTTGAACAGTTTCTTGGGGTTCCTGCAAAACCCATGAGATTCCTGTTTTCTTGTCTCCTGGGATGTACAGACCCTTCTCTTCACAATAAATTAATAATGTTGAAATTTAAATTGTAGAGGCAATCTTCAGAGTCAGCAGCCCACTGAGATGAATGAGAGGACAGGCTCTCTGACGGGCTCACTGTCTTCTGCACTCTCAGCACAGCCTTGGGCTGTACTCCGTTCACATTTGGAGTGAACCACTGTGTCTAGAAACTGATTAACTATTTGGGGTTTGTTCAATATTGTGGCCCCAAACCTTAGATTCTGCAAATATTTATGAACCTCATGTCAGGTGAGTAGGATGCGCTCCTTTGGCCCTCTGCATTCAGCACTGCTTACAAATGAATTTACATGATAGACTCCATGTGGAAAGGGGGGTGTACCATGGCATAGCTACATTGCATATATGTGTGTGGACTAATATATGAAGGGGGACAAGTATTCAACTTCTAAATCCAATATGTAAAACATAAGCCAATAATATATTATTCTTATGTACGTAGAATGTTTTTCTATCCTCAATGGGAACATAACTGCTACAGAAGAGCATACAATCTATACTAAAAACAGCCTTTTTAACACAAAGCATTCTATAACATATTTCCATGAAAACTCAGAATGGCTTTGAAGGGCTTGTTAATATCTGATTCACAGGGATGTATCATCACTGATGTGATATTTTCCCACTCATCAGGAAAGGAGCATCATATGTACTTTCCAACATAAATAGCTATGACAGGAGAACCCAAAATATCCAGAGGTTCATAGTTTAGTTTATAACCTTTGAGATTCTGACCCTTCAATACAACCAATACCACACACACACACCCTGAACCTCTTACTAAGGGCTTCCCTATATGGAGAGATAAAGTGTGGCAAGCAAGGGTATAAATCTACAGTCCATTATTGCTATGCAGTAAAAGGCCATTGGATCCTTGGATCTCAATCAAAGCACACTACAGAACTGTTAATGCACTGCAGCAAAGTCCACATGGCAACTTAGTGAAGGGCAGACTAGGGTGCTGTAGATTTACACCCATCCTGCCTTGCACTAACTGGCCATATAGACAAGCCCTCAGTCTTCAGCTCCTACATCTTCCCTCCCCTTGATTCTCCAGTAGGCCCCTCCTTCCTCCCCCCACCTCCATTAAATTGTTGTGGGGAAAGAATTCAAGGTCTCAGAGAAGGAAGGAGAAGAGTGGGGCACTACTGCTGTAACAACCTGACACATTGCACTACTCACAAGGGAAGAAATCAAATCAGAGTAAGATGCATTTATTTTCATCTTATTTCTCTGCATTATCAACTCTCTCATTTTATCAGAGATCTTGTGCGTGCTATTTTGTGTATTTCTTGAAGTTCTCTCTCCTGGAAACATTTGATTAAATAAGAATCTCAGCTTTCTGTTTTAAAAAATGTACACTTCTAGCCCTTGTGGTTGTGGGGTAAAACTCGATGTAAACCTGAGTGCACTCTACAGGCTCAAAAACTAGAATGAAAATAAAATAACCCCAAATTACATATATTTTAAAATCTCCTGATTTTTAAACCCTGATGATTTTTGGGGGGCCTGACTCATGGACTATAAATACTTGGGGTTGCTGATACTGTTTCTTTGTGCCATAGCTATGCCACGGTACACCTCCCTTTCCAGGTGGAAAGGGTTGAGTGGGGGAGCAACGGGGGCAGAAGACTGTTGTGTTTAGTGGGTGCTGCTGAGAACTCAAGACAGACAGAAGCAGCTGAGCACAGATCAAAGAATACCTCCTCCCAAACTCTCTAACTGCCCAAATTCACTAGCCCAAGGCACAGGACAGGCAAGAGTCACTCCTGCTCCATTGACAGGTTTAAGGCCCATCTTATGACTCCTGAGGGATATACATTTGGATAGGGGAGATTCCCAGTTTTCCAGTGGGATATATAGTCCTTGCCTCTATAGCTTTGGATGGTTCTGAAATGTCATCCTTCAGAACTGTAATATCTTAAGCTATTTTTGTCATTTTTAGAGGCTTAGAATCTTAAAAATATTAGTTCAGCATTTTCTTCTTTATAAAAAATCTGCCATATTAGACACAGAAGATGCCCTAAAACACTTTTTAAAATACTTATTCTGCAACAACTGACAGAATACATGCTCATATGGTGGGGCACAGTGCTAAAATCATGAGTTTGGGTGACCTGTATAACTCTCTCATTTTGGCAAGAAGCATGGCCATGGGAATAAAGCCTTTTTTTTTTAAACAAGCCATCATGTGTTCTCTCTACATAAGAGATAGAAAATATTAGTATTAAAATCAATTAATCAATCTCTAATAAGAATATCTGAAATACAGATCCAAATGATGACATCTTAGAGAGTCAGACTGAGCACAGATTTGCATGTAGACTTCGCAGAGGGAATTATCTATATCAGTGGTTCTCAATCGGAGTTCACAGAGGTCTTCCAGGGGCTCAACTTATCTAGATCCATGTTTCTCAACCTGGGGGTTGCAACCCCCCAAGGGGTGTGGTACTGTTTGCGGTGGGGGTGTCACAGGTGGAGGGCTGGCATTAGAGGGAGGCAACCAGGGCAATTGCCTGGGCCCCCATGCCACAGGGGCCCCGCAAAGCTAAGTTACATGTTTCAGTCCTGGGTGGCAGGACTTGGGCTTCAGGGCACAGTAGTCTGGAAAGGTTGAAAACCACTGATCTATACAACCAATTCCTTTAATCTTAGAAAGAAAAATAAAGTTTTAACATGGAATGATATGTATTGTTTATAATTCAGCTTAAGAGTAAATGTTTGATTTCATATAGTAGGTCCAAAGTGGAAAATAATATGATGTGCGTTGTTCTCTACCAGTGGTGCAATTGCACTTTCATTGAATTGGATTAACAGGGGCAATATAGCTGTTTCCTTTGTGTGTGCTATTCATGGTTCTGGGCTGAACTACAAAACAGCGGATAGTTTGGTATGTAGCTACTTTGCAGAAAGCCTCTCCCCATGTATCTGAGACCACCTGAACCTTCAGATTAAATGGGAGGAGCATGGCATTCTCAATGAAGGGTCCTCAGTTCTGGAACTCACAGAACTCTGCAAGAAGCTGATTCTGCTGAATTTCAGGACATACTGCATATATTTATTCAGGTTTTGTCCAAGGAGATATATGGAATAGAGGCTGATATCTGAGATATTGAAAGGAGGTTGTGTCCTTTAATTGGCATTGTATCACTTTATGAATGTGTGTGCAGTTGAAGTGTTTGTGTCTGATCAGCATTGTATATAAATGAAAAATTATTCAGTGGAACTAAATCTTCACATGCTTGAAGTAATGTCTGTGTCAGTTCACAGGATGTACAGGAGCAGATTTGAAGGTTTACTGTTCACTATTCCACACTCACTGGCATTGGACTCCTGAAGAGTGATTGTTTATTAAATAAAACCACAAAACACTTGGGTTGTGTGGGCAAGATTTTGAGCTACATCAATAGGCTTGGTTATTGTAAGCATTGGATTATACATGCAAATGATAATTTGTTTTTGCAATAGCCAAAATATAGGCTTTTTAAATGAAAAGAGAAGAAGTAGAAAAAGAGTAAATACACAGTTTATCCTGATACCCAGGAAAAGTATGTCTTGAATGTAGTGTGGATTATGTATATATATCTCCAGCAAAAAAAAATAAATAAAAAAATTCACCCTTAAATGCTTTATTACCGAAGTCAATTTCTGCACATTTTTTTTTCCAGATAAAAGCTGTTACATGTATGGTAAAGCTGCACAATGGGCAATATTAAAATGAGCACCCATGTTTTCTAAAATAATAATCTTGGCCCCAATCTTACAATCTGTTTTGCATGGGCATACCCCACTGCTGGCACGAAGTCCCATTAACTTCAGTTTGACTCTACCTGTGTGGAACAGCAGGCAGAACCACCGCCCCTACTTCACCTAATATTTAGATTTTGTCACTTAGCTACACAGATGTTGCTTTTTTCCTACTTTTCCTTTTTTGCCTATTGCTTTATTTAAAAAAATACTGCAATATATTAGCATTTCTGCTCTAATTATCCAGTTTAGAATCATGTTACTATGGTAGACTTCAGCAATATGCTTTATAAGAGTTCACTTTTCTAAGATCATCCTGTTGAAATATTTGCAATCCATGCTGCTAAACACTTTTCTGTGTTTTGCACCAATGTTCTGCATACCTTTCCTCAAAAGAAAATTTTACCTGATGTGCCAGAGATTTCTAACAGCGGTGCTGGATTCTTACCCCATTGGGATCTCAAACAATTTTGAGTATTGTCTTTTAACAGTTATATAAATATATTTTTATGGCCTTAGCCCTACTATTTTGCATCATGTCAGCTTGAACTACCTGATTTCTAATAATTTCCCCAAACTGTTTGTTGTTTTATGAGAACATTTATGATAATATTCCTTGAGAGGCTGCTATTTAAGAATATTAATTAGCTTGTCTATCAGCACAGAAGTTGAAATCATCTTTTTTTTTTAAGTTTTATTTTTTTAAACTGCAACAGTCCTAAAAACATTATTAGCTTTTCTCCCTTCAAATTTTAGATAAATTAATGCTGACTGAGTATGGATACAAATGTTTATTTTCTCTCAATTTGTTTTCTCTTTTCATTATCTTTTTTTCAATGTTTTTGTGACAAAGTACATTCAAAATACCTACAACGTACAATAGAGAGAAAATAATCATTTCAGAATATCCAGTATAACCATTGGTCAGCATCTCTATTTTGAAATGTAGCAATAATTTAAGTCAAAACATGCTTGTGTGTCCCCCTTTTCTCCTCCTTTTCTTTTTTGTAAAGCAGCATTTTAAATTTTCATATCACTAGAATGCAATTTAGGATGTTTCTCAGTGTTTCTACAGAAAGTGTAGAAAGAAGTCTAGAGTTAGTCCATAAATGCCCTCTCGTGACGGTCTCCAGAAATGCAAGTCTTTTTACCTTTGATTTTACACTTGCTCCATACCCAGCACAACAGTTCATCCAAAGAATGCTGAAATCCTCAAAGAAAATAAATAAATGGTAACTTTAAGGATCAAAGATTGATTTTAGTTGAGCTCCCTCTGAGTACTTTTTTTTTGTGGGGAGGGGAGGTGGAGGGCCAGAGATTTTAGGATAAGCATCCAACTCCTGGCATTACTCAACACTTACTAGCTCTCATGGCCCTAAAAAGCCTACTATGAGATACATATGTTAGGTACCTTTTTCAAAGAAAAACTTTACACCAGTATAGTACATTACAGTATATCTGGGTGCTATCCAAAAGATAGAAAACAATTAAAATAAAGATGGGACTAAATAGTTCAAAGGGCTGTTTTCTGTATCGATGATATGGAAAACTAAAAGTTTGGCCAAAAAAACAAGCAAGCAAAACCTCCTAGACCATATGAAATATAGAAGTGGTTAGAAAAAAGGCCAAAAGAGATAGATTGCACTGCAACTTTAAAAAAGCCATGACATGATTGCAATGGAATAGGGCCTATTTTAACATCTTCTGCATATATAGGAAAACGAATATGCATTTGAAAAAAAGTTAGTTCTTTGAGTTGTAACAGAATTTCATTTCATTATCATCACAGAGTATATAATTCTATTTGTTGGGCAGGTTCTCTTACCTGATCCGTTAGATTTTATTAACTGAGTGAAAATATCTCAAAATGACACATACCTCACCCATTCTTAGATTTGCTCCCTGGTTCCTGGAATTTTGAAATTGAAATTTGTGAATAATAAAACTATTTTCCCTGCTTCTGATTATAAGAGGACTTGAAAAACCTCCACCTCAGATACACCCTTTTCTGTTCCCTAGATTTGTGTAGTTAGGGATTTTACTTAGAATAGTCCCTCTGGTGGACATATTCGGGGATGAATTTCCATAGAGGAGAGTCCTTAAGCAAGAACATCCTACTCCACAGCCTGATCCAGTGAAGCCTCAGAACAGAGAGCAAGAACAATGCAGCCTACCTTATGGAGTGAGACACTAGCTCCATAGTACACAGGGTCTAGAAAATTAAGAGCTTTACATAACAAATTATTTGTAATACATTTAATTGAATCTGATGGTTTACCAACAAACGGTGTAGGCTCTGGCTCAATTCCCACTAAAGTCAATGGGAAACTTCAGTGGGAGCTGGATTAGGCCTTAGGATCACAGAGGCATTACTGATTTCCTCAATTTTATACTCTGGAGCAAATGTAAAACTGCATTTTGCATCATCCAGCTTCATTTCAACCAAAGAATATTTTACTCTTAACATAGAATACCATCATCTAATATGTCATGCATATCACTCTAATATATAGAAAAAATAAATTTGGAGTTCCCCTCCTTCCACTTGACCATTTATTTGTGAGCATATTGGATATGTATTCCAATGCACTAAAATAACACTTTATGCTGAATACAGTTGGTAAGGCAGTCTAAAGGTGTCCAAAACCATTTCAGACAGTCCAGTGACTGGTAATTTAGGAATTATATAGGTCCATTTAGTCTGCATTCAGCAATAAACACACACAGCATTTGTGATGGACTTCCCTGCACTACACCAACACAAAACACTATGAATATTTTATATTATTCACACATTTCCTCTCTTGCAATTCTTTTTGGAAACTTGGCCAAAAGGGGAATAGTGTACTCATCTTTTTCTGTGAGCTTCACAAGGAATTCCCATTTTATATAGCACTCCAGTAATTTACGTTTCTCTGTCTAGAAAGAAATAGCACCCTACAGATGCATTAGACACTGATTTAATTCACTACATTATTGTAAGTATATCATTAAACAAAGAAAAGATGCATATTATGCTGTTTATGTACTGGAACATCACGTCTGGGTAAAGATCTTAACAACAAAGCTATGTCAACAATATTTATCTTATTAAAAACCCCAGTTTGATTTGTACTGCTATGTGCTAATATGCCATATCCTTAAGTTACAAGAGGATTTTCTGTATTTTTCTGGTCATGGTCATCCTAATTTGAACACTGAGTGCAAAGGAGACTAGTGAAACACCAGTGCTCCATTAACACACACAGTAAAGTAGCTATAGTGTTTGCACTGCTGAGTACAAATGAGCCCATAGTTTGGGTCCTATCTCATCAGTTTAAGGGATGGCAGAATTACCCAAAAAGACTCAATCTGCCTTTACATTGACAGTAAATATTATATATATATATATATATATATATATATATATTTATTTATTTTACCATGGTAAGCATGCCCCCAACCTTCTTATACTGAGAAGTGTGAAGATGTCTCTTAGCATTGACAAAATATTATGTTCTCTTCAGGAGTTTCCACACCATCTAGTGTTGTTTACAGATATTTATTTATATATATATTTTAAATGACTCAATCTGCTAATTATGCACATAGCTGGCCTGTGTAGCCATGAGTTCCTAGAGCTGTCAACCCTTTTCTTCCCTCCCCTATTCCCTCACTCAGTTTGCTACACCCACTTGTTGCATCTCATCTTGAATTAGATTATAATTTTTTCCCAGCAGGGGCATTTTCTTCCTATGTCTCCTATTTTCCTGCCATTGCAGGGGCCTCAAGCCCTGGTGCACCTCAGTCCCTCCTATTCTCTTTCTGTGGCATAAAATAGTCTAGTCTCCTGTGAGCTGTGATTCCGTGGTCTAATTTCAGTTGCTGGGTTTAGTGTGAGGGTGCTGATGGCCTGTGACATACAGAAGGTCAGACTAGATGATCTAGTGATTCCTTCTGGCCTTAAATTCTAGGACTCTATATGGTGCCTACCTTGCTGGGCCCTGATCCTGACCGAGGCCTCTGGGTGCAATATATTATAACAGTTTTGTCATAAGGGATCAAAATGCTGCATCCAAATTAGGCTTGTCCCTTTGGAAATGGACAGTGGCTATATTTTCATTCAGAATGTACCCACAGGGTTGCTGCTGGCATTGTTATCGACACAGGGACCCTGCTTAGCATGACCACCATACTTTTATAAAGACAAAAGTGCAATGCTTCCTAGGTTATACAACTGCCTGCTCCATCTAATTTCTATATCAAAAGAAACAGCTCACCAGGGGATAGGGAGAATGTATTACAAGTTGTACTCTTTCTACCACTGCAGAAGATTCATCCCCACTGCCACTTAAATCTAAATAAAACTTCTGGATACGGTTGTCACGTCAACATAAAATGCGGTGTTCCAGATAGGACTAGCTCTACTGTGCTACATGTCATTGTAGACATATCTGAAAGACATGTCACAAGACAGATGTTTTACCCTGACATAGGCTGGAGAACAACATCCATTAAAAAATTCCACTTCGCACTTAAGAAGCTTTAGGCCTCTTCAGTACATCCTCTTATTTCTAGTTGCCAGCCATCATCCTTAATCATTCAGTGACAGAGATTCAGACTGAAAACCAGCCAACACTAGTTGTAACTCAAGACAGACATTTTTTCAGTTACCAAATCATGCACTTTTCAAGGGTTGAGTCTATCTTTAGGTTAGTCCCTCAATACTAGTGCTTCCATCTAGCCTAACATGCAGAAGCAAGTAAATCAATGAGATACAATTATATGTACTCCTGTCATGATGCATGTGCAAGATGGAGGTATGCTAGCTAGGGGCCAGACTGGAGCAGAGTACCTTGACTTAAAAGTTGTACATATACAATTTCCCAGGAGTAGAGAGCTTAGCTATTATGTGACACATTCCTATTTTTCAACTACTAGGAGGGTTGAGTTATCCATTTACATCTCATCACTTGGTTGGTACCCACAGAAAAGAAGGTCAAATATTTCAATCTTTGTTCCTCTCTAAATTTCCCCAAGCATTTTATAAGAAGGTTGTCTCTTTTTTCCACTGTCTCCATGTAGATGTGATGAAACATCGGTACAGTTTATTTTATACTCATTCTAGTAAATATTAACTATGAATATATAGCACTCAGGTGTCAGCAGAACCATGTAATATGGTGTCCAACTCTGAAATGTTTGACAAGTTGTTAATACAGAACCATTAAAAGTGAACTGTAGAGGTACGGAACAGTTACTGTACTTATAAACCAGTCTGTAAAGTTCTAGGCTCACATTGCATTCTGAACTCACTCAAAAGTCACATTGATACCAATGGAAATACTAACTGAATTAGGAATGTAACAGTGAGACCTCCATGCCTAGATTTTCAAAAGTGACTAGTGCTATTCGGTACCTATTTTGGTTACCTATTTTAAGATGGGTTTCTGAAAATCATGCCCCTTTGAAGGTGTATCAAGTTAGGCACCTAAAAATGGAAGTACCCAAAATCAATAGTCACTTTTGAAAAAAATATTGATTTTGAGCTCTCAATTTTGTAACTTTTCCTTGTAAGCATATAGTGCAACACAGTTATAAGGAATGAAAAAAAACAAGTTTATGGTTTTTCTTGAAACAGTGGCCAAGAAGTTATCATGATACCATTAATAAAAGCTGCATTTACATTATTTAGAATTTCACTTGTCTACACTCTATGGAATTCTCTTTCTATTACTGAGTTGCTTATTATATTACCTGATTTGCAATTCACATTTAAAGCCTAAAAGTATAAAATGTTTATTCTTAGTAAGAAAATGGACAAAATACTTGAATTCAATTTAAAAAAAAAGCAGCTTTCTGATAGCTGAATCATCTTGATTTCACAAACCCACCATCTACTTACTCCATAAATGTCTTGAAATTGAATTGTGAGTGCTAAATAGATATATAGATAGATATATCTACACACACACAAATACACATGGAGAAGGGAAAGATCATTTTGATTTGAAGTCATATTTTGCTCCCATGGGACCTGATTATATCTATTTTTGTTTGCTTATGCAATCCATAAGAACATAAGAATGGAGACACTGGGTCAAACCAATCATTCAGCTAGCCCACTAGCCTGTCTTCTGACAGTTACTAGTGTCAGAGGGAATGAACAGAATATGGCAACTTCAAGTGATCCAGTCCATTGTCCAGTCCCGCTTCCAAGAGTTGGAGGTTTAGGGATACCCAGAGCATGGATTTGCATCCCTGACCATTGATGGACTTACCTACTTCTCTTTTGAACCCAGTAATGTTTTTGGCCTACATGACATCCTATGGCAATGAGTTCCACAGGCAGTCTGTTTGTTGTGTGACAATGTACTTTTTTGTTTGTTTTAAACCTGCGGCCTATTAATTTCATCTGGTGACCCCTAGTTCTTGCGTTACGTGTTGGGATAAATTACAATTCCCTGTTCATCCATAAAATGCATGATTTTATAGATGTTTATCAGACCCCCCTCTAGTCATCTCTTTCATAAAATGAACAAGGCAGTCTTTTTAATCTCTCCTCCTATGGAAGCTGTTCCATACTCCTAACCATTTTGTTGCCCTTCTCTGTACCTTTTGCAATTCTAATATATCTTTTTAGAGATGGGCTGACCAGCACTGCATGCAGTACTCAAGATGTGGGCATACAATGGATTTATGTAGTAGTATTATGATATTTTCTGTTTTATTACACTGCTCTACAGCCAAAATGCTTCTGAAATAAATGTAGTCCAACTTTACTAATTCTGGGTCACTGAGAACGAAAATGATGCTTAAATTGTTGATTGGCTCTAGTTTTCAAGATATGGTATTGGGTCAGTATATATGACCCTTGACTTGGGAATGGCGGAGGATAAGTGAGTTATAAAGGGAAGGGATCTCAATTTAAACCAGAAATGACTAAAATACATCTTTGACTGGATCTATGAATAAATCTATGACTGGGTTTGGACAGTACTTGCTTTTTAGGCAAAACAATGAATGATGCAATCTGAAGCTGGTATTGCATCATACATTATATGAATTGCATCATGTTATTCCTAGAAGTCATGGATGATGCAATCATAAGGAAGCTTACGTCACTCTGCTGAACAAATTGCCCTATATCAGCTCTAGAAATCATACAGTGTCATGCTCTCTTCTTTGTCAGTGTTTGATTTTGCAAAGGGACACATTTCTGTTTAGCCGAAGTGAGCAGAGATGCCTCGTACTTGTGTGAACAGTGCAGATAACTTCTGCAATGTTTGTGGTGAAGTGACTTTTGCATCACAAAAACGCAGTATAACCACTATGGTTAAGAAAGCCTATCACCTTTATTTTGGCTGTAAAATTGGAGATCAGGACAAGAGGTGGGCCCCACACATATGCTGCAACACTTGTGCAACAAATCTTCGCCAGTGGTTGAAGAGGAAAAGGAAATCTATGCCTTTTGCAGTGCCAATGATTTGGAGAGAGCCAACAGATCATACCAGCAATTGTTACTTCTGCATGGTGCCTCCAGTTGGGAAAGGTGTGTCAAAGAAGAAAAAGTGGACTGTGTATTATCCAAACATTCTATCAGCTATACGCCCAGTACCCACGGAGAAGGACTACCGGTTCCTGATGCACCAGAATCATTCTCACTTGAGCCAGACGAGGAAGAGGAAGAGGATGAAACTTCGGTCCTGAACCATCAATGTCACAGGACCCACATTTTCTCCCATCCTCCTCCTGTGAACCACAGCTCATAACACAAGGTGAACTGAATGACCTTGTCAGGGATTTGGAACTACCCAAGAGTAAGGCAGAGCTGTTGGGCTCCAGAGTACAGCAGTGGAATTTCCTGGCAGGCTATCAGGGCAAATGGAGCCCATCAATGCTTGCAGACTATTGCTGGACAGTGACAAGAGATGCTCCATTTAATGAATATAAGAGACAAGCCAAGAAGCGCCAAGTAGACACTGAATAGGACTAAACTATGTACATAATAGTTTTTTGCCTTTTGTTTCATAATAAATTTTATTTATATAACCCTTTGGCTGATTTTTAAAGTGTTACATAAACAGAACAGGTGAAATATTATCATGTAAAGCAACCATAAACACATGAAAAGACCTAGGTTTACCATTTATGATTAAAACTCTACTATCTGCACAATATACATAGACATAAAATGTAAAAACTTAAATATCTTAGAAACAGAAGCCAATCAGTTGTTTTAATTGTCATATTTGAATTCAGGACATCAAAATACATAATAAATATCACATTTTATCTCTGAAGCAGACGACTTCTCAAAAATTGTAGACCAGTGTTATCTATCCTTTTCCTAATAGTTCTTAACATTGTTTGCTTTTTTGACTGCTGCTGCATAATCAGCAGAAGTTTTCAGAGAATTATCCATGACAACTCCACAATGTCTTTCTTTAGCCAATTTAGACCCCATCATTTTGTATGCATAGTTGGGATTCTTTTTTCCAATTGCATTATTTTGCATTTATCAACAATGAATTTCATCTGCCATTTTGTTGCCCAATCATCCTGTTTTGTGAGATCCCTCTGTAACTCTTCAAAGTCAGCTTTAGACTTAATGATCTTGTTTAATTTTGTATTGCTCACAAAAAAAGATAATACAGAACTATGCAAGGAAAGCTACTGAAACATCTCAAGATATTAATAACATCAGAAAAAAACTGATTTTTTGATTTCATGGTCAGCAAAGCTTATTATCAAAACTCCTTGATCAGACTATAAATCAATATTTCTCTTTGCTTACTCAAATTCTCTCTTCTTCACATTTATACATATCTTCATGTTATGTGCTTGATTCTCCTTTCAATTACACAGACTTTATACTGATGTAACTCCATTTACTTCAGTTACTTGGAGTTACTTTTCATTTACACTAGTAAAAGAGGAAAGTCAGGCCTTATACGTAATGTATGGGTCAAATGTAGATAATGTTCTATATCCCTAAATTCTACAAGCTTTTCTCTTTCTTAGTTTTCCTTGTTACATTAAAAATGGTCTTTTAAAAGCAAGTGTTCCACATAAATATGTGATCTTACCCAGTGTGACATAGGCTTCTAACGTGTGATTTTATTTAACAAGCTAACAACATAAAGACCTCAATTTCAGTAGCTAAAATATGTTTTAAATTTTAGTTTGGGTATTTTAAAAATCAAACTTTAGAAATTAGCAAAAATATGTGACCAGCAGGGGGAATTTAAGGCCTTTCAGAAGAATATGTATCTCCCATGCAGAAACATACCTGCATTACTACATCTCACAAGAATTGCCCCCTCTTGTCATAATAAGGGCAATAATTTAATGATTGCTTACAGCATTCGAGACCCATCCACTGTTATTTACTATATTCACTCATCTTTGATTTACATACAGATACAGCTAAAGGTATTGTAGTACTTCAGTGGAAAAATCTGAACTCCATTTTACAATGACAAATAATTTTTAATTATTGGAATACCTGCAATTGAAAGAGGTCTTTTCCCCAAGGTTTATAGCTTTATTTTTACTCATCAGTAAATGCTTCCTGGAGCAGCAATAGTTCAGCTATATTAAGGACAGTCTCAACTGATATTTTAAAAAGGTCTTTTTACGTTGCATTTTTCAGAAGGTAATCTGGCTTGGTATACTGTATGACCAAGTCATCATGTATTGCATCTTTTGTAGAATGTCTTCAGTTATCCAAGCATAACAACCATAAAATAAAGGGTGGGGTAGAGTGTGCATGCAAGACTAGTTATAATGGTAAATGTGTATTTCATGATAGAGATACCTAAATACTATGCTCTTTATTTTGGTATGAGATGGTCGGTGTGCATCACACATGTAAAATGTTTGTTGCTAAGAATGTGCATCTACAGGTGTGGAACGCCCTGAGGATGAGTAGAGCGGATACCCTCTCCTGCAGGTGCAGACTTCAAAAGGCAAGTTCCTGTTATTTCTCCCTCCCCACTCCTTTTTCCTTATCTTGCCTTTGGATGGTCTCAATTCACAGTATCACTTGTGCATATAGTGGACTATATTTATTTAGCTAGACATGTGACTAGTTCTTTTCAGTGAATAAAAAAAATACACTCATTTGAGGGAATGGAGTGGTTTAATTTAAATATTTTAGGAGTGTTAGAATACTAAGAAACATCTGGAAGAACAGATACAACTAGATAAATGTTTAGCCTTGTTATGAGTAACACACTAGCATACGATTAGGTTTATAATGGTTGTAATTTAACAAAACTGTTGTATGAAATATTTTGTTTAACGTTCATTGAAAACTGCTAATGCACTTATGTTTTTCATGGATTAAATTTTTTTTACACATTATTAGTAGAATACAAATATGCAAAAAAGCAAACAGTTTGGCGTTAAAATGAGAAAAGAAATTTTACACCAGTCTTGTCTTTAATTTGTATGGGGGAATTTTTTTTAACCACAAATTCTTTAATTTTAATGATATTATCCCAACTCTATTTTTTAAACTCATTTTGTCACTGTTTTGTAACAGAAACACTGTAAATATTATAGATGTGGTAAACTATTATACTTGTTTTCTTATAAATGAAATGATCTGTGCCAACACTGACAAAATGAATTAATGTGTTACTAAGGCAACAGTCACATTATATGCTTTCTCTTTCACAGTATGCGGTAGAGCATATGGTTTACTCTTAATGGAACACTAGCTTCTCATTAACATACCAGTAGCAATGTCAGAACTTACAAACCAGCATAACAGGAAAATGGAAAAAACTTATAAATTAGACCCTTTCAGTACTATTGAGAAGGAAATGACTGATGTTCTAAGGTACAATATTTAGCTAAAGCAGTGCCCTATTCTGCACCTTCCTTTTCCAAAAAAACTTTTTTTCTCATTACAAATACAAATATAAATATTGAAGCGCAAGTATTTTTTTTACCTTGCTTAAAAATGATTGGCACTCTTGATAACTTTTTTTAAATTGGTGTTCCTGTGCCTTATTCTCCCTCACAGTATGTTTTAAATAGCTGCATTTTTTCTTATAAACAACTTCTCAATACTAAGCAAAATTCTGACTATAAAAGCCAAAAATTGCTTTGCCCATAAATGGGATATCCCTCAGGTGAATCCATTGGAGTAATCAGGAATGTAAAAATAAAAACAAATAACACATACACACCCCTCCCCGTCCTCCACACGCAAAGGCAAATGAAGTAGAGCCACCAAATGGCTGTGTCATCATTTGGGGGAAAGGATGAAAGACAGTATTTGTTGAACATCCAGAATTGCCTGATGGTGACTGTTATATTACACACAAGTTATTATACCTGCAATAAATATCATCTGAATTTGCCTAACTAAGCATTGTCTCTTTTTTATTGATGTAAATGTCTTTACTAACAGTTTGGCTGTTAGTTGGGTCAGATCTATGTCCATTTAGCCCAGCATCCTGTCTTCCCACAGTGGAAGGTTCCAGATGATTCAGAAGGAATGAACATAACAGGGCAATTCATCAAATGATCCAGCCCATTATCCACTCTAGCTTCTGACATTTGGAGGTTTAGGGCCATCCAGATCATAGGGTTGCATCCGTTACCATCTTGGCTAATAGCCATTGATGGAGATATCCTCCCTTAAAAAAAAAAGGAATTGTTGTCATATTCACTCACACTCAGAAGATGAACTCGATTCCCTTAGTCAAGCAGAGAATAAATAAATTTTCAACATCTCAAAAACACAAGAAACTGAAATATTTTTCCAAGCTCAATACCCATATTAAACTGTATTTTCCTATAAATGATAGGGCACTTCATAGTGGAAAATTACTGAAATAAATACAAATATTCTCAGCACTGCTGGGCTTGCAACATTTTCACCTTCATGCCACCACCACTGCCTTTAGGCCTCATCAACGCTGCCACAGTGATACAGACAGAGGATCTGGTCACAATATGGTTATCCACTGACCCAATTACAACACGGTTAAAAGTTATTAAGCCTTGAACACTCCAGGTTTTCAGTCCAGTTACAGGGACACAGTTACTGAAGTACTAAATTTAACAGTGTTGGATTGGATTAATGGGCAAGTGTGCTCTAAACTGGTCCCAGATAGTTATAGTTGTAGTGTGGATGGGAGTTTCTTGTCACAGTGGCGACAGCAAGGTATATTTGACTCTTATTTGATTTCAAAACAGGTCAGAGACCATAGCCAGTTTGTTTGTTTGTTTTTGCATGGTATCTGAAAAAGATGACTTAAGACTGAATAAGGTGAGCACACAAACAAACAATTTCATCACCAAAGACTTCCACGTATAATGCAAAAAAAAAAAAAAAAAAAAAACCACACACAAACACCTGGAGAAGATGGTACATATTAATGTGTTGAGATTGCTATCATAGGTCAGACTGTAATATCTTTACTCACAGTTAGTAGCATCTTGTGCCAGAAGCTGTGCTATCACACTACTGAAATTAGGTTGCAAGGCACTATTCTACATGAGTAAGGTTATCACAGTCTTGACCTATGTAAGGTCTGAGCAATTCCATATGTTTTTAAGTTTATAAATTTGTGTTCAATATTCTTGTTTTTAAAATGATGACGTTTAGAACTTGAGATAGCTGCTGATCAAAATAATATATTGTTAAAGATCAATACATTTACAGTTCAGACACTTACCAACCTATAAATCAAACCAACATGCAATATATAATTAGCATAGAAACAGAGTTTGTATTTCCAGTTCAGCTTCAATAATTAGCCTACAGAGGATTACATTTTTCCTTGTTCAGTCTCTGCTGATTAACTTGAAAGGTTTACCCTTGGTCTCCCACTATTCTTCTGATTCTTGTTTATTCTGCATTAGACTCTTAGCCTGTTTCCAACAAATTGTGAAAGATTTCTGCAACCAGAAGTTAAAGAATTTGCAATCCAGCTTTAAGAAGTCAATCTGTGTCCCTGAATATTTTTAGCACAGATTGACAGTACCCTAAAGTAGCTTGAAAGACAGAATGCAAACACTGGAAGTGCTTACAATGGAGATCGCCAAAGTAAAAAAAGACAAGAGCTGTTCACACCCAGGTGTGTGCGTGTATATACAAGAGTAAATAAACACAGTAAGGCATGCTTCATTTGTGGAAACCTATTCTTTCAATTAAAGGAAACCACCATGAAAATGAGTAATCAGACTGGTCCATCTTCTCTCTTTTCCCAAGTTTATCACAAATCCGCACTCTACAAACCGTTTCCTCACCCCAACCAACATACATAGGCTGTCTAAACAGATATGTTCCATAAGTGTCACTTCAACTGTAATGATACAAACTGTTAATGCAATCAGTTCTACACCTTAACTCAATAATTAATTCAATCCCAGGTCTTGTGCAGTTTTTCTAAGTGGAGTCAATACACTTTCAGTAGTTAAAACTTTTTAGTTTGCAAGATATATTTATTCAGATTCCCACCTCCACTGCAGAGCCTGAAAAAAATTGCAAGTTACATCACTAGTCTTTTTGGATCAGCCTTTCTGCAATAAAAGCAAAAATCTCTTCTCGTCACCTCTTGCACCTATATACTATTGAAAATATATTCCATTGACGCCAGCTCTTGCCTTTCAATAAAAGTAAAAACACAGGATGATGTCTATTATATAGATGCACATGATGTCATTGTAAAATGCCATTTGATCTGGTCACTATCTCACTTAACTGCACTAGATGTCTGCAGGCAGAGATCTGAATTTATAAAGAAAGCCAATTACATTACAATACAGTAGAAAGTAATAAACTTCTAATGATGTTCCTGACTCAAAAGAGATAAATTAAAATGTGAATCTATCCAACCCCAGCTTCTGTCAGCTTTATGTAGCCAGCATACTGACAATATCCTTGTTTTATTTAGACCAAGGAACTCTATTGTGTAACAATAAAATAAGAGCAATTTTTTTAAAGTAGATGTTTGACTTAAAACTGTGAGCAAGTGGAAACACTGTTGCAACCATATTGGAGCTCATACAACCCAGGACCCTGGCAACAATGGTTGCTTTCCCTTGAGGGCATTATTTGTGTGTATTTCTTTTGGTGCTCAGGCTTAAACCTTTTCATGGGCTTCATGAGATTCTAAGACACTCCTTTCAACACAAAGAGAAAAATTAATTAGAAAGCAAAGGAAGAGAGCTTGCTTATCATTTGATCAAGTCATTGACATAAGTGCTCCACACTTTTTTAAAAAAACAGCCACCACCAAAAGCTCTCTGGACCGTACACCTGCTCTTCAGGTCTCATCAATTTTATCTGAGTAAAGTCAGTGCTTTTAAGCTCGTCCACTAAAGAGGTCGCAACTGCGATGGGGAGAGAAAGAAGTGTTGCTAGCTCTTTATCTTGATCTGACTGTTTGTTTTTGCACTGATGTATGTAATGAAACAAAGATGGTTTAATCGTGTCAAACAAAAGCCTTTTGGTACCCAGAGGGATCTCATTTACTCTGCTCCAATTCTTCTTGTTTCAGGTTGCAACCTCTTCCTCTTTGCCGATCCACCAGGCTGAGTTTCTTACCTGGGGCTTAAAATTGCGAAGTGTGAAGCTCTTCTTTTGTTTTGACAGGTGCTCTTTGCTAAACATCAGCCTAGCATTGGTGGTGCTAATACACAGAAGAAAAAACTTCTGATATGCTAATCACAGTAGTTACCAAACTTCTGCCTTTAATGAGTTTTATTAGCTTACTTCACTTTTAGTTCTTAGGATAAAGTGGTGAAAACAAATTGTGCTGATAGGAAGGGAGTGTGAAAGTTTGTTACTTGTTAGGCGTGTGCAGGAATATTTCCCAATTCTATAAAGTGCTCTTTGTGGAATAAAGGCGCGTGCACAGCAAAGATATTAGCCCCTTTTATAACGCTGCTTCGACGCCGTGTTTGCAAAGGTAAAGAGAATGCCTGGAACATTTATAGTGTACCGCCATGTTGCTTGCAAAGTCCTTGGGGCAGAGATGATCTTTTCCTTATATGACGGTGCCTCGCACACTGGGGCCTTATTGCTTAATTGGTGGCCTCTAGGGGCCACCGCAACACGAATAATGAACAGCACAGGGCATTTTTTGCCAGCAAGAAAGCAAGCAAATCAGGCAATACATCGTTTAGCTGGAAGTCTATAGGGTAGCAAATACATTTTTTCCCCTTTATAATTTTTAGACACACAAGAAAATAGAAGCTGATCTGAGATGCTCAGCCTGTCCTGAGAAACAGTGGTAATGGGCAAACGAGAAGTCACCTGCTCCTTTACATTTACTGCTGCTCTACCTTGTAAATTTGATAGGCACGAGACACACAGTTTGCTTTGCCGGATATCTAGATAAGATTAGGAAAAGGTCCAGCTATACCTTAATTCAGCCCCTCAAACCTTTCTTTCATCTTCCATCCCCTCGCTTACACAGTCTTCCCCCGCTTCCTTCCTCATTCATCTATGTCGGGATCCATTCCCTACCTCACCTGAGAGGAGTCTTAATTTGCACCTCCTTAACGGCGCCACTGATCTGTCCCATTGACCTCCCTACAACACAGAACATTATTTCTCATAGAGGGGGAAAAAAAAAACCCTCTGGCTGCTTGGCCACCACTACTTCATATCTGTTTCCTTCTTTTTAACTGACACCTTTTCACTAATGAGGACTTTCCTCCTAAGACACTGATAGATATACAGTTTGACAAGTAAATCAGAAAGATCTTTTCCTTTTTTGACAGTTAAATAATGTAGAGCTGACGCAGATTTTGATCTCTTGTCGGTTTTCAGGGAACTTAAAGGGCTCCAACTGCAATTACAAGCTTAAAGAGAGAGAGAGAGAAGTTAGAGGGAGAGGGTAGGAAAAGGAACACATCGATTGCAGCAGTTAGCAAATATCTTTCACACACTCACACCCATACACACAATGTCTTTTGGCAAAGTGCAGTTACAACTCATTTTCCTATTATGAGGAAATAAATCCAGCATCTGAAAGACAATTCTCTAATGGTTTGACTTTCGTTTTTAACGCTTTGCTCTACATTTCCACAGGAGAGAAAAGGAAGAGCTGTGGGACCCTGCAACACAGGTGGACCTGACTTTTTTGTTTGTTTTGTTTAAAGATATCCAGATTTTGAAATCTCTGGAGTCTACGATTTCCACACTGGCAGGGAGATGGAATGGAATAGATAACTTAAAAGGTTTTTTTCCATCTCTAGACTGACTCTATTCCATGAACAAGCTTCAGAGTCAACAAGCACTCATTTGCCCCACCTGTCAAATGTTGGCTACAAAAGATGCATCCTGCCAGCCCTTCTCTTTCTGCTACAAGAGAGCATTTCCTCCACAAGTTCCTTATTTCTCATTTCTGAGGACTTACATAATGTACTCATGGCTTCACTCCTGAAATCCAGTCAACTCAAGAAAACCTTTATACCTCAGTCAAAAACCATCGCAGACAAGAGGATCCCAAAGCACTTTACAGCACAGTTGTAATTTCAACTTTTTGTCAAAAAACAAACCAAAAAAGTTTTGGTCAAAAACTGAAATGTGTTGGTTTTAGAGTTTTTGATGAAACGTCAAAGTTTTCCAGGACAGCAGCCATGGTTGATAAACATTCTCATTTAGTTGAAGAAACAATTCAAAAAAAGTTTTGACAAAGGTTTTGACCAGCCCCCACTTTACAGCTCTCTACAGCTGGCGCCATTGAAATGCAGATCTCCACAAAGTAAGGACAACAACCAATGACATTGTGAAATTGGGAAAGGGGAAGCTTTACCCTTTTACACCTTACCTCTTGCTAGAAGAGGCAAGTGGGATCTTTAGTGAAGAGCTGACAGGACCTTGGCTCATCCTAATGATCCACAGCTGGTAACCACCATACTACTTGACTTACATACTTTGGAAGACTGGAAAGGCCAAGTCATTCCTGCTGAGATTTTACCTCTCTGGTTCCAGAGAGCCTAGATTCTACAGCTTTCAACACTAAACAGCTTGTCATAGTGGAGAGGGAGGGAAGAAGCGCAGCAAGTCTTCCCCAGCTGACATTAATTCTATTATTGATCAGTTATTATATCTGATCACCATAGGTGTTCATGAGAGAGACAAGGTGGGTGAGGTAATATCTTTTAATGGACCAATTTCTGTTTGTATAGCTTGAGAGCTTGTCTCTTCCACTGAGTTCTTCATCTGGTCATGACATTTCACAGATGGAATAAGGCTCCTGGATCTAGGAGTTTGCAATCTTGATTGGAGATTACATGAAACACAGGTCAGGAGAGGGGTGTCATGTATATTGATTTACCAGGAGGAAGATAGACTAAATTTACCTGGATTTACTGCATGACTTTCCAATAAGTGTCTAGAGTAAAGTGAGACCTGCACTAAGGACTGCTTCCATTAAACATTTCCCATCATAAGTGTCCTGGTGTGTTCCATCTCTATGCATCTGACCTTTAGCATGGTCACTACATCAAGTTTCTGTCAGGTGCTGAAGTGACATATTAAATCAGGCAAGTCACAAGAGTAAGGGACAACAGAAAAACTATCAAATGCTAATCATAATAGACCAGTAGATTCCTCTAGAGTTTAGATTGTTGGACTCATGCCCAGACAAACTGGCCAGTTCTCACAGGCTGCAGCATATGTGAGTGCAAGGATCCCAGGCTATGGGTTCCCAGAGGGAAGTAAAGAGTTAGAGCTTGGTCACCTCCTCTGCCTCGGTTTTTGAAGCCACCCAGTGACAAGACAACACCCCTTCTCCCACCAACCAGCTGTGAGACATGAAGGCATGAGCAGTGCAGTAGTGTCAGAGGTAAGGCTGGGGAGTGTTTGAAGTTTGTGGGATGGGCTAGGAGAGGTATCAGTGTATTTTGCAAGACTAGATGATCATAATAGTCCCTTCTGACCTTAAAAATCTATGGATTTATGACTCCCTACCTCACTGCTCCCTTTCCACTCCCCAACTCCTATTGTTTCTGAATGGAGATTTATTCGGAGTTCTCCTGAGCTCTAGTTCTTTTGCTGCCCCCAGCTGGGGAATTCCTCTATGCTGCATCCCTGACAAGCTGCTGCCCTAACTAGCCAGCCCCTGCCCCTTCATACCTCTTTCTTTCTCTGTCCTAAACTCACTCTCAACCCTCCAGCCAATGCAACCCTGTCCCTCTCCAGCCAACCTGCCTGCAACACCCCATCTAGCTAATCTTTAGTTATAGAAGTTGCCATTTGTTTTGTACAATTTTAGTTATAAGCAAGTAGTTGGAAGGGGGGCAAATAAACAAGGTCCCAAACAAGCCTATTTGCATTTGAACTTGTTTTGCCAAGGGGAGCTAACCCCAGAGGCCCTGGCCTTCACCTGACCATGTCCTGCCACCTATCACGGTCTGTTCAACTGAGGCAAGTAACAGTAGGAACATTTCTGCCAGTCTTCACAGCTGAGAAGAGGTACAACATATGACACAGTCTGTCAAATTAGTAGGTCTAAGACCATCCAGGGCTTTAAATGTAATCACCAGTATATTGAATTGCACATAGAAATGAATGAAAAGCCAGTGCAGAGGCCTGAACAAGGTGCTCTGTGCTCATACACCACCACTCTGGAGGCAGGCAGCTGTATTCTGCACTAGCCACAGCTGTTGACAAATGGAGCCCCAAGTAGAGAAAATTATAGCACTCAGACCAGGGCAGGTGAGGCTAATAGTTACAGGGACTATATCGGGTTAGAGAGGCTGGGACAATATCTGTCTTTTTCAGTACATGTGTAATATGGACCACACAACTGTCAGCCTCATCTTTGTCACCTTCTGGATTGACTGCAGTAATACATGTAATCTGTGTCCTCCTCTGCCACCCTGAGCCCATCACAAAGTCAGAATTTCAGACTGCTCTTTCTTCCTTTTACTCATCAGCTGTCTAAAAGCTCAATATGAACTAATGGGCAAGAGGAATCCTGGGCCTGGATATTTTAAGCATGCCTACAGGGGTTTGTTTGCCCAAGTTTGACTACCTTGTGAACAGCTTACTGCAGTTCTTGTGAAAACCTATTTTTAACTGGTGTCTGGTTGCACTTGCAGAAGATGAAAGATTTATCTGTAGGGCTGCAGCAAGTGAGAAATGTGAGTTTAACAGATCACTAACACAGGTTGGGTTGTTCATTTGTTTTTCTTCAGTAGGAAGGGATAGAGGGAGAGAGAAATAAAGCTGTTAATACTAAATCTATATGAGTCTTCTAAACCAAAATACCTTAACTTTAGCTTCATGGAGGGTAAAGCAAATATGTGAGATCAGCTACCATGAATCACAAAGAAGTATCTTACAGTCCAAGTATATTCCCAGCCTCAACAGCTGTTTTGATTCATGATAGGCACTATAGGCAGGTTTATTTAAAAATACCAAGCGGGGTGGAGTATTCAAACATTAGATACTTCACTGTAAGGATTCAAAACTGAATGGCTCTTGAACTGAAATGAAACCCATAGCAAATATTTTACTTTCTCTCACCCCGGTGGCCCAATCCTGCACATGCTTTGTACACAGAACTCCTGCTGACCCAAAATCAGTGCCTGAAATCCTGACCTTATTTACAGTCAGCCAGAGTTTGATCTTAACTTGCTGATTTCACCCACAGGGTGTTCTGCTCACAGGGGTTCAGTACCTACAGTCACAGGCCCATAATGTTTCAATTCTTGGTCATTTAATCTGAGAAAGAAAAAAAATCCCTCTAAATCAAACTAGAATGTCTTTAATAACATTCATTGAGGTTGATTCCAGTGTCTCCAAAGAATGCAGTTCTTCCAAGCTCCTCTTCTAAACTGAATCCCTGCAGTTTATTCTTTTACCTTTAATTGAAGTTAGTCTATTTCACATCATCAGTTCTTGAGGATTTAGAAATGCTTATTCCGGCATCCTATCCAGGTTAACATGGAACAAAAGGATAAGGAAATGCATTTTTAGTCATGTTTTGCAAATCAGAATTTACTAATCTGAAACCAAAAGGCCATTGAGTGATTTTATTGGTGCTTTTCCTGCATTTTACATGCTGATGCAGGGCTTGAACTGAAAATCCAAACATACTAGTCACACAAGTGGTCCTTTTGACATCACTGGGACCACTTACATGAATGATTTGCCATTTCAGGCCCAGAATGAACACCTGGGATTGCCAATGCATTCAGACATACAGGTGGCTGCAAAGAGCTTGTGTGTGGCTCTCAAATTATTTTGTTAATGGTGCCATCTCCTGGTAGCAATTTGCTTAACTCATTTTTGCCCCCTGAAACCTTGTTAAATGTTTACACATTTATTTTAGAACTACAACAACATAGAAGGGAGATAAATTAAAAAAACTAATTGGCATTGGCAAGGCATTTGTAAACAGAAAGGTAGTTTATTAAATACCTTATTTAATAATGTTTTAGAAAATAATTTATAAGGTGTATGTTTTATTTGGTTCTTTTTTTTGGAAAAGTAAGTTTTTTCATTGCAGATTTTTTCAGAATTTCTTCATTGCTTACTTTTATATGTAATAAATATTGGAAGTAAATGTAACTGCTGTTCACAGACAGAGATGGCTCCAGCTATAATCCCAGATTTCAAATCCCCAAATTTTGAGGAAATTAACATTTGGATCCAAATTTTGCAGCTCAGGCTCATATCTAATCACAAGCCAGAGGCAATGCTTGACACATGAACATAGGAATTGCATATTGGAACAGATCAGTGGTTCATCTAATCCAGTGGTTTTCAACCTTTTCTCATATGCAGACCCCTAAAAAATTTTGAAGGGAGGAGTAGACCCCTTTGGAAATCATAGGCATTGTCTACCAATCTCCAGGGGTCTGTGGACCACAGGTTGGAAACCACTAATCTAATCCAAAGGGTATCCTGGCCTAACATTTTAAAAGGGACTGGTGATTTTCCATACCTCAAGTTTTTGGGCACCCAATTTGAGAACCTTATAGGGGCCTAATATTCAGAAGTGCTGAGCACCAGCCCTATAAAATCAGGCCCTTAAGATGTCTTAAGTTAGGTCCCTTTCGTTGAGGCACACACTTTTGAAAATCCTTGGCTCTAACAGTAGGCAATGTCACACACATAAAAGGAAGGAAACATCTCAGTAGTATACCTAATTCAGCAGTATTAGACTATGTGAGGGAATGACTTCCTGAAAGTATCTGGTGACCTTACCCCCAATACATGAAGGCTAGTAGCATTGACTTTTTAGTAGCCTAGTCTTGTGGTTAAGGCTTTGCAACATGGACTAGAGAACTATGTTCTGATTCTACCTTAAACTTCTGTGAAAACCTTGGGCAAGTCACTTAATCTGTCTGTGACTCCGTTCCCTGTGCCATCCCTCGTAAAATGGGGAAAATAACATTTCCTCCCTCTTGGGGGAGTTGTGAGGATAAACATTTGCAAGGTTTTTAGGTACTACAAAACACAGAAAGCCACTAAATAACATTTTAACTAGAGCTAGTTGGTTTTGATTAATCTGCATCTAAAATAAAATTGTCAGAAAAATCCCAACTTTTCACAAGAACACACTGTCTTCAACAAAACTTTAATCAGGAAGGTTTCTCAGGTCTATGACAGAATCACTAGTCAAAACCAGAAAAAAAAACTCACCCCTTTAGCTTGGTGTTTAGAACCATCAGAGGATGTGAAACACCCGGCTTCAAGTCCCTTTTTTGAAATCAGCCTGAGCAGGGATTTGAACCTGGCTCTCATACAGATAATGTGAGTGTCCTCACCACTGGGCTATTGGCTATCACAGAGGCAGCTAAACTAATTTTTTTTCCTTTAAATAAAATTTTAAAAGGTCTTGATGTCATCCCACCTCAGAACAGGAAAAATTCCAAAAAAAAAATCCACACAATATATTTCACAGGATGGAAAAAACATTTCCTTTCCAGCTCTATTTCTAACTAGTGTAAACGGGATGCAATTCCTTCATATATACTGTGTAGGCTGGATTCTGCCCTTGATTTCACAGATGAAATTCCCACTGAAGCCAGAGTCGGACCTACAGGTCTAATTCTTGATGTATTTTTACCAAGCTAATTACCACAGTTCTTTCCTGTAGCAGTACATTCCACAGCCTAATTATGCATTGCGTAAAAAAGTAATTCATTATTTTTGTGTGATTCTCTATAGTGGATTTTACCATGTGTAAAAATAATAGAGACTAATAGCACAACCTGGAGTCATGTCTAGTGTAGACAAGCTTCTCAATGAGAACTATAAGATGGAGCCAAAGTCCTTTTGCCATTGCAAGCTTGGCTAATAATATTGTAATGGGCTACGAGTGTGTGGTTTGAGAGAGACACTGGGTGGAGGGGGATAGAAATGGAAACAGTGTTCTTTTGTTAGGTGGATCTGCTTATCTCCAGCTCTAGGGAAGACTGGTACTACTATATAAGGGCTCTGGCTGCATTCAAGTTTGTAGGACTTTTCTGACACTGTAATAATGCCTAAATAGCCCTGATGCTACACTCTCTTACCACAGACAGAACCTTTCACATTAAAGGTTCTCAAAGTGCTGTACAAATTTTACTGACTGATATATCAAACTATACACTGAGCTACGCATAACTATACATTAATTGCTTCATCCATTACTGAATTGCAGCTACCCATGATGTGAGGTGTGCCAATTTAACAGTACTCTGCTTTACTACACAACCTATGCACCACTTTCAAATGAAGAACATAAGTAATCCTTCATGTCTGAATCATTTGTGGGTAAAAACCAGTTCCCCCAAAAAACACTTAATTGTGAGCTAAAGCAGACTGAAATATTCCCCCCCCCCAATCATTTCCCCACCAAAATTGAATGTATATTTCATATTAACTGTTTCATGGCTAGTCATCCACTCTGGCATCTGGGTTGCAGGGGTGCTGGAACTATGGGTGCTGGGGGTGTGGGAACACCCCCTGGTTTGAAGTGGTTTCCATCACATACAGGGTTTACAGTTTTGTTCAACAGCTTTCTGCACCCACTTTAAAAGTTGCTCCGACACCACTGCTGAGTTGTGGTAGTACCCCTTCCTTCATTGTAGTCACAATGGTACCTTAGGTAAACCCAATACAGCAGTATTGGGTAGCATTAAAGGTGCATTTCCCCTAGTACTTTAAGCAATATGAAAAGAATGTAGCTCCATAGGGAAACCCCTTGGGTGTTATTACATTATAGCTTTTGTTTTTAGCAACACATTTTCATATATCCTCCTGAGGGGAAATACATTGACTTTAAGTATGTTGTTTTTGCTAACAGTAAAAGGGATTTTTTATTTTGAGGAGTTAATTTTTGTTTTAAATATAAAAGAGGAGCAGTTATTACAAAACACTGTAACTTCACTTCATCAAAACTATTCCAGGATGTATATTTATCTGATTAAACACCCATCCTGTTACTAGGAATCTCACTAATATCCCCTTTTTAATGGAGAGTTTTTTTACCATTATAAAGCAAAGGAAATTAATAAATATTGGTTATTAAACAACAATTCCTAGCAATTGTATAGAGGTATTTCACTCATAGTTATTTTCCAAATGTGGGTAAACTGAAGTAGAGATTAAGGCCCAGATCCACAACAAGATGTAGGTGTTCTGATGCTGTGTGCCGCAAGGCTTAACTTTAGGTGCCTAGGGAAAAAAAGAAAAAAGAAAGAAAAAAATCAGAAACAACATTACCAGAATGCCTGAGTTAGGTGCCAGGCTCCTGTACAATCAAAGGGGATAGACAGAATGCAATCTACAAAGCCAGCACACTGGGGAAGCTGCCTAAATTAGCCAATGGGAGATGCCAGTGACCTCTCTCAAAGATAAGCCCCTAAATCCAGGTTGCAGGGAGGTGCCTATCTCTGCTAACAATGCACCAACTAAGGGAAGATAGCATTTCTCCACCTAATGCAGGGCCAATCCAGCAGGAATTCTCAGAGGTCATTTAACTCCACAAAAACAGCAGAGGGGGTGTGCTCTTGTAACATTTAGTCCAGTGGGTAAGGTACTCACCTGGGATGTGGGCATAAGTTCCCCCTCTGCCTGATGAAGAAAAGGGATTTGAACAGAGAACTGCCACCTCTCTGGTGGGCATGCTAATCACTGGTCTATAGAGTCATTCTGACACTCTCTACGGCCCAGTTAATATTCAATTATGTGTTAAAGTGAAACAACCTCAATAGGAGAGGTTGAGGGAAACCCATATCAGAAAATCCCATCGCCCAGTTGTAGGACTTTCTCAGGGGATGTCAGACCTCTGTTCTGACATCTCAGGGGATGTCAGACCTCTGTAATTCCTTCTCCTCATCAGGCGGGGAAGCTCTTGAGCTGGTGGTCCCTTCCCACATCCTAGATGAGTACCCTGATCACTGGGTTAAAGTTTATAAGGAAGCATTCGCTCCTCCACTGTTTTGTGGAGAGTTAGGTGGCCTCTGATCTCACCTACCAGATTGGGCCCCACATAGCATTTAGGCAAAGAAGTGCCTATCTTCTGAGGCTTAGGTGGGACATAGCCATCTGGCTGCCTAAGGTGAGGAAACAGGGAATATGCCCAGAAGCAGAAGCATAGGTGCCTAGGGAGATTTTACTGCACAAACATAGATGCTAAGCAAATTCAGGCACCCACAGGATTGGCAGCAGCTGAGTGGGAGTTTTGTGAATCACAGCGGTAACTAGCTATGGGGGTTAGGTACTTAATTACCGTTGTGGTTTGAGGCCTAAGGGAGTCTCAGGCTCACACAAAGCAAGTCAATGGTACAGTTTGGATTAGAAGTTTTTTGTCTCCCAGTCCAGTGTGTTACCAACTCCATCACACTGCCTCACACTTCAATAGTAAGATAATGGCAGAGACAACTAAGCTGATAGCCTCTTTTGCTAGTTTGTGTCATTCTGTCCTTTAGGGACTTTGCAGAGATCTGAGATAGACATGAAATATTTTTATATCCCATAAACTGCAATAATTAGCCATAAGAATTCCAAGCACACCACATACGGCATAAATGCACACTCCACAGCACCTCTCCACACATATTGGAGGACATGGCCAGAGCCTCCACACTGGTCAAGCATCTCATATAGGAAGAAATAATGGACTGTGTATACTATTCCCCTTCACCTCAGCTCCTGCAGTACTGGCTGCATATTGGGGCTGAAGAATCCACCCTTTAGTCCTATGGGTTTTCAATCTGTTTCCTGAGCACACAAGCAACTTTATTTGGGCTTTGCACTCCCTCTCCCCAGTATTTGGTCCTACGGCACAAATCCTGCTCCACAAGCGAAGCACAGATACTTGCATGAAGTAAACTGAAAATATAAAAATATAATTTCCCCATGCTCTTTTCAGCTATAGTAACCCTCATTGCTGCTTGTAATAAGAATGAAATCTCCAGGCAAAAATGTGATTTCAGTTTGACTATGCAACTTCTGGACCCAAATCTTACACCTGCTAGAACTTTCAAATAACTCCATGCAGATGAAGTTCTTTGCTCTCCACTGAAATGGGTCTCCGTACACCAATCTGTAGCTTTTTACAGGATCTGGGTTCTAGTCACTGATATAGCATATTAAAGTGTCTATTTTCAATGTACAGTTAAAAATGTCTTCAAAACTAATACAATTAGTCTTCAAAACTAATACAATTTTGTTTAAACGTCTTCCTAAATTTCCTTTCCACAGCAAAAGCACCTCATTCTAATTTAAGAAAATGGAGGGAGAGATAGCTCAGTGGCTTGAGCACTGGCCTGCTAAACCCAGGGTTGTGAGTTCAACCTTTGAGGAGGCCACTTAGGGATATGGGGCAATAATTGGTTGGATGATTTAATTAGGGATTGGTCCTGCCTTGAGCAGAGGGTTGGACTAGATGATCTCCTGAGGTCCCTTCCAACCCTGATATTCTATGGTCTGATCTTCTAGTGCAGATCAGACCACTGTGCATGAATTCCATAACTTTACACACCAGAGTGAAAAGAGTATACAATTTGATGTCAGCGTACTTCTTGTCTGAACCACACAAGTAGACTGTTCACAAAATAAACATGCATCTCAAGACTGGATACTTCTGAGTTTTTGTTGTGGCCTATTACATTTCAGAAGAGTCACCAGACATGGGACCAAATTGTACTATGAGATCTAAATGTGCATTCTGCAACAGCAAGACTTCCAGAATGAGCATCAGACACAAGAGGGATGATCTGCCAAATGCTACTCTCAGTTTAGCTCAGACACTGGAATTGTCATGAGTCATGGCTGGAAAAGTAGCAAATGAGTCAAAAACCCAGTGGATTATCTGTTTGTTTTCATAGACTTTAATTCCAGAAGGGACTATTCAATCATCTAAGCCGACCTCCTGTATCTCACAGGCCATTAAAATTCACCCAGTTACCCCTATATTGAGTCCAATAACTTGTTTTTGATTAAAGCCTGTGTAATACATTGTAGCAGGTACATTAAAGACAGTGTCAATAGGAAACGTGCAGACAGTTGAACACAACAGAAGACAGACTTTGGGAAGTTTAGGGATTCTCAGAATACAGCACAGGTAGTCTGATCATCTCCATAACATGCCACAAAAGGTACAGTTGTCACCATTAAAAAGTCAACATTTTCAACACTTAACCACACAGTATTATCTGAGATTACCACAGTTTCCACCCTCCATTTAGGGTTGGAAATAACCAATAGTTGACAAATATTTATCTTTAATGGCACCTGCTGCATGGAGGAAACCATCTCAGCTGTGGACAGGATGCCATCTTGGAGGCACTAAATTAGCTGGCATTCGAGAAGCATTCACAGCTCCTGAATGTAGATTGGTTTCACTCACAAACGAGGATAGGCATGAATTCCACCTGCTGAAAGCTTTGCTGCTGTGAATTCCACCTCACATGCTGTACATGGTAAGCTATTTATTTTTCTGTGAAGTACAGAAGTTAATGCTGAACATATTCCTCTCTGCATTTGTGCAGAAGTGATGCCTTATAGTTTGATGGATAGTGACTTGCCCTACTTTTATCTTTTTCCCAGCATGTCTCTTTTTTACCTTGCACCTGTGTCACAGGCTAAGGACTGAAGCAAAGCAATCCTGCATTGTCACTTGCCTCCTTTGTCATGTGTTTGTTTCCGTGCTCCCCTATTTCAGTTTAAAATATAGCTACACAGCACCTTCACACTCACAACTGTAAGAATTTGCCATCACCTCAGAAACAAAGGGGAAACATAAAAAGAACTTGAGAATACTTACTAGCTAGAGAGAGCAAGGGGCAGCAAACATCCAGTCTCAAAATGACCACTCTAGGATTGCAGCTTCTTGGCGCTGCCAAATTTAAAGGGCAAGCACCATTCTGAAAACTGTTCCAGTAAAAGAGCAAACCTAAATTGACAAGGGTTAGTAGGAACCAATCAATCACACAGGAAGATAGTCCTGGGGAAGGGGATCTTTCTGTGTCCCATGTATTCTGATTTGTTTACCACTTGAGGTGGATGTGAGAAAATCAGCCACTCAGGGCAGATGCTGTTCATGGTGTTTGAAGCACTACTGGAAAGTACCCTGATACTATGGTGATGAAGTTGCTACAAGAACCTACAAAGAAATTTACTTAAGTGATGGAAGTTCTATGCAAGGAAATATTGCACCATAAAATCTGAAAGCAATAAAGTATCTATAGCATAGTACTAGTACCAGGCAGTCTTTAAAAAAGTACTAAGTAAACTTAATCTAGATCAGTGGTTCTCAACCTGTGACCCATTCAGCACAGAACTTTGGCCCACGTGACATCCTCAGGTAGTATTGAATGCAGCCCACAAAACACATTGTGGAGTGCATATGCGGCCCACAATGATAAATAGGTTGAGAACCACTGATCTATATATAAAAGCACTAAATTAGCAAAGCTTTTCAACAAACTGAAGGCTAAGAATACTTAACACTTTACACATATGTGAACTTCAGAAACAACAATGTGTTCCTCTGTGGAGAACTATCCCCCATCTACAAACAGAGAAACTGAGCCAGAGAGGACAAATAACTTTGCCAAGTTTACACAGTGAATCAGTGGCACCGCCCAGATTAGAATACAGCACAAGCTTCATTATAACTGATACTACGATTTTTTTCTTCAAACACCTGTTTAGAAAAGCTATCAATGTTGCTAATATTCAAACTCTTTAAAGACCTTTATACAAACCAAGTTTTTCATAAGTGCTTGGCACAGCATGTTAATTAAGCAATTACATGGTTTATCTCACAGTGTATGCGTGCAAGCTATGCTGGATTGTGTGTGCTGCTATGTTTTTATTGGCAAGAAGTGTTTGTGGACAATAAAAGCATTGTTGTAAATAATGTTCTAATCTGCAACTATTTTTAAACTGGTCTGCAGCCATCTGTCTGAAGATAAAGTTTTTAGTAGAGCAACTTGAGCTCTGCCAGCTAGAAGGCTGCTGGCTTCTAAGCTGGTAAGAGTGCTGTGTGGATCAGTTTCTATATTTAAATATGTTAGGCCTTTGGTAAGGAAATCCAAGTGAGTGCTTATGATTCTTCAATATACAGCAATTATCAGTATAACATAATATAAATAGTAGTGATAGCTGTGAAAGACACATTCTTTCCAAAATTAGTCAGTGAGAAAAGTCAGCTATAGCTCTTTTTCCACATTACTATATTTATTAAAATCAAAACATTGGCACAGTATCTCTGTTTGTGTGTGTGAGGTGATAACTATAAAATGCAGAGGCATATCTGGTTAGTTCATCTGAAGACTCCTCGATTCAAGACATAGCACATACTGTATGTCTCGGTTAACACCATCATGCAAATATCCAAGCAGCCACAAGGTGGCAAGGTACACAAATACACCGAAGAAACATTTCTCCTGTAACCAAAGTACAAATTGTATGAGAATTTGTTAGCAATAATAATTATAAGAACAGATTCATTGTCTTCAATTTCCCAGAAGAAAGGTATTTTGCTGAATATAATTGTTAATACTAAAAGTGTGCTTAGGGTTGGAACCCAATGATTACTAATGATTCTTACCGGTCATTTCCTGTGCTCAAGTAGAAGTATGAATGGGGATGGCAGATGAATAAGCTATTTGGGCCCATTGCTCAGCTAACATGAATCTGATAATATCATCTCTAGGACTGGATGGTTCAGGGGATTGGAAATGAGCTGCAGAGCTTTTTGCCTTTGATCACTGATTTGAATCCAATTCAGGGTGTTAGTTGTTAATTGTGTGGTCCAGATGAGATGGACTTGGTGATCTGAGCCCAGTGAACAATTGTTCACATTGTGGAATGGTGACAGCTACTTGGCAAACCTGTCTGCAGTCAAAGAAAAGAGGCTAAGGCTTTTTCTGGATGCAAGCTGTACTGCCAGTAAACTTAAAGCAATAGAACCCCTGGATCAACACAGCTATAGTGGAATAAAGGTGCTTATGTGCAGGCTATGTCTACACTTGCCATTTAAAAGCGCAAAATGTCCCTTTTTTGCACTAAAACCGTTTAACACTTGTTAATGGCTTTTTATGGTGAAACTCAGAAGTTTCACTGCAAAAGGAAACCAACCTCACGAGAGGCATACAGCTCTTACCGCTGGTGTTTTGTTTTTGTTTTTTTCCCTGTTGTGAAAGGGAAGACGTGTAAATGCCTTTTGGCCTCTGAAGGATATCCCACAGTTCCAAAAGTGACCACTCTGGCCAGCATCTCCATTGCTCTGATGCCAGGTAAACGGACATCCGTCCCTACCCCTGTAAGCCCCGGGAAGTTTGAAACTCCCTTTTCCTTTGCTTGTAGATGTGTCAGGGAAAGCAGTCAGACAGCAGGGGTTTTTAAAAAAATATGCCACGAAAGAAACAAGGAAGTAATGGGGCTGCTGGGACGTGAAGTAGTGCAGCACGGGGCATTGAGCAGGGACCCAGAATGCCTTCTGCTCACCCCCCCTCATCCCACAAGATCTATCAAGAGAGAGCTGCATTGTGGGATAACTGCCCTCATCAGCAATGGAAGTGCTGTTAGTGTAAACACTCTCTGATGCCTTAGGAATTGAGTGAATACACAAACCAGTGCTTACTTTCACTGGTTCCCTATCACTGGTGAAACTTGTAGCGCAAAAACTCTGCAAGTGTAGACATACCCGTAGCTATTCCTGCATGAGAAGGGAAGTAAGCTATACTGGTGTAAGACATGTTTATACCGGTATAACTGTATCCATAGTATTTCCATAATTATATCAGTAAAAATTCATGCATACCACAACCAACATGGTTATATTGGTACAAAAACTGTGTGTAACATGGACACAGAATGAAATGGGCATGGAGATTATCTAGGAGTAGTCCTTTTGCATGAAGACTGAAATATTTTGGTGGGGAACCTTATGTGACTGCTGTCTGGTTTGTGCCTGCTCTGTGAATTTCAGTCTTCGGATCTTGTGAATCTGGCACCTTTTAAAAGCACGAATCAAGAGATTGTGAACGCTGCAGCAGTTTTGCTGGCAAGTCCTGGAACCAAACAATCCCTGCAAGTTCTCTTAAAAGTTTGTCAAATTCAAAGAAAACACATTCAGCTTCTGATTATTCCCTACTTCACCCTCACAACTAATCCTGACACTTTCCCATAGAACAGTTCTTCACAGGGCCCTTGTGCTTTGTGTGTGATTGGCCTGCAAGTATTAGAGAAGTTCCCCACCATTTTAAACTTTTCTTGATTCCAAGTCTGTGCTTACTCCACTAGACCACAGTGCACCCAGTCAAACCACTTACTCTCTAAAAAAGCGACAAAGAGTCCTGTGGCACCTTATAGACTAACAGACGTATTGGAGCATAAGCTTTCGTGGGTGAATACCCACTTCATCGGATGAATGCTACATGGCTACCCCTCTGATACTTGACACTTAATTTCTGTCTCTTTCCCATAGCTATAAATGGGGATAAAATATATAAATAATGGGAATTTGGCTGTGAGTATTATAAATCCTGCATAGTTTTGGATTTTGCCTATGGTAAGTAAGTATATATTAGAATAAAAAGTTAGACATTTTAAAATCAGCAAGTCCAGAAAAATTTGCACCCAAGAGTTTTAAAAGAGCTGGCTGATGAATTTGCTGGACTATGAACATTGCTTTTCAATAAGTCTTGGAGCACTG
Source organism: Gopherus flavomarginatus (assembly GCF_025201925.1). Lineage (NCBI taxonomy): Eukaryota > Metazoa > Chordata > Testudines > Testudinidae > Gopherus > Gopherus flavomarginatus. The sequence goes on from NC_066621.1 coordinate 108,936,574, forward strand.
GGGAAGTTGCAGAAGACTGGATGAAAGCTAATGTTGTGCCAGTTTTTTTAAAAGGGTAAATTGGATGACGTGGGTAATTCTAGGTCTGTCAATCTGACATCGGTCCCAGGAAAGATAATGGAATGGCTGATAAAGAATTAAAGGAGCATAGTATAGTTAATGTACATCAACATGGGTTTATGGAAAATAGCTCCAGTCAAAATAACTTGATATCTTTTTTTGATGAGATTACAAATTGGTTGATAAAGGTGTTAGTGTAGACTTAATATACTTAGACTTCTATAAGATATTAAACCGGGTACTACATTTTTATCAAATAGGTGTGTTTTCAATGGAATACCACAGGGATCAGTTCTTGGCTCTATGCTATGTAACATTTTTATCAATGACATGAAGGAAAATATAAAATCATTACTGATAATGTTTGCAGCTAACCCAAAAATTGGTGGAGTGGTAAATAATGAAGAAGACAGATCACTGATTCAGAAGCGATCTGGATCACTTGGTAAATTGGGTACAAGCAAACAATGTATATTTTAATATGGCTAAATGTAAATGTGTACATGACCGTAGGCCATAATTACAGGATGGGGGACTCCATTCTGGGAAGCAGTGACTCGGAAAAAGATTTGGATATTTTGATGGATACTCAGCTGAACATGGTCTCCCAATGTGACACTTTGGTGAAAATGGCTAATGTGATCCAGGGATGTATAAACAGGGGAATCTCAAGTAGACATCTAGAGGTTATTTTACCTCTGTATTTGGCACTGGTAGAACCACTGCTGGAATACTGTGTCCAGTTCTGGTGTCCACAATTCAACAAAGATGTTAATAAATTGGAGAAAGTACAAAGAATAAATAAAGTATTAGAAAATATGGCTTAGAGTGATAGAGGGAAGTTTCTGAATCAATTTAGTTTAACAGATTACAGTCTGTGATTACAGTCTGTAATTATCTCCATGGGCAGAGCCGTCCCTAGGGGACAGTGAATTGGGGTGACCACTCCAGACCCCGCGCTTTGAGGGGCCCCCACAGGTCAGTCCGATTGGCCAGCACCGCATGGGCAGCAGGTGCACCGCTGACTGGAGGAAGCTACCCCCAGCCGCGCCCCTTCCACCCGAGGAAGAGTGCGCTGGAAGGGAGAGCACGCAGCACTGCCACAGCCTCCCCAGCCCTGGGAAGGTGGGCAGTGTGGCCCCAGCCCCTTGGAACCCAGCAGCACCCCCGAAGCAGAGCCCTGGGGGCACAGAGTGTGGGCAGGGCCATGCCTGGCTGTTTGGGCAGGCACTGCCTCCCCATCCTCCCCTACCCGCCCTCAGCGTGGGTCGGTCCTGGAGTGACATCACTTCCACCCCGGGCCCCGCACCTCTCTAGGGATGGCCCTGTACATGGGGACCAAATATTTGATAATGGGCTCTTCAGTCTAGCAGAGAAAGCTATAACAGGATCCAATGGCTGGAAGTTGAAGCTAGATAAATTCTGACTGGAAATAAGGCATAAATTTGACAGTGAGGGCAAGTAACCATTGAAACAATTTACCAATGGTCATGGTAGTTCCTTCATCATGAACAATTTTTAAATACACGATTGGATGTCTTTTTAAAAGATTTGCTCTAAGAATTATTTTGGGAAAGTTCTGTGGCCTGCGTTATACAGGAAGTCAGACTAGATGATCACAATGTTTCCTTCTGACCTTGGAATCTATAAATTACTTCCACTTTACAGATGGGAAGATTGAGATACAGAGAGGTTAAGGCTCAGCTCCTCAGAAGGTATTTAGATGAGTAACTCCCATTGAAATCAACAGTGCGTAAATACCTTTGAGGATGTGACTTGCTTAGGGAGTACTAAATTGATCAGGCATGGGAGGCAGAACACTGGGGTACCAATACAGTTTCTGAAGCTGATCTACAATGTGTCCTTGAGCAAGTAGTTTAACTTCTTTCATCCTCATGTTATCCCATGAGTAAAGTGGGAATAGTAATATGTACCTAATCAATGAGACCTGACTAATATTTGTAAAGTGCTATATAAGTACATAGTTTTATAAAGGCCTGAAAGTGGCAGAGATGGGAATAGAATTCAGGAGGTCTGGTCTTCCAGCCCTGTGTTCATTCCATGTAAGTATGGAGACCTCCTCCCACAAACACATCTCTTCTTGAAAGGAAGTTTTTCTTTGATTTCATTTAAATGTTGTAAATGGAAATTCAGCAACAGTCATCAAAACCATTTTTCCCCAATGAAATATTTCCCACAAATTCTAGAATTGAATTAAAGACTTTCAGTTCAATGGGCTTAATGTTTTGGGTCTAGTTGATAATATATCTTGAATGTTTAGTGAGAACTTTCTTTCTATCATCTAACTATATATATTTTTGAAGTGGAGGAAAGGGTCTTTTCAGGGCTCTATGAATGAGATGAGGACACACAGGACTCAGAGTAGTCACTTTTGAACCCATCTCATTCCCTGGACCTTTTATTTACAAGACTGCCCTTTAGGATTAAGTGAAAGCTTTGCTAAATCCAGGAATGTAAGGCAAGTGCTGAATGACCAGTCCGTCATTTCCTTATAGTTCTATCCGTTTACCTCATTTTGCTCACTACTATTTTTTTTTCCAGTCATGCAAATATATAATGTGAACCAAAGATTTACGCTAACATTTTACCCCCCATCGTCCATTTTCAGTGGGCATTTAGGCACCTAAGTCATGTAGAGTAAATGAGATTTAGGCTCCTAAGTCTCGGATCCTTAAACGTATTTAGGCTTGTAATTCCCATTTAAATCAATGAGAATTAGGCATCTAAATACCTTAAGACCTGGCTTCACAAAGGATACTGAGGTGCCTAGCCCCGAAATTTAGGCTCCTAGTCCCAAATTTAGGTTCCAGTGCAATCCAAAAAACTCCCACTCAATTGCTGCCTACCCCTGTAGATGCCTAAACTCACTTGGCACCTAAATCTTTGCAGTAAAAATTCCCTTTGTTCCTAAGTTTCTGTCCCAGGCATGCACACTGCTGCCTCACTCTAGGCACCCAGAGGCCTCTCTCCCTCCAAAGCCCATGTCTGTCTCAGTAGGTGTGCTTAGAGGCCTCCCACTGGATCAGGTCCTTTTCAAAATCTGGCCAGAAAAGGAGGTACTGGCCACCTTTATAATGTTTAGTGCAGTGATTTGAGCACTTACCTGGGATGTGGGAGCCCTGAGTTCAATTCCACCTTCTGCCAGTGGGGAAAGAAAAGAGGGATCTCCTATCTCTTAGAATCATGTGCTTATGCCTGAGCTATAGGCTATGATGGTGTGAAGCTTCCTCAGTCTCTCCTGTTGAAAGTGTTCCCCAGTGTTTAAATACTTAGAGTCATTGGGTGAGCGACAGAGAGCACAAGTGCAAATGATTATGCAGGCTGGTGGTTAAGGCACCCATCTGGCAGTGGGGAGACCCAGCTTCCAGTCCGTCGCTCAACAATTATTTAATGCAAACTGGAACAGCTACAACTTGGGAGATGGAGGAAGCTCAGCTCAGAATAGCTGATGGCTCAGTAGTTAGACTGTGCTCCTGTTCATATCTTTTCTCCCCATCTCCACTGTGTGGGGAGGGACGGTGGATGGAATTGAATTGAAGGTGACCTCATACATTCCTCACTGCTGAGGAGAAGCATCCCAGCCTATGTCCCCCATCACTCCGGGGGCCCATATCCCCTTCCCCCTCCTTGCTGACCATGTGAGCCCATCCCCATCCACTGCACAGGCCCATTACCCATCCATCCCATGAGTCCATCCCTCCCATCTGTCACTTGCTGGCTCATTCAGTGGGGCCATCCCCAACCCTTCTAAACCATCAAACAGACACATCCCCCCTCCCACCCTGCATCCCCATCAGAAGTCACTCCACACTCCCTGCAGGGTGAGTGTTGGCCCCTCTCTGCTGGGAGGAGGGAAAGAAAGGGGTCCAGGAGGCTGACAAGCACAAGTGTCTCAGCCAGATGGTACATGGCCTGGGCCTGGCCTACTCCTTTGAGCAGGCTCCCTGCAAGGGGGATCTGGCTGCTATGATCCGGCCTTCATGCATCACCTCTGCCCTGTATGTAAGGCCCAGAAAGGGTCCCCCAGTGGGACGTAGCTGTCAGCATAACAGCTAAGGAGGAGTTCCCCTGCCCGCCCATGACTGAGCCCAGTGGGGGCCTGTAGGGTTGGATGGGTTACTGGGGAGTTTGCAAGACAGGGCCGGGACCCCTGTCCAGGCTGCCCTACCATGGTGCCAGGCTGGTGTGGGGGAGGAGTGAGCATGTGGAATGATTATATAACTGGGAGTGGGGTCAGTATTAGAGGAGGTTAATGCTGAGGTGGGCAGGAGATGGAGTGAGTGTATGGGATAATAATGTAGTGAAGAGGGAGGGGGAGCAGGATGGTGTCACTGGTTGGCTGGCCTCTGCTGGCAGTCAGGCTCTCAGCCTACCTGTGTTGCTCTGCTCAAGAGACTGAGCCAGCCCAGACCCAGTTGGGGATAATGGACTGCCTAAGTAGCTGGCAATACTTAATTAGTTAAGGTGCATCTGGGCCTTATGAAGGGTTATGTGTGCTTAGGTAGGAGAAAACACTGGGAGGAAGGTCTGGAGGTAAGAACTCCTTGTGGGAGCAGGCTAAGAAGAAGCTACTCCTGGGGTACTCCAGAGTTTCCTGAGGAGAGGAACAGTCCCCAGAACACAGAGATTGAAAGCTTTTAAGGGGAGGGCTTTTCATGGGGAGCCTGGTGAGGGAGCTCACCATGAAAGGAAACCAAGGAAGAGTGTTCCTAAATGGGAGAGTCTCTGTGAGGGAAGAACTAGGACTGAAAAGTCTCAGCGAAACCTGGTCCCAATGTGGGGGTGCTATACTCTTGTTGCTATGCTGTGCCTGATGTTTTGGGACTAGTGCTGGGGAGGAACTGCCCTTCCAGCCCCCATGTTGCCCACTCTCTTGGGATGGGTGTGGACCCCAGCAGGGGGATGGGAGCCAACAGCCAGGCCATGCCCTGCATAGAATGCCTGGCCTGGCATTTGCAGGCTGAGCAGCCCTGCTGCCTATCAGAGGAGAGTTCTCCCCCAGGCCTTGTCTGTGCTGGCTGTTGTTTACTCCTTCTCATAACACAAGAACTAGGGGTCATCATATGAAATTAATAGGCAGCAGGTTTAACACAAATAAAAGAAAGTATTCTTCACACAATGCAATCAGTCTGTGGAACTTTTTGATATAGGATGTTGTGAAGGCCAAGACTATAAAAGGATTCAAAAACGAACTAGGTAAGTTCATGGACGATAGGGCCATCAATGGCTATTAGCCACTGGGCAGAGTGGGCAGAGATGGTGGGCAGAGATGGTGTCCCTAGCCTCTGTTTGCCAGAAGCTGGGAATGGGCAACAGGGGATGGATTACTTGATGAATACCTGTTCTGTTCATTCCCTCTGAGGCACCTGGCATTGGCCACTGTCTGAAGATAGGATACTGGGCTAGATGGACCTTTGGTCTGACCCAGTATGACTGTTCTTATGTTCCATGTTCTTATGACTAATCCCTCTTTGTGAGGGGGTGCACTGTAAGACACGCCTAAATAATTAAGAGATTCCACAAGAGAACTTTCACTTTCTGTCTTGAAGGTCCAAAGCACAGATATATAATATCACTGAATGCCAAGTACCTGCCCTCTTTTGTTAATTGAATATTTCCCTAGCTTATTAACAAAGGGTAACATTTTCCAAGTCACCTAAGTGACTTACAAGCCTAAATCTCATTTTTTAAAAATATGTTGGACACTCATAAGACCCCTTCCCCCTACTTTTTAAATGAAACTTAGACTTCTAGGACACTTTTGGAAATGGGACTCAGGGATTTGGAAAACTGACATACTAATTTACACTCTGTGAGTGTAGCTGTGTTTATTCCTCTCCCAAAATAGGTTTTAATCTTAAATTATATGATTAGGACTCAGATTTAGGTTACAGGACTACAGCTAGAATGAGTTTTGACTGCTATTCAGGGTCACTGGCTTCAGTTCCATATCACCACTACTGTACTGACTGCAGGGAAGACAAAGTAAAGTGATGTCTCCACTGAAGGTGACCTCAGCTCAGATAGTGTAGTGACTTTCACCCTCACACAAGACCAGAAAAATTAGACCATTTTACATGTGGGATGCAGGAAACCAGGGAGGCACTGCTTGGCCAAGGTCTTAGGGATACTGGGTCCACGTAACTTCAGATTCTGTGATATATAGCCTGGTCTGCACCTATGCTACAGAAGGCTGGAATGGAGTTTACTGCCATGGCATGTGAAGGGATATAGATCTCTGCTCTACAGCTGCTACCATGGCAATCATCTTCCCACAAACCTCACTGTAGGCCAGAAGTGGTGGATGTTTCATTTAAAAAGCTTGAAGGTGAATTCAGGTTAAGCTGAACAAGTGAATCTCTATTAAATCCCATGCCACTACTCTATCCATGTGGCTTAGTTGCTTCCGATCTAACTCCCTGTTTGATTGGTGACCCTTCATTACAGCCTTTCCAGAGTACCTGGGTCCCTCTGTCTCTAGTTCCACTAATCATGATACGGTACAGATGGTTTGTGCTAGTGTAATGCTGATAGACCCTGGTTCTCGGTGGGTGGGGCTGAATCTGGGACCTCTGAAGGTTAGTGTATGAGCCTCTACTCCATGAGCTAAAAGCCACCTGGCTTTTAACCAAGGTTATGGCAGACTCATCAATCTCTAGATTGGGGTCTCAAAGTCCTGGCCTGCGGGCCATCTGCAGCCCGAGAACCTTCCCACTGCAGCTCATGGAGGAGAGATGCATGCAGACATGCTGCTGGCAATGTCTATTGCAGGCACCACCACCCACAGCTCCGATTGGTTGTGGGAGAGGGACAAAGATACCATCACTAGTCACTGGGCAAGGTCAGCCATGGGAGGCAGCCTCATTAGTTGCTGGGCAGAGTCAGCCATGGAGGCTGTGTCACTTTTTTCCACAATGAATATAAACAAGTCAAAATACGGAACACAGCTATCTGAGGCATACCTGGCTGCAATCCTGAAGGTTTCAACTGCTCAGTCATTGAGGCCAGACATCAACAAACTGACAGAACTGAAGCATAGCCAGGTGTCTGGCAAACACTAAAAACGCTCTGCAGGCGAAGAATTGTATAAAGTTGTATGACAAGTTTTATTATTTCTAAGAAATTCGAAATAAAAAATACAATATAAATGTTTTCTTTTCTGAACACCATCTTCAGTGACATCATTGGCCCGCTGGGAGGATTTGAGGACTGGCACTGACCCTAAGGTAAATTGAGTTTGAGATGCCTGCTCTAGATAGGTTGAAGTGCCACTAGAGGGGGACAGAGCACCATACCAAGTAGGGATGGGGTACACCAGTCCTCTACCACTAGTTGAATTTCTACTCTAATACTTACAACAGTCTGCACTATGCTGTGTAAACAGTAGGCTTGCATGTAACTGTAGCTGGAAAACCTCAGTGAACAACGGATTCCCCCCACTACTTGTTTGTTCTGCCACTGTCAATGTTTCATATACAAAATCCAATATTTTTTCCTGTATAGAACTTAACTGTCACTCTAATATAGATTATTTAAGTCTACACAGCATGTCACTTGTTTGTTTGTTGTTAGTACTATATTTGCTCCTGCATTCATCTGTGAGTATATCTTAAACACTCCCATATGAATTAGCATAAACCCAGCAGCTGACTTTTTGTAGAAAGCAAGGCTGAAATACAGAGACATTTGTACTTCCTGAATACCTGTGAACAGCTTTGCAAATTGGCTCAGCTATGAGAATGCTGGCGGAAGAGTAAGGGGGGGAACAGGATAGTTAAAGGAGGCTCAGGATTTCAGGTGGCCCATGGTGCTTCTGATAATCGTTAGGAAGATGGAAGTGATGTGGAAATAGCCGGGGGGGAAAGGATCAGGGATAGCTGTGGGCAGAAGAGAGTACCAGAAACAAGAGACCAGAGGAAGAGCGGCTGCAGTGAGGCAAGAGACCCTGAGGTGCACTTTAGATAGCTCCCTAATGGAATCTCACTTAAAGAGGCTTAGGTAGCATGTAGGGCAGGGGTGGGCAAACTACAGCCGGCGGGCCACATCCGGCCCGTGGGACTGTCCTGCCCAGCCCTCGAGCTTCTGGCCTGGGAGGCTAGCCCCAGCCCAGCCCCTGCTGTTCCTCCTCCCCCGCAGCCTCAGCTCGCTCACTCTGCCGCTGGCGCAATGCTCTGGGCAATGGGGCTGTGAGCTCCTGGGGCAGTGCAGCTGCAGACCCTGGCCTGACCCGGTGCTCTGTGCTGTGTGGTGGTGGCAGCGGCGGCCGCAGAGTGGCCTGGTTCCAGCTGGGCGGCGCCAGCCACCGGTGCTCCAGGCAGGGAGCACCGAACAAACAGGAAACCCTGGCCCCATGGAGGACCTGCCTCAAGACTAAGGACATTGTGCTATGGAGTGGCCTTCCATTTCCCTTCCTTGCAGATAGGGGTAGATGGGTGCCTGGAGAATTTGTGGAGGATGACGACACAGCCCAAATTTGCTTCAGCACATTTTGATGCTGGTTGTTTTAAAGGAGCAAGGTTTGGTTCCATGTAGACTGTCAGGCTTTGGGGGGTGAGGAATACGTGAATTAAGCTGTCTGGCTGAATTGCAAACAGGTCAGATTTCACAGGGTAACATTTTTGAACAGCAACAGGGAAAATTTCAGTATATTATGTTGACTGATGCCGATTGTGAAAAGCAATAAATATTTGAGCAAGAAGTTTCTTAAAATATTTGGCAAGCACCCCAGCTAATAAAGAGGCATGGGGAAAAAGCATCATTTCCCCCTAGTAAAAAAACAATTTCCTTGTCATATTCTCAGGTTTGGTAGCTAGTCGGAAAGAAAACCTCTTATGAAAATAATTTATTTATACTCCTGATTCAGCTGCATTTTCAAACTCTTCATCATCAGTTGTACATGAGAGAAAATACAAAGGTCCTGTAGTTAGCAACTTAATTTATGCTATGCTGTTTTGGCAGGAGTCATCAGATGGCACTGTTACTCATCGTCTTACAAATTCCCTGTTTTAGTGCATGAGCACTGTTCAGTCTTCAAAGAAGTGCTCTATTGTTGTTTTCTGATGTTTCCTTTCATGAAGTTTTTGCAAGGAGAAAGGCAGTTTTCTCTCTGCCTTAATCTCTCTAAATGAGAGTCAATTCTGGGGACAGAGTTGCTCTTGATAATTGGTGCTGAAGTTGAGATTTATGAAAGAGAGGTCAAGTATCAGAGGGGTAGCCGTGTTAGTCAGGATCTGTAAAAGCAGCAAAGAATCCTGTGGCACCTTATAGACTAACAGACGTTTTGGAGCATGAGCTTTCGTGGGTGAATACCCACTTCCTCAGATGCATGTAATTTCCACTACATGCATCTGAGGAAGTGGGTATTCACCCACGAAAGCTCATGCTCCAAAACGTCTGTTAGTCTATAAGGTGCCACAGGATTCTTTGCTGCTTTTATGAAAGAGAGGTTTACCTTTGTGCTGTTTGTGACCACCTGTGTTCAAAGACTGGTGGTCATGGTGTAAATAAACAAATTGCACTACAAAAATCTCCTGCCTTTCCCTGATTTCTCTTTCAAGAAGAACCTGGCCTCCACAATCTCAATGTCTGAAATGCATCAGAGAGGCAAGACATACAATGAAATAACTTGGCCTAGATCATCACTCACTATGAACATTTATGATGCCAGTCTGAATAATGTCTGTAGGACACTCATGAAAGGAAACTGAGAACAATTACCTCAAACTAATTCAACTGACCTGACTCCCAGCTTTACTAAACAATACTGCAGATTTCTTAATGATAAATCAACAGCCACTGCACTGGTAAGTGGATTTGCTTTTATATATCATTTTACCTATTGCAAAGGCTTGATGTTCACAATGTCCTTCAGTTACGTAAGTTACCAGCATTGCTAGGCAGAAATCTCTTTTCCATAATTACAAGAAGAATTTCTCAAAAGAATTCCCAGTTCATAATTAATTTTATGAAACCTATTTACCACAGAAAAATTTAGGTTCAACTTCTCTTAAAAAATCCATCTTTTTAATCAAACCCAGATTTATAGCTTTACCCACTTGTCAACCCCTGCTGCTCTTCAACTACTTGACAGCACACATTCCAGACAGGTTGGAGAGAGAACAGAGATAAAAAGGAAGAGGGGAGAACATGTTCTTTCCTTGTGAAAACTAGAGGAGGTGAGGATACTTAGCAGACGGAAAAGGTGCTGCAGCAAGTGGCAACATTGGTCATCAAAATGGTCTTTTTATGTGTCTGGCAAAAATTAAAGGGCCAGTGCCCAGAAAGGGACAACAGTTCTTGTGAGAAGATAACTCCACCATGGGAAGTGTTAGGAGACACCAGGCAGCTACAAAAAAAACAGTTGCTACAGAAAGCACTAGTATTGCTGACAAGGATCTGCGGATATTGTGGATCACAAAATGTGATGCAGCTGTCAGGCTAATATGCTGGAGTATATTAACAGGAACACTGTATGTAAGACAGAGGAGGTAACTGTCCTGCTTTACTCAGACTGGGTGAGGCCTCAACTGGAGTACTTTTGTCCAGTTTTGGACACCACACTGTAAGAAAGATGTGGGTAAACTGAAGAGAATCCAGAGGAGAGAAGCAAAAATGGTAAAAGGTTTAGAAAAGCATGACCTATGACCTATGAGGAAAGGTTAAAAAAAATAGGGCAAGTTTAGTTTTGAGAACAGTAGACTGAATGGGGATATGATACGTCATCAAGTATGTTAGGGGCTGATGTAAAGAGGGCTGTGATCAATTGTTCTCCATGTCCACTAAAAAGAGGACAAAAAAGAAATGGGCTTAGTCTGCAGCAAAGGGGATTTAGGTTGGTGCGAAAGTTTTTCCTGGTTTCTGCAAGAGTAATTAAGGTCTGGAATAGACTTCCAAGGGAACCTGTGAGAACACGTTAAAGAAACACTTATCCGGGATGGCCTAGGCACATTTAGTCCCACTTTAGCATAAGGGGCTGGACTAGATGACCTTAAAGTTCCTTCTAGCCCTATATGTCTATACTCATGTCATAAACAGATAGTTAAGGGTTAATGCCTCTTTTACCTGTAAAGGGTTAAGAAGCTCAGTAAACCTGGCTGGCACCTGACCAGAGGACCAATAAGGGGACAAGATACTTTCAAATCTTGGTGGAGGGAAGATTTGTTTGTGCTCTTTGTTTTGGGTGTTGTTCGCTCTTGGGACTAACAGGGACCAGACGTCAATCCAGGCTCTCCAAATCTTTCTGAATCAGTCTCTCATGTTTCAAAATTGTAAGTAATAGCCAGGCAAGGCAGATTCATCTTATTTTTGTTTTCTCAACTTGTAAATGTCCCTTTTTTTCTGAGAGGATTTTACCTCTGTTTGCTGTAACTTTGAACCTAAGGCTAGAGAGGGTTCCTCTGGGCTATATGAATCTGAGTACCCTGTAAAGTATTTTTCCATCCTGATTTTACAGAGATGATTTTTTTTTTACTTTTCTTTCTTTAATTAAAAGCTTTCTTTTTAAGAACCTGATTGATTTTTCCTTGTTTTAAGATCCAAGGGGATTGGATCCGGACTCACCAGGGAACTGGTGAAGCCTCTCAAGGCTGCCCAGGGAGGGGAAGGTTTTGGCGGGGGGACAAGAAGTGATCCAGACACTGAAATGTCTGGATGGTGGCAGAGTTACCAGATCTAAGCTAGTAATTAAGCTTAGAAGTGTCCATGCAGGTCCTCACATTTGTACCCTAAAGTCAGAGTGGGGAAGGAACCTTGACAACTCAGCTCAACTGATTTGCAAAATGAAGACAGCGACACGGTTTTTCATAAAGTTCTTCACTTTACGATTAAAGTTTACAGCTGAGATGAGGTTTAGAGTGGGAATGAATGAGGAGCAATAACCCAAGATGCAAAATGTTTCAAACCCACAATCTTTTAGACTGGTTTAAATTCAATTTGTCACAAAGATTGTCTTGCAAACTGTTTGTCATTTGCTGTGATAATACCCTTATTTATGTACCCTTATTTCATGGGAGTGGGGGAGGCTTACAAATTGGGATTCCTTCCATAAACAGTTACAGGACAAATTCCAGGATAGTACTTCTTAGCTGAAGTTTCAGATACACAGACACAAGATTTAATTCAGTGGATTATCTGGTGATTTGGTGACTAAAAGAGAGAACCTGAGCATTTCTATTTTATTTCAGAATAGTTGAGCTGATCCTGTAAGCATTGTGGAACTCCAACTGGAGTAAACGGCAGCTGTATCTGTAAAATAACTTTCAGAATCAAACGTACCATTCAAAATACTACTTTTGGCACCACACTTGCAATGTGATGCTTGCAGTCCCCTTGAAGTCAATGGAGATCTGCAGAGATCCACCCACATAGGTTAGATTGCACGAGTTTTGTACATGAAACAACGTGGAGTGGATAAAAATGTCTTAGGGCTGGTCTAGACTGAAATGTTACCTCAGCGTAGCTATGTCTCTCAGGGTGTGAAAAATTTGAACTCCTGAAAGACCTCAGGGCAGGTCTCCACTTACTGGGGGATCGACACATGGCAATTGATTCACCAGGGGTAAGTTTAGTGGCTCTAGTGAAGATCTGCTAAATTGACTGCCAATTGCTCTCCTGCTGACTCCAGTACTCCACAGGAAAGAGAAGCATAAGGTAAGTCAATGGGAGAGTTTCTCCCATCGACCAAGTGCGGTGTAGACACCACAATAAGTCGACCTAAGGTACATCGACTCAAGCTATGTGAATAGTATAGCTGGAGTTGCGCAACTTAGGTCGACTTAGCCCCATAGTGTAGACCTGCCCTGAGTTAGCCAACCTAATCCCTGGTGTAGACTGTGGTGGGTTGATGGAAGATTCTTCCATTGACCTAGCTACTGCCTATCAGGGAGGTGGAGTGCCTATAGTGGTGGGAGAACCCTTCCCGTTGCTGCAGTGTCAACACTGAAGCACTATAGTGGCAGCTCTTTGACACCCCATCTGTATGCTAAAAAATGTCCTTAAAAGTGATTTTATAATTGGAATAAAATAACCCCATCGCTCCTGTTTTATTCTCTTGACTATCCTTTTTCTTCAATAACCTCACTAAAAACTTTAACATTCAGTGTGCTTATTTTAATCTAATTTTGGCCTTCTCCTGGCAGCAGTTAGAGAACTCCTTCTACTTTTTTTCTTCCTTCTCCACCCACACTTAAGGAAAGTGGTCTGCAAAGATTCCCCCTGTCTACGAGAGTGCATATTAAGTCATGCAGTAGCTATCCCATTTCTGCTGAGGTTTGGGTGTGGTCCATCAGATGTGCAATATGTTTGGTAGCATTGTCACATTCCTCCAATTCTAGTGGCAACTCCTCCCTACAACAGTATTGCTAGCCCTAAACATTCAAAAATCACAAGTCAATTTCTCAAAAAATGAGATTGGCCTAAAAATCATGAAACTTAAGCTAGTAAATGCTGGGTTCTTTTTATTACCCCACTGGCTTGAATGTTATAGGGGATCACATTTCAAGTGTGCAGGCTAGAAACTTATCATGTTTTAAAAATGAAAGCTGAGACGATTCTCACCAAATAATCTGATTCCTGGAGCTGAGGCTTTAAGAGAAACACACGAGATCTTCCACTTACTGATATTCAGGCTGGGGGGCAGGGGCATCCAATGTGAAAGGTTCCTACTGGTGGAATCTCTCAGGCAGCAGGTGGGACAGCTACAGGAGGAGGTGGCTAGGTTGAAGAGCATCCGTATCCATGAGCAATTCCTGGATAGTGTCCATGTGGAGACAGCTGAGGTAGCTGTCCCAGTTCACAGGACTGCTGACACACCACTGGTGGAGGAGGAGATGGCTCAGGGTGGACACTGGCAGCTGGTTACTTCTGGCAGCAGGCAGTGCTCCACTCCTGCTGTGAACCCTCCCACCATGGTAATAGGTCACTGTTATGCTCTTCTTGATACAGGAGAGAAGGAATCACCCCCTACAGTAAAGGAGGAGAAGCCTTGTACCCCTAAGGCTGGGAGGTCTGCTGCCACCACTGAAAATAGGAAACGTAGGGTAGTGGTGGTTGGAGACTCTGTGATGAGGGGGACGGAGGCGCCCATCTTTCGCCCTGACATTTCATCTCGGGAGGTATGCTGCCTGCTGGGGGCCCGTATCTGAAATGTTACAGAGGCATTGTCAAGGATTATCCGGCCTTCTGACTACTACCCCACGCTACTCATCCATGTGGGCACAAATGGTACTGCAAAGTGTGACGCTGAGCGGATCAAGAGTGACTACAGGGCTCTGGGAGTATGGGTGAAGGAGTCTGGAGATCAGGTGGTATTCTCTTCGATTCTTCCTGTCAAAGGTAGGGGCCCGGGCAGAGACAGATGCATCATGGAGGTGAATGCCTGGCTGCGAAGATGGTGTTGCCAGGAGGGCTTTGGCTTCCTCGACCACCGGACGCTATTTGAGGAAGGACTGCTAGGCAGAGATGGCGTTCACCTTTCGAGGAGGGGAAAGACCCTATTTGCACACAGACTGGCTAACCTAGTGAGGAGGGCTTTAAACTAGGTTCGACGGGGACAGGTGAGCAAAGCCCACAGGTAAGTGGGGAACATGAAGACCTGGGAGATGGGTCAGAAACAAGAGGGAGTGTGGGCTATAATGGCAGAGAGAAAGGAGGGTCAGGGCAAAACTGGAAGGCAAGATCAAACCAGTATCTTAGATGCCTATATACAAATGCAAGAAGTATGGGTAATAAGCAGGAAGAACTGGAAGTGCTAATAAATAAATACAACTATGGCATTGTTGGCATCACTGAAACTTGGTGGGATAATACACATGATTGGAATGTTGGTGTGGATGGGTATAGTTTGCTCAGGAAGGATAGACGGGAAAAAGGGAGGAGGTGTTGCCTTACATATTAAAAATGTACACACTTGGACTGAGGTGGAGATGGACATAGGAGACGGAAATGTTGAGAGTCTCTGGGTTAGGATAAAAGGGGTAAAAAACAAGGGTGATGTCATGCTAGGCGTCTACTACAGGCCACTTAACCAGGTGGAAGAGGTGGATGAGGCTTTTTTTAAACAACTAACAAAATCATCCAAAGCCCAAGATTTGGTGGTGATGGGGGACTTCAACTATCCAGATATATGTTGGGAAAATAACATCATGGGGCACAGACTATCCAAAAAGTTCCTGGACTGCATTGCAGACAACTTTTTATTTCAGAAGGTTGAAAAAGCTACTGGGGGGAAAGCTGTTCTAGACTTGATTTTAACAAATAGGGAGGAACTCGTTGAGAATTTGAAAGTAGAAGGAAGCTTGGGTGAAAGTGATCATGAAATCATAGAGTTTGCAATTCTAAGGAAGGGTAGAAGGGAGTACAGCAAAATAGAGACAATGGATTTCTGGAAGGCGGATTTTGGTAAGCTCAGAGAGCTGATAGGTAAGGTCCCATGAGAATCAAGACTGAGGGGAAAAACAACTGAGGAGAGTTGGCAGTTTTTCAAAGGGACGCTATTAAGGGCCCAAAAGCAAGCTATTCCGATGGGTAGGAAAGATAGAAAATGTGGTAAAAGACCACCTTGGCTTAACCACGAGATCTTGCATGACCTATAAAATAAAAAGGAGTCATATAAAAAATGGAAACTAGGTCAGATTACAAAGGATGAATGTAGGCAAACAACACAGGAATGCAGGGGCAAGATTAAAAGGCAAAGGCACAAAATGAGCTCAAACTGGCTATGGGAATAAAGGGAAACAAGAAGACTTTTTATCAATACATTAGAAGCAAGAGGAAGACCAAGGACAGGGTAGGCCCACTGCTCAGTGAGGAGGGAGAAACAGTAACAGGAAACTTGGAAATGGCAGAGATGCTTAATGACGTCTTTGTTTCGGTCTTCACCGAGAAGTCTGAAGGAAGGTCTAACATAGTGAATGCTTATGGGAAGAGGGTAGGTTTAGAAGATAAAATAAAAAAAGAGCAAGTTAAAAATCACTTAGAAAAGTTAGATGCCTGCAAGTCACCAGGGCCTGATGAAATGCATCCTAGAATACTCAAAGAGTTAATAGAGGAGGTATCTGAGCCTCTAGCTAATATCTTTGGGAAATCATGGGAGACGGGAGAGATTCCAGAAGACTGGAAAAGGGCAAATATAGTGCCCATCTATAAAAAGGGAAATAAAAACAACCCAGGAAACTACAGACCAGTTAGTTTAACTTCTGTGCCAAGGAAGATAATGGAGCAAGTAATTAAAGAAATCATCTGCAAACACTTGGAAGGTGGTAAGGTGATAGGGAATAGCCAGCATGGATTTGTAAAGAACAAATCGTGTCAAACCAATCAGATAGCTTTCTTTGATAGGATAACGAGTCTTGTGGATAAGGGAGAAGCGGTGGATGTGGTATACCTAGACTTTAGTAAGGCATTTGATACGGTCTCACATGATATCCTTATCGATAAACTAGGCAAATACAATTCAGATGGGGCTACTATAAGGTGGGTGCATAACTGGCTGGATAACCATACTCAGAGAGTAGTTATTAATGGCTCCCAATCCTGCTGGAATGGTATAACAAGTGAGGTTCCGCAGGGGTCTGTTTTGGGACCGGCTCTGTTCAATATCTTCATCAACGACTTAGATGTTGGCATAGAAAGTACGCTTATTAAGTTTGCAGACGATACCAAACTGGGAGGGATTGCAACTGCTTTGGAGGACAGGGTCAAAGTTCAAAATGATCTGGACAAATTGGAGAAATGGTCTGAGGTAAACCAGATGAAGTTCAATAAAGACAAATGCAAAGTGCTCCACTTAGGAAGGAACAATCAGTTACACACATACAGAATGGGAAAAGACAGTCTAGGAAGGAGTATGGCAGAAAAAAATTTAGGGGTCATAGTGGACCACAAGCTAAATATGAGTCAACAGTGTGATACTGTTGCAAAAAAAGCAAACGTGATTCTGGGATGCATTAACAGGTGTGTTGTAAACAAGACACGAGAAGTCATTCTTCCGCTCTACTCTGCGCTGGTTAGGCCTCAACTGGAGTATTGTGTCCAGTTCTGGGCACCGCATTTCAAGAAATATGTGGAGAAATTGGAGAGGGTCCAGAGAAGAGCAACAAGAATGATTAAAGGTCTTGAGAACATGACCTATGAAGGAAGGCTTAAAGAATTGGGTTTATTTAGTTTGGAAAAGAGAAGACTGAGAGGGGACATGATAGCAGTTTTCAGGTATCTAAAAGGTTGTCATCAGGAGGAGGGAGAAAACTTGTTCACCTTAGCCTCTAATGATAGAACAAGAAGCAATGGGCTTTAAGTGCAGCAAGGGAGATTTAGGTTGGACATTAGGAAAATGTTCCTAACTGTCAGGGTAGTTAAACACTGGAATGAATTGCCTAGGGAGGTTGTGGAATCTCCATCTCTGGAGATATTTAAGAGTAGGTTAGATAAATGTCTATCAGGGATGGTCTAGACAGTATTTGGTCCTGCCATGAGGGCAGGGGAGTGGACTCGATGACCTCTCGAGATCCCTTCCAGTCCTAGAGTCTATGAATCTATGAATCTCATGCAAGCTGGCCAAACCAGAAATTTTCCCAGTTGATTAAAATGAATGGCCCATAGTTGGAATGATTATGGCTTGCAAATTGCTAATCTACGCCCAGCTGCAAGCATGCTGTGTGGGTATGAGTTGTTCTTCTGTCGGGGAAAGTGGGAAGGGGAAGCAAGTAGGCAGATGTGAGGGGGAGCTAGGGGAAGGAGTCAGTGGTGTCGCTGGGTCCATGAGGCAGGGAGCTGCTGACAAACTGAGGCTCTCCACTTTTCTCCCCTCCAAGTTGTAGAGAAAAGCTGCAAGGCAAGAGATGCTAGTTCTTATGTGGAAGGAAACAAGGAGAAGAGAATGAGGAGCATACACAACAGTCTCAGGAGACTGGAACCTCAGCTCCTGGGGTGGGTGTTCACATCTGGGCTGTACCCGGGGCGGCTCCGGGCCCCAGCACGCCAAGTTCCTGCTTGGGGCGGCATGCCGTGGGGTGCGCGCTACCGGTTGCCAGGAGGGCAGCAGGCGGGCCCCCTTTGGCAGCTTTCCTGCGGAGGGTCCACTGGTCCTGCGGCTCCGGTGGAGCTGCGGGACCAGCGGACGCTCCGCAGGCACGCCTGCGGGAGGTCCACTGGAGCCGTGGGACCGGCGTCCGGCAGAGCGCCCCCCACGGCGTGCTGCCATGCTTGGGGCGGCAAAATGTCTAGAGTCGCCCCTGCCTGTACCAGCCACTCTACGCCCAGCTGCAAGCATGCTGTGTGGGTATGACTTTAATTTAATTATATTATGCCTCTCTAAGTGCACTTACACAAATGTAAAATTGCATAGAAAAGAAAAATATCAACACTGACAAAAATTTCAATACTGCCACTAGCAACTCTTGTGACACACAATAAAAACCACCCTTACAGGAAAATCCTGAATAGATAGACTGTGTAACATGTTCAGAAAGTCAACAGATCTGGCACGATACAGTCCAAATTTCTTGACTTTCAGGCCATATTCCAAAGCCTTTTTATGTACTGAAAGTTTTCTTGAGGGGGATGGATGAAACGGGGAGGGTACTTTGAGTTTTAGGGGGATGTGTTTTTCTTTTTGGGACAGCAGATGTTTTTGGGTTTTTAAAGTTAATTTTCATAAATTTTCTTTTATATTGCTAAGAGAACTGAAAATAATTTGCTCCTTTTGACAATACTCTGACTCCATTTTTCCTTTCACCCAGCCAACAGATTACAAATGTCCAAAGCAGGCCTCACACATTAACTATTCCAGTATCTGAAAATCCAAACATCTCTTGCAAATTGGTGTTTTGTACAGTTACTAAATATTGTGATTTAAATATTCATTCTTAACTTCCACCAATAAACAAAAGATATACATAAACTTTGCTCTTTTACTGCCTTGTGCCTAACAGGACAAATGAAACTAAATTATAATTACACAAAATATACTGAACAAAACGTACTTTTTTAAAAAATATATTTTTGTAGTTTGAGTTTCTAAATTCCTTATGTTTTAAAAACTGGATCATCCTGAAGAGTAAAAGGTGATTGGATTGTCATCCACACATTGAAGAGTTTGAGATCAAAACAAGCAAAAGTTAATAAACAGCAAATAATGCCTGTTTCTTTTTGCTTTCCGCTTTGTTGAAGATTTCTGTTATATGGCCGAATCACCCTATGTAAAAAGCTATGGATGGGGTTCTTGGCATGGACAGCTTTGCAAGGAATCCCTTGGATGAGTAGAGACCCTATTCCTCCACATTGGCTCTGTCTCCTAGTGGCCTTTCCCTGGCAATACCACTGCTCATGATGGCTAGAGATGCCAACTTTCTAATCACACAAAACTGAAAACCCCTGTCCTGCCCCTTCTGAGACACTGACCCCCAGCTTGCTCCCTCCTTTGCTCACTCTTCCCCATTCTCACTCACTTTTGCTGTGCTGGAATGCAGGAGGGGGTATGTGCTTTGGGCTGGGGGTGCAGGCTCTGGAGTGGGGCTGGGAATGAGAGGTTTGGGGTGAAGGAGGGGGAGCCAGGCTGGCGCAGTGGGTTAGAGTGTGGGGGGGAGGGGGAGGAGCCTGGCTGCAGGTGGGGCCGAGGATGAGGGGTTTGGGGTACAGGAGGGGGCTTTGGGCTGGTGGATTGGGGTCTGTGTGAGGGCTCCAACTGGGGGTGTGGGCTCTGGGGCGTGGGAGGAGACTCCAGGCTGGGGCAGTGGATTAGCGTGTGGGGTGAGGCTGAGGATGAGGGATTTGGGCTACAGGAGGGGTCTCTAGGCTGAGGAATTGGGGTAGGGGTGTGTGGGCTCTGGGGTGTGGGAGGGGACTACGGGCTGGGGCAGGGGGTTGGGATGAGAGGTTTGGGGTGTAGGAGGGGGATCTGGGCTCTGGCTGGGGGTGGGGCCAGAAATGAGGGGTTTGAGGTGCCAGGAGGGGGCTTGGCTCCAGGCTGGGCCAGGGGCTTGGAGACTGTGTGGAGGTGAGGACTCCACCTGGGAGTGGGGCAGGGATGAGGGGTTTGGGGTGCAGGAGGGGGTTCTGGGCTGGGAAAGGGGGTTGGGGTGCAGCAGGGGGGGGTGGGGTGAGGTCCCAGTGGCGCTTACCGCGGTTCTGAGGAAGTGGCCGCCAAGTCCCTGCAGCTTCTGGGTGCAGGGAGCCTGCCTTAGTCCCGAGCCCCGCTGCGCCACTGACCAGACTTTTAATGGCTCTGTCAGTGGTGCCGACCGGAGCCGCCAGGGTCCCTTTTGGACTGGGCGTTCCAGTCAAAAACCAGATGCCTAGCAACCTTAATAGTGGCCTATAGGAAAGGAAGTGTGGCTGTATTACTTTTCTGGATAACTTCTAACAGCCATAGGGGAGAGGATAAGAATTCTCAAGCTCACGTATGTTAACTACCCTGTGAGCGCTAATCGAAGGAGTCAAACTCAAAAGGAAAACAAACATCTCCATGTATCTAAGAGTGTTTCTTCCTCAATCCCCTGATCCTGAGAAAGACCCCATTCCTGTGCTCACTGAAGTCAAAGCTCCCACTAATTTAACGGATGCAAAAATCAGGCTCCAAAAAGCATGTTCCAAATCAGACTGCACTCAGTATATTAATTCTTCCTCGTGTTCATAGAGATAGCCATGTCTTAAGGAGAAAGTAATTTTTAACTATATAACTCATCCTTGCTCTGCAGATGACACATTCCTGCTCCCTCTGTGGTTCCATATAACTCACTTCCACAGGCTGAAAGAATAATCTGAAAGATGCTCCTAGTCCTAGTCCCAACCAAACCAGGAAAAGCAACTCAGGATAATTTAAAAAGAATCGCCATCAAACAGATCTATTTCAACAAGACTTTTTATTGAAAACATACACAAAGGCAACATGTGGTTCAGCTTCTGAATTTACATGTTAGAGCAGAATGTTTTAAGAAAAGGGGAAATACAACTGACATATACTGCAGTTTACGTTACTAAGGCATTTAGGCTTTAGAGCAGGTTGCATCATATGTGTGCGTGCTTGTGTCTATATAAATACACATACACAGACGGTGCATCTGACTTAAAACTGTACAGTATTACGTAATTTGTTATTTTCATGCTTTTTTATATCTCAATATATTTTTTCCATAGCAAATAAACACTTTATCCAAATGGTAGAAGTTGTTCACAGAACAGCAGTAATAATCTACTCTTCAAGAGTTTGCTTACACTTACAATACTAATGGTGCACACACAACAGAGATTGGTATGGAAAGGTTCTCTCTTACCAATACGAGGCTCAAGTAAGAAAAACACTAGTTTGCAAAGGCACAGCGGAGACAAGTTTTAATGCATTTAATACATGAATTATTCACAATAACAAGTTTAGTGTGTCTGGGAACTTTTGTTAATACAACACAGTTGGTCACACAAAATAAAAATGCTTCTGTTGATTTGTCTTGGCAACTCAGATGCATCAACAGTGGTAACAGTATAACAGCTTTGTTCCCATCTGACAGAAAATAATGGCAGTTCTGCAAGGCAAATGTTAAACCTGACCGTATGTATTTATTAATTCCACAGTGTTTTGACAGATGATAGGGGATGCAACTTAAAGGATGCTGACACGCTCACTGAGGGCTTTCATCTCTGCTTCCTCTGGCTCAGTATTTTCCTTGTGGTTAGCACTTGGATTGATAAGATGTGCTGGATACTGCAAATCATGCTCTCCTGCGTACTGTTCCCAACGTGAGTCATCGCTTTCATGGGTGATGTAGCGTTCTCCGATTTTACATTCAAGCTCTCTTAAATCTAACCAGGTTTGATAGTCCTGCATGAAAAACCAAAAGGGGAAGTATTAGTCTGAGTATTTGTAAAAACAAGTAATCCTTCCCCCAGTAGTGTGAGATGTATCATTCAGTTTTGCTGTCTAAATGCCTTGCTTTCTTCTTACATTGCTTCTTCTGACCGGAGTAATTACTCTGCATGAAATTAGCCTGCATTGATGTTTATCAATTTTTTTTTCCATATGATTGTTTAGTAAATTCATTTGATTAGACTGTACGATAATGCACTGTACCATTGGAGTAGTACAAAGATGTCCCAGAAGGCACTATTACGCCTTACATGGGCTGTAATGGCAGACTAGGGCTCTCATATCATTTGAATAAAACTGCAAGGGGAAAAAAAAGCACAGATAGCAAATCAGATTGATGTCCCTTCCCTCCAGGTATACAATGCATGGGGGACTGTACCAAGCTCTTTCTTTGGCCCAGCCAGTTTACATTCTATATACACGGGGCTCAGAGCGGTTGCTCTGATTTGCTCTGCTTCTGCCTCCATTCCGCATCTGTAAAATGGGAATCCCTATGTCAATAGGTGTAGTATAAAGGAGAAAAATCCATTAATTACATAGCTCAAATACTATGGTGAGGCAGGCAATGTAATACCGAGATTAACAGACAATGGGAATCTTATTAAATTTGTTAAAACAGGAAATGTAGTCAGTCTGATTTGCAGCACAGAGAGAAATGGCAACAAATGCTAGTGAGCTGGGACAAACATCCCAAAATATAAAATTTAATTCAGAAACTGAGTTTTATAGCTTGTTCCTAATGGAGATGTTGCTATTTGAGAGAGAGACGTACAAGGGTGGAAGAGTATTACCAATGTGAGTATCTTTTCAAAAGAGAGCAAAAAGAGTAATTCATGACCAATTAAAAGGAAAATGTGGTGTGGAAAAATTACATAGCCTGTAAAACAACTGAACAATATGACAGATTCAGTAATCATTAATAGCAGTGCCTTAAAGGCTTGCTACAAACCAAGCACCAAACATTCATTGTTGTGATTTATTTTGGTTTCTCACTCAAACAGTAGCTAAAATAGTTTATAAATATCTAGTCCCTGGCAATAGGAGAAGATAGACAGAAATATTCCTGTCAGTACACTTTGCATCTGTGGGAGGTGATTAAATATCACAATCGTTGGAGCTGCATAAGAAGCTACTTACTCCTGAGCCTTTTACAGAATGAGGGGGAAAAGTACATATCTCCAAACGGTTAGGGGCAAATGCTTCTACAACCCCAGGATTCTCACTGCCTCGTGACTATAAACAGTAACTTTGAAACTAAAGCCTACATACCAGTACAGTCTAGGAGCTCCTAATATATATGCCAGTACTTCAGGCTCATGAGGAACACTATTGTCTCCCTCACACCCCACTCTTACAACTTGCTCCTGTGAAGTGATGAACGTTCTCCACTTCTTTTGAAGGGTGCTTTGCAGGCACTTCTCTGAATGCTTATTGACTTCAGTGGAAGATTAAGGACTTTCAATACCTTGCAGAATCAGGTGCTGAATGGTAAACTTCTCTGATAGGGGACTCAATGCACACCCACTGCCTGCATCCATTTAGTTTTCTGTATTTTATCCTGCAACAGGTTTTGGCTGCTTCCAACTTAAGTCTCAACATATAACTGACTGGAAGACAGTTCCATTGGATAGAAAAGCCTACAACTCAGTGTGAGAAACTGGTACTGTTGGACATAAAGTTTAGGAACAGCTTTAACACTTGCAAAATTTCCTTTCATTAAAAATAATAACAATGCTATATTCTCCTTGAAGACACAGCAGAACTTTGTTAATTCACACTAATGTATGAGAGACCTGCTGCCAGTTAATTAGCTGTGTAAATAAGCAAATTAGGACCTGATCCAAAGCACACTGAAGTGAATGTCTTTCTATCAATTATAATGGGTTTAAGATCAGGATTTTTTTAAAAAAAAAGATTCTACAGCACAAAATATATGTTGTTCAGTTAGTTAGTCTGACAAGCTTTGTTTTTTATGGTATTTCATAGTACACTACTGTATTCTAAAGTAGCATATTTTGTAAAAGTAATAAGTCTTAGTAATATGAAACTTTGCTATCTTAAAAATAAATAATATCCTGTGCACAGGGAAAAGGCTGCCTGGAATTGAGAAAATTATCAGGGTTTACAGCTTCTTCTCTGTTAAAAGGCCAAAAATTGTTCATGTTTAGAATCTAAATATGCATACAGAAGAAGGGGAAAAAGCATTAAGTGCAGCTTTACCTGTAACCATGGGTGGCTTAGCGTCTTGTCCACACTGTAGCGCTTCCTCATTTTCACTTGCAGCAAATTATTTATAAGATCAATAGCTGAAAAAAATAATTTCAGAACACATCATGCTGAAATATAAAAATGTATGGCAGGAAGGGGTTCACAGGTCTCAGATAATGATTTTCGGCTGGTCTGACCAATTCAGTGTGGTTATAATGTGTACCCAAAAGGTGTCATGTAATATGTCATTGGAAAACTAATAACTCATGATTATTAATATTCTTGTGGGATGTGTGTATTAAGAGTTATGGATCTATTCTGGAATCATAACTAAAATGTGTTTAAGCCAGGCATATTAAAAGGGTGTTGCTAATCAGCTCTGCCTTAAACAAAGAAATTTACTGTGTATTTACTTCTGTGATCTGCCTGGTTATCAGTCAAAGACAGTGAAGGTCCACTTACATATAAAGTAAACAGTGCTAAAAATATACATTACTGTATTATAAATGTCAAGTGAGGTGTTTATGAAAGCCTATAATACACTAGTGATTAACAGCATTGTAAAATATATATATTAACACTATATAAGGAATTATGGATACTCATTGATATTGGCTTTACCAGCTGTTTCCAAACAAAGCAAAAAACAGCCAGACAGGAGTGAACGTGATAGCTTTTTACCTCTCTTCTATGTAGATTTTAGCATGGTGTAATCAAACACTGGAAGCCTAATTTACAGCCAGTGGGAAGCCCACAGGAACGGAAAAACAGCATGAGGTCACTCCACCTCTTGAAACAAGGTAATTGAACTTTGGAAGATACAAGCAAGGGCGAAAGCCATCTTTGGTATCCATTGCTATACACACACAAGGGAAGAGAGCTCTTGCAAGCTTAGAAAGATGGGTCCTTCAAGCAACGGGGGTGGGGAGATGAAGTCTCTGAGAACTGAATATAGGTGAAAAATGTGCTCAGGAAAAGATTCTTCACCTAGAAAGACACCATCTTGAACTTCTGTGAAAAGCCCTGACTACGGGAAAGTCAGTCATGACTTGGAAGAAGGAAGATTTGGTGAGCAAACCACATAGAACAAAGCCTGTATCTTGCTAGATTAAGTTTTACTCTTTCGGATGCATGTCCTCACTTTGATTGCTTGTAATCCTTTCTAGCTTTATTCCTTTCAGTTGGATCACTTAATCTATGTTCTATTGTTAATTGTTTGTTACTACAAACCGAGTGTTGTGTTTGAAGGGAAGAATGTATTTACCCCAGTTACGTTAATAAGCTGCAATGTGCTTTTGTCTCTTAAAACAAGCAACAAACCTTTTTATTCCCCTGTGCTGTCCAGGAGAGGGCTGAACACTTCAGGGCACATGGTTTTGTGGAAATTTGGTACTGGGAGTGTGTTGAGGTCACCTTGCTGGTTGTAGCCAAGCCTGGTGAAAGCCAGTGTGGGGCTGCAGATCGGCTGCTAAACCAGAGCTGTTTAGCACACACTCAGGGGGTAACCTGAATACTTGTGGATTGGCTGTGAGTGTCCTAGGCTGACAGCTACATCAGCAAAGCACTGAAAGACATCCAGGGTTATAGGGCAAGTGGTGACACCTCCCCCCGCCATTGGTTTGAATTGAACCTTGAAGCGTGACACCATGTTGACTATTACTTATTACCTTATTATTTTTTAGTGCTTACAAATTGATTTAGTGGTCTATAATTTCCTGGGTCCTCTTTGTTCCCTTTTTTAAAGATAGGTGCTATGTTTGCCCTTCTGCCGTTGTATGGAACCTCACCTATGAGTTCTCGAAGATAATACATTTTTTTTAACCTCAATATGAATTCTTTTTAAAAAGGACAAGTCAAACAATGAAAAGAATTCTGAAAATATACCTATAATATCTGTGTTGATTGAATTGCATTATTAAAATATTGGAGATTCACAAAGTCACACTTCGGCTATCCCTCGATGCAAGGATGATGTCTGACAAGGGGGTTCACTGATGGATTTTTAAGTGTCTGAGAAGCCCAATTCATGCCCGACAGATTTTCCCACAGGACTGACAGGTGGACTCTTGGAGGACACATAGTTGTTGGCTGGACTGTTGAGCCCTTTCTTTCCTCCTTTATCACTTCTCTCTCTCATGAGTACGTCTGTTCTCCTCAAAGTGAGCTGTGACTTGGTGGATGGTGTGGCACCACTGTGTTGTGTTCCACACTGAGTCCTCTCAGTTTGTTGGGTTGATGCCTCCCTTTTTAAGATGTACTTTCAGGATATCTTTGAAATGCTTCTGCTACCCTCTGCGAGCCCTTCTTCCCTCACTTAGCTGAGAGAAGAGTACTGCTTTGGGAGGCGAGTGTCAGGCATACGTACACAGCGGCCAGACATGCAGAGTTGGTGTTTCATGACCTGCACGTCTATATTACTGATGTTGGCTGCAGAGAGAATGCTGATGTTAGTGTGTCGGTCTTCCCAGCTGATCCTGAGGCAGCACTGTTGGAATCACTCCAGCTGCTTGATGTTGTCTGTAGGTTACTCAGGTCTCACACCCAGAGAAGGGTGGGGATGACAACTGCCTTGTAAACCAAGATCTTGGTGCCTGTTTGCAGATCCCTATAATTGAAAACACATTTGAGTAGTTTTCCAAAGGATGTACTGGCACAGTGGATCCTGAATTCAATTTCTTTGTCAAGGCTGGCTGTTTGGGAGAGGTGGCCGCCAAGGTATGGAAAATGGTCCACATTCTCCAGGCATTCTCCATCGATGGTGATTTGTGGAGTACGAAGAGTAGTTTGTGCAGGTGAGGACTGGGTAGAGTACCTTGTTTTTCCCAGTGTTGAGAGAGGGAGAGACCCAGGCTGTGATAGGCATCTGCAAAAAGATTTAGGGTACTTTGCAGGTTGGTGTGTGTGTGTGTGTGTGTGTGTGTGTGCGCGCGTGTGTGTGTGTGAGAGAGAGAGGATGACACAGTCATACCCATACTGAAGGTCAGTGATGCCAATTCTCATGATCTGAGATTTTGTTTGGAGATGTCAGAGATTGAGGATTTGGCCATCCATATCATACTCAATCCCAATTCCATCAAGAGGATGGTCACGGATGAGAATCAGGATCACAGCAAGGTAAATGTAGAAAAGTGCTGGAGCAATGACACAGCCCTGCTTCACACCAGTGCGAATGATGAATGGTTTAGTCTCTGAGCCTTTGCACAAAATGGTGGCAGTCTTTCCATCATAGGTCTGGTCTACACTATGCTGTTAAACCGATTTTAACAGCGTTAAATCGATTTAACGCTGCACCCGTCCACACTACACTGCTCTTTATATTGATTTAAAGGGCTCTTTAAATCGATTTCTGTACTCCTACAAAACGAGAGGAGTAACGCTAAAATCGATACTACTATATCGGATTAGGGTTAGTGTGGACGCAAATCGACGTTATTGGCCTCATTATTTTACACTAGCTACCCACAGTGCACCGCTCCAGAAATCAACACTAGCCTCGGACCATGGACGCACACCACCGAATTAATGTGCCTAGTGTGGACGCGCACAATCTGTTTTATAAAATCGGTTTAAGCTAATTCGAATTTATCCTGTAGTGTAGACGTAGCCATAGAGTAGTCTGATGATGGAAATGAATTTCTGTGGACAGTCAAACCTACACAGCACCTTCCATAGGGCATCAGGATTGATAGAGTCAAAGGCCTTGGTTAGATCAATGAATGCCATGAATAGTTCCTGGTGTTACTCTCTGCACTTCTCCTGAATCTGTCATGCCACAAAAATCATGTCAGTTGTGCCTCAGGATGGCCTGAAGCCAGACTGTGATTTGGAGAGGAGTTCCTTGGCAAAGGGGAGAAGGCGGTTTAGTTGGATCCAGGCAAGAATCTCCCCTGCGATGGAGAGGAGAGCAATATCTTTGTAGTTCCCACACAAAGATATGTCCCCTTTCTTGAATATTGTAACAATGTTGGCATTCTTAAAGTCAGGTAGAATTTCTTCACAGGTCCAGATTTTGTTGAGGAGTTGGCAAAGTTTGTGCTGGAGCATTGTTCCACCAACTTTAAAAACCTCAGCTGGGATTCTGCCTGGGCCTGGTGTCTTGTGATTTTTTTTTTCTATCTGGGTGATGGCACGCCAGACTTCCTCAAAAGATGGGGGATCAGGAAGGTGTTCCATTGCCGTGTGTTGTGAAATAGACTCGATGATGTCTTCAGAGACTGTGGATTCGCAACTAAGAGCTTGGCTACACTTGTGAGTTACAGTGCAATAAAGGAGCCCCGGGCGTACTAGCTCACTACGCATCCATGCTGGCAAGGCACGTAGAGCGCTCTGACTCTGTGGCTACAGCGCTGCTGGTACTCCACCTTGGTGAGAGGCAGGGCCGGCTTTAGGCCGATTCGCCCGATTCCTGGGAATCGGGCCCCGCACTTTAGGTGCCTTTTAAATTTTTTTTACTTACCCCGGCTGCGGTCTGCTTCGGGGTCTTCCATGGCCCCGCTCCCCTGAAAAAAGTGCCGGTGCCCGGCGGGAGCGCGGCTGCCCCACAGCCCCGCTCTCTCAGCTGGAGCTCTGACCAGAGCACCGCAAGCCCCGCGGCCCCGGCTGGAGCTCTGGCCGGAGCGCGACAAGCCCCGCGGCCCCGGCTGGAGCTCTGGCCGGAGCGCGACAAGCCCCGTGGCCCTGGCTGGAGCTCTGGCCGGAGCGCGACAAGCCCCACGGCCCCGGCTGGTGCTCTGGCCGGAGCGCGACAAGCCCCGCGACCCCGGCTGGAGCTCCAGCCAGAGTGCCGCAAGCCCTGAGGCCCCACTGTCCTGGCTGGAGCTCCGGCTGGTGCGCGACAAGCCCCGTGCCCCCGGCTGGAGCTCCGGGCCCTTTAAATAGCCCCCAGAGCCCTGGGGTAGCACGGGGCTCTGGGGGCTATTTAAAGGGCCAGGGCTCCAGCTGCCTCTGCCACTCCAGTCCTTTAAATAGCCGCCGGACCCTGCTGCCCCCGTGCACTCCCCAGGGCTCCCGCGGCTATTTAAAAGGTCTGGGGCGGGGTAGAAGCAGGGGAGCCCCGGGCCCTTTAAATAGCCCCCAGAGCCCTGGGATAGCGGGAGGCTTGGGGGCTATTTAAAGGGCCGGGGCTCCAGCTGCCTCTGCTGCACCCCCTGCCCTGCCCGCCCCAGCCCCGCCCCCCGCTGCCTGCAGCCAGCTCTGCACCCCCTGCCCACAGCCAGCCCCTACCAACCCCCCTGCCCTGTCTCCAGCCAACCCCTGCCACACACCCCTGCCCGCAACAGCCCTGCACTGCCCGCCCTGCCCTGTCTCCAGCCAACCCCTGCTGCACCCCCCTACCTAAAGCCAGCCAGTCCCATACTCCTGTCTCCAGCAACTGCCAACCCCTGCTGCACCCCCTGTGGCCCTGCCTGAAGTCAGCCGGCCCCACACTCCCCTGTCTCCAGCCAGCCCCACACCCTTTGCCCTGCCTGCAGCCAGACCCTACCTCCAGTCAGCCCTTGCCCTGCCTCAAACCAGCCCCATGTCCACTGCTGCTCTGCAGTTCCCAGGCCAGTAACCTGCACACCTGCTTCAATGAGGGGGGCAGGAAGCAGAGGGGACCCACACATGTGCACACCCCCAGGGAGTGGCGTGGACCTACACACGTGAAACGGCAGCATTAATAACCAATCAACAGCATATATGATGCAATGTACATAATATACAATTTTATTATTTATATAGTTATGGAAAGTAAATAATACATGGAAGAAATGGAAGGCTGTTTTTTACACTTTTTTCTTTTTAAGTCATCCCTGCCAGGGCCCCGTTGAAAGTGTTCGAATTGGACCCCACACTTCCTAAAGCCGGCCCTGGTGAGAGGAATAACACTGATATTATGGAGGTATTGGTAGTGGCTCCATAGTGAAGGTTGAGATGAGTTGTGCAGTTGAAACACAGATTCAACAACTTGGTTATTTATGAAAAATATATCATCCCCAAAATTACAACACTTACTCCTTGAGTACAGAATTAACTTTGAGAATTTATAAGGAAAGCTCTTAGTTTAGAAAGTAAAATTCATTAATGATGGTTCCTTCAGTACAAATATCTACATATAATTTCTCCTTCCTGTATAACTTTGTAGACAATCACACCCTTTCTTGTACTGTTCACAACTCAAAAGCTGAAGTATTGATCCAGTATTATGAGAGATCCTGAAAACAAAACTGACTAATTTATTGTCATTGTTACAGATGAGAGAAGTGCTAAAGTAAACAAACAATATGTTTAGTGAAAAGGGCATTAGATCTCTTTAAATTGTGATACTGTTGGACTTTAAGAAAGAGGATTCATCCATTTTGTCAACAGATTACTACATAAACTAAACTAATGGACAGACCATGAAGAGTTAAGTGCATTCTTCATAAATGTCCAAAAGATGAGTAAAATAATCAACTTCACCGAGAACCAGATTTTTAATAACAGCTCAGTACCCAACATCTCCCACTTTTGAAAATCTGGCCACGAGTTTACAGTTAGGACAGTTGCTAAAGAAATGAAAACTACATCCATAAATCCAAGACCATGTAACCCATCTCAGTTTTTTTGCAGGACTAAGTTTGACTATGCAGTCAGTTTAGCACCATTGTGCTACCATCTATGATAATCAATGCTACACATTATTGTGATTCATGTGCATAATATAAATGCTCAAAACCGCTGAGAATATTTTGGGCGTCATGGCTGTATTTTCTCTTTCGCCACTCAAAAGTATGTCAGTGTTGCTCATTATGATGTGGAGAACAGCCAGAGCTGAGTGAACGATTGCCAATAGAAAGTTCTATATCGCATAAAGATTTTCAACATAATGAGAACATTTTAAAAAATCATTTTCCATTCAAGCAGTTCAGACCTACTGGATGTACCTAGCAAGAATATTGCTGAATAACATAAACCTATGCACAAGCATAAAAAATTAGATGGGGCCCCATAACAGAAGAATAATTAGGTGTGCCTCACTTCTGTCACTATGATCAACACCAACCATCTTCTGTATCACTCAAGATCATAAACAAGACATAATCCTTGACTCATCCTTCCTGTAGACTCTGAGATCCAGGCCATGTCTAAATCTTGCCATGTATTCCTGTAGAACATCTGGACTTTCCTCTGCATTCACACAGCTAAAATTCTCTGACGATGTCATCTCACGGTACTGCAACTTCCTGCTCTATGGCTTTGACAAATCCTGTCTTCATTTTGCCCCATTTATATCCATTCCAAACACTTCTGCAAAGATCATGGCTCATTATTTTGACCATATCCTCCTCTCATATCCCTTTCCTCTCCTCTCTATTTGCATTCCTCCCCCGCCTCCCCCTTTCTTTTACTTCTCTTCACTTTTAAGGACCTCCACAGCCTATACTCACCCTATCTTTCATGGGCTATGAAGATGATGCCTGCCTTCACTTTGCCAATTATTCCAGTCTTGATTGCCCTTTTCCAACAAATACTTTCATGCTTTCTCCCATGCTACCCCCCTACCAATGCATGGAAGGAGCTTTCTGTAAATATCCACAAAGCCATCTTTATTGCCTACTTCAAATCCTTACTTAAAACTCTCCTCTGCTATCATGCCTACAAAAACTCAATGATTAGGCAGCTAGTGTGCTGTAACCTTTCCTTATCATGGTAACCAGTATCATTGCGCTGTTTACTTGTGCTCCCTGTCTGGTGAATCCACGTTACTGTACACTTAGGGCTTGTCTACATTACCGCTTAAATAAATGTAATTTAAGTCGCCCAGGGGTGTGAAAAAGCCGACACAGCTTCCGCCTCTTGCGGAAGTGGAGTAATTATGCCAATGGGAGTGCTCTCTATGGTCAGGAATAATCTTTAGGTTAAGTGTTTTTATACAATGCATAACACAATGGAGGTTGATCCTTGATTGAAATCTTGAGTTGCTACCACAATACAAGTAATAAAAGATAGTCGTAAGTTGGGAAAAAACAGCAAGAAATGTAAATACAGTGAAAGCAGGGAGTGTGACCTTTTTTATGTCTCCAATTTTCCTCTGGCTCTGGTCTAATACCACATCTGTTTTGCTTTGAATTTGACTATCTAAACACAAACAACAAGTCAGAACAATAAGCAGTTTTTAGTAAATCACAAGTCCATTCTAGTCATTGTTCTTTGGAACAAACAAGCCTGTTATCAGTATTTTTGCAGTTTGCTCCTCTGGTTTGCTTTCTGGCCCTGGGTGACTAGTTCAGTAACCACAACAGCATTCTGAAATGTAACCGAAGAGTTACACTTTTCCATTTATTATGCACAGAGTGATGTCAAATCTTTTATGTGTGTGGCCCATCTGTGAAATGGGGACAATGATATTACTATATTCCTCTGTAAGGCACTCTGAACTCAAAGGGTCACAAATTCTATAAAATAGCAAGGTGGTATTATTACATAATGCTGGTTTATATATTTACATTTTCAAAATCATAAATGCCCCCTTGAAACCTCAAGTCACTTTTTTATATATAAAAGTTCAAAACAACTTAAAACAAGAAAAGCAAGTATTGCTACTTTCTAAAGCCAAAAAGAAGAAAAGGAAAGTTCCAGCACAGCCACACAATACTCTCCAGTACACTATATTATTATTACTGTCATGCCTGTGTCTGGTTCTGCCCTCCTTAACATATTAGTCAATAAAATGTAAATTGATTTTTTGGGAAACAAATAATCTTCAGAATTATATTTACAGCATCCTTTTGAAAATGTACACATTATAAAATTTCCTAAGAACTGCACACAGTACAATAATGACCAAAAAAATTAAATCTACATGTTTTATAGCTTTGTATCATTAGCTGTTTTATAAATCTGATGTAATTGTAACCCAGGTTATGTCTTTAGGAATATAAAATTGTTAACTAAACATAGTAGCATAAGGTTGGGGCGGGGAAGAAGCTGGTAGATGATATAAAAGAACTGTTACATTCTGGGCTTCCAAAACGGAACAATTCTCTCCAGAAACTTGGTAAACAATTCTAATGTAAGGTGCTTTATAACCAAACAGCTGCATTTTCTCCACCTCTGATTTTGTGTATTGTAATAATAACCTGTCTTCACGAGAAGTATCTCCCAAAAAGCTAAGTATATATATTAGTCTTAGGGCTGGCCTACTCTTGAAATTTGTTGTGGGTGAACTCAAATTATTTCACATTAAAGTGCCCTGTGTCCACAAACAAAGGTGGTAGTTTGTTTCATTATTTATTTATTTATGTGAATCACACATTAACTTCACCTTGGAAGCTGGCTGCTGTTCAATGCCTTTAAATTCTGATGTATAACAGAAATAATCTGGGGTACGGTGGTAGTGTAATTTCTGTAGTAATCTTGTACAAAAACAGATTTAATTATGCCATTCAACATCTCATCTTGCTATCTACTGGCAACCTTTTGTTTATATCCTCTGTCTTCAGTTACTGGCAAGCCACCCTCAGCTAATCTGAATTCCACTGAATTGTTTCAGGTTTCATCTGACAAGGTTTAATTCAAGTTTATCTTGGGAATTTTATTAGCTACAGAATGCACTTGGTTATATCACAAAATTCTCTTCTAGCTCTGGATCTCCATTGGACCTGGAAGCCATTTTCAATTATCTCCTTACTTTTAGTTCCAACTTGAACCTCTCAGACCCTAAATTCATATGACCTAAAAGGGCTTCTCACTTGACCACAGGATACAAGAACTAAACTTCTTTGGGGTCAATTAAGAGTGTCTACAATGCAAAACAACAACAAACAAAGTCTGCAACAGCAAGTCTCAGGCTTGTGCACATTGCGCTTGTACCCTGGTGCTAAAAATAGGTGTGCAGGTGTTCCTGTCAGGCTAGAGCTTAGGCTCTGAAACCCACCTCCTCTTCCAGGCTTCAGAGCCAGAACTCCAGTCCAAGCAAGAACACCTGCATGGTTAGTTTTAGCATTGCAGTGCGAGCATGAGTCTGCAGACCTGGGCCTTGAGACACACTGCTGTAGCTTTTTAATTTTTTTGCACTGTAGACATATCCTAAGAAAGTAAATATTCCTTCAGGTCTCTATCCCTTTGTTCAAGAAAACATTTTATCCAGCATGTGTTCACTGTCTCTTCAGTTCTTGCTCAGCTGCACATGGGTATAGTATACCATGTCAGATGTCAGTGCATGCTTCATTAGGCTATATGATTTTCTTATGTCATTCACTTATCCCAGTCCCCAGATTTCTAATGTAAAATACATCAGGTACCTTCAGGGCTGCTGAAATTTTTATTTTTTGAAAAATGTTCTTTACAAATTTCTTCACAAAAATGTTCCTTTTTTATATGTGTTGAAAGTTATGGAAAAAGTTTATCAAAACCATTTTCATAACATTTTTAATAAAAATAAAATATATTAAAATAATGAAAATGTAAAAAAATTGAAAAGTTAGTCCATTTGAACATTTCAAAATAACTGAAACTCCTCTCGATAGGTTTTTATTTTCTGTCCAGCTATAGTATGTTTCAACTATCACTGTACTATCGAGAATATAATCTAGACAAGAATTGGCCCCCAAATGGATAGCATGCATCTGTTTTTGAACATACTAAAGTTAATGGGTAGTGTTTAGATGTGAGAGTTTTGTTTAGTCCATTTTAAGAGATAAAATCCAGCTTTACAATTTTGGAGTTGCATTCAGGTTCCAATTTCCTGCCTGAATTCAAACGAATTCAGGTTCTTGTGACTGGAGATTTTGGTTCAGTTCATCTCCAATACGAGCTAACTGATCAAACAATGAAGTAACCGTAAATATATAGAACAACCACAATGTGTAAGGAATTTTTAAAATCAATGATCTTTTATTAAAATGTATGGTGGTTTCCCCCCTCTCCCCATTTTATATATGACAAGCTCAGATTCTCCATTCTGCAGAATTATACCTGATGACTCTCCTAACTGAGGCTGTAACTTTGGAAAGGGCAGAGATAACACCACAGCAGGTGGGTTTTGCATAGATGCTTCTACAGAATCTTCAGCTGTGAATGTAGAGATTGATCTTCTGTCTGTTTAGTGGGGACTTGTGGGAGACAATTTCCTGCTGCCTCTTCTGTGTTGATTGGTGTCTGCTTATCTCTCTAATGCCAGGTAAAGCATTGTGCACAACACTCAGATTCAATCTTTGGTGGTTTTCTATGTATACTTTTCTACAAAATTTTTAACTTTTTTTTTCAGTTGATTTTATCAAACTTTATTCTGCCACTGTAAATATAACAGACATAATGCATTCATTTACCTAACACCTTTCATCCAAGGGACTCAAAGCACTCTATAAACAATTAATTAGGCCTAAAAGCACTCCTCTGAGGGAGGTATTATTATGTATGTTTTAAACATGTCAGCGGTGGCACAGAGAAGTTAGTTAATTTGCCCAAAGTCACATAATGAATCAGAGACAGCAATAAAAGCCAGAACTCCTGCTTCCAAGTCTCTGTTCTAAACACTAGAGAAACACTTCCCAGGATATTTTAAATTCTACTTCTTTAACTCTTCCTGGTATATATTGTCATATGTAGTTAAATTAGGATTCTATTATTTCTACTTTTTTAAAAATTTTTTTTGCTTCAACATTCACCAAGGAAGTTTAGAAAAAGAAATATTTTGGATGTAGGTGTCGAGAGAGAAATACGATAGAACAACTTTTTAAAAATGGAAACTCAACTTGGCTGAGGAAATCCATTACACACAAACACTTTGTGGTGAAGTCATGCAGCCATCACCTGAAGGCAGTTAGTTTTCAGTCAGCCCTGTTTGGTTAGGCCTGGTTCGGATACTTCACTAGTCTTGGTTGATGATCTCCCTAGAGACATCCAAGGTCAGTTATCCATACTGATTCTTTTATATTTAACAGCAGTCTTTGATACCATTGACTAGTGCTCACACTTTTACCTACTAAGCCTCCACAGTCTCTGTTGTGGTGCTGTTTTCATATTCTGCTCCTGAAAACCAATTTGTTTGTGACTCCCTCTGCTCTGTAATTGTTTAATTCCCCTTTTACCTCACCTACACAGAAAGAGGCGAGATACAGAAGCAATCTGTAGATGAGAAGTGGGTTGTAGAGATAGGTGGGGATGGAAGAAGAGGAGGTGCAGAGGCAGGAAAGTGCAGCACCAGGGAGACAGAGCAACCTCAAATCAGGGAAAGTGAACATTTCCCACAAACAGCAGAAAGCACCCTCCAGTTGCATTTATGCTTCGGTAGTATTCCTGGGACATTAAAAATTCCAGTTTTTGTCAGTTGTGTAATATACTATTCACCACAAGTTTGATCAAAGCTCCAGCTGTGGAGGGGAGGGTTAAAGAGCTCAACCCGAAAGGGGAAGGGTCACATTGTGCCTAGCCCTGACAGCTTCCAACAGAAACGCAAGTATGGTTGCCTCCCACAGCCCCAATGCCTTGGCCTGGCTGCACAATTCTGCTCCCTCTATCTGGGTGGCAGCTGCTGGCTACCTTGGCTCTGACCACTCCCACTGCATAACCACAACACCTCCAACTCGAGAACTGGGGTTGGCCAGGCCAGTAAAGGGCAAAGGAGACTGACTTATTGAGAAAGCAGAGACCACACAGGAAAGGCGGAGCTCCATGATGGATGTTCTGTTTTTTTGTACCTCAGAGGTGGCAACCCTACCTGAAGGAATCATCAGCAGTGAGAGCAGTAGGTAAGACAAGAAAAGAATGCACTCCAACTTGCTGCTCACACACCCCGCATCTCTAAAACATCCTTCCTGCCTGAACCAAGGGTGTCTAAGGGTCAGAAGTCACTCCAGTTTCTACAATACAACATGTAGCTCAGTGTGTTCTTTTAATCCTTATAGTGCCTGAAGAATTAAGGAACATGAACATAATTGTGCCCCTCACTCAAGGCCCTCTTGACCAGACTTTGTCTAACACTGCATCCCCATACTCTGAAATGCACTATTTCACCACAAGGCAGACAGTGCAGGAGGTACAGAATATTAAATCTTGTGGAGACTCAAGAAAAATTCTCATTGCATCACACTATTATTTCCATAACACAAAGCTCTGCACTGAGAACACAAAAGTTCATTGTTAAACTACAATGATCTTAATGGTAGAAGGCCTACCAAGAATGATGTTTTAAAAAGTCTGAATGATACTTGATTTGATTTGTAATTTTAATCTCTTTTTGTCACTTGTCAAATGGAGAAAAACCCAATATAAGGCAATATAGTTATACTGTATAGGCATGCAAATTCTAGAATCAAAAACAGGATGTTACCTTCATGAGAGATTTCCTTCCAGGGATTTGGTGGGTACATGAAAGCAGCATTCTGGATTTGGTCATGAATGTCTTCATCTTCATTGAATGGAAATGTACCACTAAGGCTCACATAAATAATGACACCCACAGACCACATATCCAAAGACCTATTATAGCCTTTGTTTCTCAGCACTTCTGGAGCTAGGTAGGCTGGTGTGCCCACTACTGAGCGCCTGAATGACTTCTCTCCAATGATTCGGGCAAAGCCAAAGTCACAAAGTTTTACCTGTTTGAACAAAGTGTTATAGTAAAATCAACAGAAATACCATTTTAATTTTGTTTTACTCTCTGCCTACTTCAGATTCTTTTGTAATTCATTGCTGGGGCTCAGGGTTGAGCTGTGTCTTTGTCCTGTCTCTCTCGGTCTTCTCCATGGGCACCTCTTTCAAGTAACTGGCCTATGGATGCACTTCTCTCAGAGGGGAATCACACAATTCAACCCACTGTTAGCCTTGATCAACAGTTTCCCATCTGTGCTTTCCTCAGCAGGTTCAAGGAACTGTGACCAGTTGGTACACACAGTTTTGACACCAGATAACTTGTTCAAAAATAAATAAATAAATAAATAAATAAAGTATTTATTTATCCATAGGAACATAAGCAGAGAGAAAAGGATTACAACAACAAAAGCCTAAATATGTAA
This sequence comes from Gopherus flavomarginatus, assembly GCF_025201925.1. Taxonomy (NCBI): domain Eukaryota; kingdom Metazoa; phylum Chordata; order Testudines; family Testudinidae; genus Gopherus; species Gopherus flavomarginatus. The sequence goes on from NC_066621.1 coordinate 108,974,695, forward strand.
ATGCTAAGCCTAACATTTCCTTCAATCAGTTAGATAGGCCAGATGGAGTCTTGGTATCTCCCTGTTCTCCTGAGGACAAAGCTGTTGTCTGCTCTTCTGCACACCTGAGTCTCACTGTCTCTTCAGAGGCTCAGCTTTTAATCACTTTGAAGATCCTTGTTTAAGAGTTCCCATCTGAAAGTCCCTGCGATTTCAATATGGGATCATCCCCCAGGGGCCCAGTCAAATTCCCAGCTCCACATTACTGTAAGCAAACTTCAAAGGAATTATAACCTCCACTATCCATTTCAGTACCAGCAACTGGGAATATCTACAGCTATTTACTTTGTTTCTTGCCAACCAAAACTAAGACTGATTTCACTCTTAGATACCCTTTAGTCTGAAATGCTATGACCACCAGACCCACAGATGTCTCTCTCTCTCTATATATATAATCATGAAATTAATTACAGATATTTCCCACATTCTTCACAATCATGGACCTAATTTTCAGACAGACAGGTGTGTGATTATTGTGGCTGTATGTGCAAATGACCAATCAGCATGGTCCAAACTATCCATTTGGATGTGTAAAACACCTGAATTGTATTCTAATATTGTACAAATTAGATGTCCAATTGTCTGCAAGTTTCTGCACACAAAGTGACAAGGCTGATTTTTTGAAAATCAGGTCAAATATTATTGGAAAAAACAAACAAACAAAAAAGACTAGAGCCCAAGATTTTCAAAAGTAACTTGTGATTTTCGGATGTATCTAATTGGGTACACACAAACAAATGCACACAAAATCACCGGTCACTTTTGAAAATCCTGGTCCATACAAATAACCATAGCTAAAATAATAATTTAGTAACGGGTATTTTTAGTAAAAGTCATGGACAGGTCAAGGGCAATACATAAAAATTCATGGGCCGTGATCTGTCCATGACTTTTACTATAAATACCCCTGGCTACATCTTAAGGGGGTTGCTTCTGGGGGGCATCGGGCTGCTGCTGGAGGTGGGGGAGCGGAACGCCTGGAGAAGCTGTTGCTGGGTGAAAAGCCAAGGGTTGCTGCTGGGGTGGGAGGAGGATATCCCAGTGAGCTGCTGCTGGGGGGGGGGGGAGGGGCGCCCTGGGGGACTGCTGTGGTGTGGGTGAGGCAGAGCCAGCCATGGCACCAGCTGCCGGGGCTGTTGGCAGCAACTGCACAGGCAGGCCAGGGACTGCCACCAGGGGAGCAGCTACCCAGGGTCTGCCGCCGGCAGCAGCTGCGTGGGCCACCCAGGGACTGTGGCTCAGGCCAGCTATACCAGCTTCTGCTCGGGTGGTCCTCAGAGCTAGCTGCCCGGGGATGCCTGAGCAGTGGCTGGGCCTCAGGTCACTCCAGCAGCAGATAGTGCAGCTGGCTGTATCTGTCCCCGAGGCCACCTGAGCAGCTGGCCCTAGAGCCAGCTGCTTGGGTGGCCCTAGGGTCAGCCACACTAGCCCCCGCAAAAGTCACGAAGGTTGCGGAAAGTCATGGAATCCATGACTTTCCGTGACCTGCACGACAAACACGGAGCCCTAACCATAGCTAATATTATTTCACTTCGGGACTTCTTAATATACATCAGTGTTTATATAGAGAGAATATTTTCCACTTGCCTGTGGGAAAGGATCGGCTGATGCTAGCAGTACATTTTCTGGCTTGAGATCACAATGAACAATATTTTTAAAGTGAAGATGCCTCAAGGCGACCAGGATCTATGAAGAAATACATAATCGTTAACATTCAGTTTAGATTTTCATTCAATTTATTTTTAATTTCAGTATGATTCCTGACAGAAATATCAACAACAATAAACAGAGGATCACTGATTCTATTATCATCACTGGCTATTATTTATAGAGTGCCTGAAAGTTTCCTAAATGCTTTACAACATGAAATAAGATAGCTTCTTGTCCCAAACAGTTCTAAATGAACACACAATTCACAAACTTTCACAAAATTCCTTTCCTTCACTTCTGGAGTCCTACTTTTTCCCCCTGAAATTTTGGAACTCCGAAAGTGCTTCATAGTTTGGCGTGCAAAACTCTACTATTCAAGCTTAACATTTTACAATTTTCAAAATGTGCATTCAAAGTTTTCACAGCAATATCACAGGAGCCTTTTTTAATTTTTTTTGACAATTATAGCTTGTGGAAAGAAAATAGGGAGGGCCACCTGGATCCACAGAGGGACTTAGGTATTACAGTAGTAAACATGCCTTTAGCCCAGTGGCTAGGGTACTCAACTAGGATGCAGGAGACACCAGTTCAATTCCCCTTCTCTGTCTGATGAGTAGAGAAGATTTGAAAAGTGAGTGCCCTAATTACTGGAGTATAGAGTCCTTTTCATTCTGTCTTTGTCCCAATTAATATTTAATTACAGCGGAACAGCTTCAACAAGAGAGGCAGAGAGCCCTGCATCAGAATATATTGTACTCCAGTGGTTAGAGTGCTCACCTGAGAAGCAGGGAACCTCTATTCAAATCTCCCCATCACCCTAACTGGCTTGTGTGGATATTAGGCATGCTGAGGGCATGCCTACTGGATCGGGCCCTGTGGGGATGATAGGCAGGGCATACGAAGGTATCAACATAGGCCTTAATAATATAATACCAGGTTTAAAAAAATTACTGGTGTAAATTATGACAAAGTAAAATGTAGCAAATAATGATAACCCAATGTTAAATATCTTTCTTGGTTCTATAATTAGGTTCTTACCTGGGTAATTAAAAACTTTGTTATTCGTTCTGGCAATCTGCCCTTTTCACTTGACAAGATCATCTCCAACATGTCTCCATGGAGCTTTTCCATAACAACGAACACTCTTTCCGGTGTCTCAAACATACACTCCAGATTTACTACTCCAGGATGATGAAGGTTCTGTTAAAGACAAATATAGCAATTGAATCAAATGAGTTTTTCCCCAATACTGTAGTGAGCTCTATTTCTATATAGCTGTCCAGACTTCAGGCCCCATACACCCATTTTATTAAAAATAGACAGTTGAACATTTTAGGCATAATTTCAACTCTACAATTTTTTTCACCCATATGTGCAAACTTTCAACTCACATTTTACAACCATAAAATGGTAATTAGGTTTTAATTAACGACCCATCATGCACAGTTTCATTTCTATGGTAGCCTGTCAGAATGTATGATCTCTAAGCCCATTTCATATTATTTTAAAACCAATTGTGATTGAGGCCCCATTGCTCTAGTGAACCAACAGATAAGACAGTATTTCTGTGAAAAAGTTTTTAAGATTTTGAATGATAATTTAGGGAAGGGCCTGTTTAAAAGAAAACATATAGTGTTTTCCAGGGCATGCAATGTGCAGAAGACCAATGCTGCAACAGCTCAATCTGTCCTATGGGGAGGAGACCTCTAGTGCAGAAGGGTAAAACTAAACACAAAACCAAATAATCAAAAAGCTAGCTCTGTGCCTGGAAGTTGTGAAGCTTTTACTGATGGTGGTCTGTGAGCCAGAAAAAACACATGACTTTACAATTCGAAGTGCAGACATTTATCTGTCAGGATCAAATGACACAGAGGTACAGTTACTACTCATCAATAAAAAGCACATTGACTGGCCAGCTCACAATAATAAACATCTGTAGCACTTAATTATATCCCAGTGCATTTTTTCTGTGCTCTTTATATGGATGCTGATTAGCCAAGCCAGTAATATTTTGGTAAGAATTATTTAAAGCAGTTGTTTTCAAATCTTTCTCAAAAAGAAGCATCACTTAACACATTTAAGATCTTTATCCAGGACTTCACTGCACAATTCAAACAAAATTAGCTATCACCCAGATTGGATCATATGAATTTTACATCACGATAAGTGAAGTTAATACATTAAATAAATGGTAATAAAATTTAAAAAAATACCTGTAAAATTGCAACCTCATTACGAAGTTGGCTCTCTTGTTTAGTTGGAAATCTTAGTTTGTCAATGATTTTAATTGCAACATCTCTTCCTGTTTTGCGATGTTTTCCTGCACATTATTAAAAACTACACCAATTAGCATGATTAGAGATGATACACATTTGATTTTTTAGATCTCATCTTTATGGTATTTTATAAGGGCAACAATCAAGCATTTTCAAGAGAAGGCTTGCGATGAGTAGAATTGTATAAGGCATTAGAGGTTTTCTTTTGTTTTTTTTTTAAGCAAATGAGCATTTCTTATGTTAAATAAATCATCATTTGACAAAGCTGATCAAACACGGTATTAATTTGGGCTATACTCAAAAACAAACAAAAAAGAAAGAAAGAAAGAAAGGAACCTGTGTAGTCAGACCTTAATAATTCAATCATATGATTTTCAGACTATGGACTCAAAGCTGCAAGATTCTGAACACTATGACTCCAACCCAGCAAAGCATCTGAGTAGTCCCATTGAAACTACTCACATGCTTAAGTGCTTTAATGGATCATCACTTTGCAGGATTAACTATATATTTTACATGTGATTCACAAATAGAATCTCATTATCTTAAAAATATGAACACACTTCATTGAAAAGTTATTCCAAATTAGCTAATGTGCTCATTGTTTATTTCTCACAGCACTAAATCCAAATGAGGTAATTTTTTGATATAGTGTGAAAGATAAACAGGAAATACATTTTATGAGGTTGATCCAGCTCCATGCCTATGCATGAACCTATATCACCTCATTTCCGATTAGTTGCCCTATACTAAAAACTCCCTTTTCTTTCTCTCCATCGACATGACATTCAGGCCATTACTAGAACCAACTTTCCAATTATGTCTTAATATCTGTTTTCCAGAGGGAAAGTCACATGATGATATGTTCGTGATACAGTGTTTCTATTTTCTCCTTGCTTGACAAAAACAATTATTTTCCCACCCTTCTGACAGTAGTTTAAATGAAAATGATTTCCCATACTATGGAGCTGCAGTAGAAGCTCCTTATTTAATTGTTGTTAGAGTCTAATGAAAGGATTATTTGTAAAAATAGCAATGACACGGTATGAAACATTCACATTTTACAAGCAAAAAGTTTTTTTCCTCCCTCCAACTGACAGCCCTGTGAACTCAAGTCAGAATCTTAAAGTGAAGCTGTGTTCTTTCTGGCTTATAAAGTATTGCCAGAAAAAGATTCTGCAATTCAAATTCAGTGAACAATTCTGTTCATGATTTGCAAGCCAGAAAAGAATCCTATTTACTCTCCTCTAGCTACGTTTGCTCTGCACTGCTGACAAAAGTAAAACATAATAAAAACTTACATTTGTCATTAAGGTCAGCAGATATGACTGAATAAAAACAGGGAACTTGAGTAAACAGATTCTGATTTTATATAGAAAATAGTACTTTCCATCTGAAATTCGGCAAGTTTTGTCTCTTGCCAGAGGACTTTTTTCCCCAAAGTTGAAGTGGATCAGATGAGTTATTCATGAGACATGTGAATTTAAAAAAAATAGTATTTCTCTTTAGAAAAAGGTGTGACTTCTTTTTTTTTTTTGGCCCTCTCATTCAGGATACTTGTGTCTGTGAACTTCAGGTTTACTGTGTTCACTAACCCTTATGGAGAATTTGCGCGTAATATCTGTGCTAGGTAGAGAAATGAAGCTGCTAATTATAAGCAGAATAAAAATAAATTAACATATTGTAAACTAAAGCAAAATAAAATATGTTTAGTTTCTTAGTATGAAATATATTCAACAGACAGCTAATTTCCTGAATGGTACAGATTCATTTCAAAATCCAAATACCCTGAACGTTTAGGAAATGTTACCTGTCATTGAGACTTGGGTTTTTTTATATCAAAAACATATTAACAAACAATTGGGTCTTACCTCCATAAACAATTCCAAATTGTCCCGATCCCAACACTTCATCTGGGAAGATTTGGTATACTGTACTAATATCCTGTTGGTATGAATATAATGCATAGTAAGCATTGAGATATGGAAATAAAGTCTTCTTTTGAAAAAATTTTCAAATCAGAGCTAGCATATTTTTAGAATAGCACATTTTAATGAAATTTTAGAGTAACAGAGAGTCTTGGGGCATCCAGATGGATTTTCTAAAGCAAACAGCTAACTGTGATGGCAGCAGGGAGTGCAGTAATCATAAACTAGACAATACCAGCCCCTTGGTTTTTATGAGCGGGTAGAGGTTCAGAATTTAGAGGCTCTTTTTTTACTTTTTCCAAGTCCACAACCAGAGAGAATAATGTCAACAAGTTGTGAGTCTGAGAAAACCTAATAACTTTGGGCTTCAGGTTCTTTAAACTTCTTCCCCAGCTGAGAGATGTGCAGAAAGAAAAGAGCTCCCCTCGATATTAGGGTATTCAGTGAACTCCCCCTCATCAATTCCTAGTGCCTAATTGCAGGGTAGAATAAGTGGCTTGTGTAAGACAGTTGGCAGATTCACCAGCTGGAGCAAACCAAATAAAGTGCAAATGCTCAAGGTTAGTTCCACATCCCTATCTTCAGGGCTGTTATTTAATAAACGGAAGGTGCAGAAAGGCTCAAAATGATTTAAAACTCTTTTAACAGAGCGTGTTTCTGTTTTCTGCAGCTGGATAGGAGATAGCCCTTTCCTGGCTAATATGGAGAGCTACAGTAGGGCCTCTGTGATCTTGGGTCTCTGCCTAAACATATGTTTACACTGCAATCATGAAGTATAGACATACCTGAGCTAGCTTTAATCTAGGTAACTTGTGTACCAGAGCAGTGAAGCCATAGTACTACAGACTTCAGTGCAGCTACCCCACAAGTAAATACCCATGGTTCCAGGCAAGCTTGTTTAGCCTGTGCTGTTACAGCTTCACTGTTCTGGTACTCGAGCTAGCTAGATTAAAGCTAGCTCAAGTATGTCTATGCAACCTCATGACTGCAGCGTAGATATACCCTTACAGTCAGGAAGCCTGCAGGTCACATAGTTGTTGCTAGTCATGTGCCCCATTGACTACAGTTCCCAGTTTTAAAGGGATCAAGGGCTGTAACCGGCACACTGAGATGTGCACCCATGAGCCACAGATCCAGGCCCTGGCATAGCTCCATTCTTGGGAAGATGTGCAGTGCAGAATGCCTACTCTTTCTTTGGCAACAGGAGAATGTATATTTACTAAGATTTGAGACTATCCTCTTATGTGTATATTTTGCAGTGCTTCTACAAACAACACCTATGCAGGCCAATTTTACCTGGCTTGCCTTTAATAATCAACATACTGCAACAAAAAGTTAACTAAGCTACCCATTCAACTAAGCTACCAAAATGTAGTTCTTCTGTCTGAAGAAAAGAGTACTGCAAGAGAGATTTCCTTAAGTTCTAATTGTATTTCTGCAAAATATCACCAAGTGAAAAATGGCTGATGAGCAATTCTCTCAAACACTCCTCTTACCAAAACAGATCAATTTCTTCACAGATTTTATCACATGTCTAACACCAACATTCAGAGAACACTCACCACATTTTCTTGAATCTGGCAGTTTGATACCGAAATACTGATGGATATATCCCCTGGAGGAAAAAGTGAAATAAATACTCTAGATCAGTGGTTCTTAACCTTTACTGCAGCCTGCACCTCTTTGGTTCTCAAAAATATGTTCTCGCACCTCTTATAAAAAATCTTTAAAATAGGTCAGTTCTTTAAACCTAGATATATCATAACTATAGAATGAAAGAGATAGAATTATATATTTATTTAAATTTTGCAGTTAAAATTTAATGCAGTAATAGTTTAAAATGTATGTTAATAAATACGTAGGTTTGATGAAACAAAGTAGTCGCACATATTTGCCTGTGCTTAATTGGTGTTTTTGATGATTTACCTTCTAAAAAAAGCTGGCATGTCTCGCACCCCCAGAAAGGGCACCCCAGGTTAAGAATCACTGCTCTAGATAGTTGTGCTTTTAGTTCAAACATTTACTAAAAGTCTCTTCTTAATACCTACTGACAATCCAGAAATTGGACCAATTAGGTCATCTTGTTCAGCTCCCCGCCAAGACTGTATATAGTCCACATTTACATGATTTGAGCAATTTGGCTTCCACTTCCTTTTGGATGTGATTCCAGAGTCAGACAAAATTTCATTATTTAAATCTGTCTTTGAACAATTTTATATGATTACTACTGCTTATCACCTCTTCATCACTTTAATCAATTCCATTCTATCCTTGGAATTTACAGCCTTCAAATATAATATTTCAATATGTAAATATCATTGCATGTGGGGCAAATTATTACTATTTATTACTGGTTTACAGTGTTACCCTTATTACCCATTGCGCTTTCCAGACCTTCAAGAGGGGACAGTCATATAAAGCCTATATATCGTCTTAAGTGGCCTGAGGTTGAGTTTTCCCTTTCTAAAGGTTAGATCCCAACCACCTGAAGACGAAGAACCCTATTCTATTCTATATTGGTTCTTATAACACCCTCACTACAATAATATCTGAGGACCTTCAAACAGTCTATTAAGCAACAAGACTAATTTCTGTCATGTGTGGCTCATTCTCTTTCTCATCCTCTGCAGTGTTTGGTTTTTGTGAGACAGGATTCAAAAATGTACATTCTGCTCTGTGTTTACATCTGAGAAGGCAGGTCAAAGAGCCTTGCACCTTGAGCGGAAGGTGGTGAAGACTGTGACGGTCTTTAGTTACTGTAGGAGTTCACTCCACAGTCTTGGACCAGCCCTTGAGAAAGCAATGTCTCCTGAGCAGCTGAGCTTTATTTACCCTATGATAGAAAGTTTCATTATGTCTAAGGAGTGGAGCTGTGAGCAATATCTTCATCCCAGACTTTAGGCGATCTTTTAGATATACTGGGCCCAGGCCATTGAACATCCTGAAAAGAAGGACTGAGACCTTGAACTTAACCCTAAATTGTATGGGAAGCCAGTGAAGAGAGCAGAGCACAGGTGTGATGTGCTTATTGATGTGCTGGTATTGCTGAGGAAATACGCTGCAGTGTTTTGTACAAGCTGGAGTTTCCTAAGGGCTGGAGGTGTTATGCCCAGGTATACCACATTAATATAATATTGATGGGGAGTGACAAAGGTGTGTATAACCGAGGTGAGATCATCTTAAGCAAGGATGGCATGGCGTCTTCTAGTCAGTCAGAGAGCACAAAAAATGCTACTCACTGATGCTGCTAGGTGAGAGCTTAGCATGAGTGAGGAGTTCAAGAGCACTCCTAAATGGCATACTGAACTGACCAATTGGGCAAGTTTGCTTTCAACCAAAGGAGACTGCACTATAGCTGTCTTGCTTGGGTTCAGCTTCAATCTGCTGTTCTTAATCCATGAATTGATTTTGTCCCAGCACTGGGCCATCTGGGTGGTAGTTGTATAAGTCATATGTGGTGAAGTGTAAGTAGAGCTTTGCATTGTTCACAGACCAGTGATCTAGAAAGTGGAAGAAACTCTATCTGGCCCACAGCAAAGTAATGATGGGCCCCCTACCAACTCAGCAGATGTTTATGTTGGCAGGTGAGCCACTATTACTGCAAGAATAGGCAGGACTACAGGGGGCTCCATATGGAGCTGAGTGAGTGCCTTTATGTGCCCTGCCCACCAGCAAGCCCTCCAGCAGGAGGTTATCAATGATCAGAGGAAAAGCCTACACCTCACTATTGCTCTAAATAACCCAGAATTGAGAGTGGAATATTTCCTGGCCTTCCCTGAAATATAGTTTTTTTCAAAAAACAAATGAAACTCCTATGACCCAGCTCTTGTCCCATCCTCTCCATCCCTCGGTTCCCACCCTCTCTCATTCAAACTGCTGCATAACTCCACTTGAGGGGAAAAGGAGGGAACCCACAATCAGAAAAGTGGGACAAAAGGAACTGAGAACTCAATTACAGGCTCTTTAGCAACCCAAAGGTGCATAACCTTCTTTACTCTTGTTGGTCTTGCGTTGGCCTCATCCCCCAAGTGCAAGCAATGTATGCAGCCTTCTGGGGCTCAGGCTCCATTAGGACACTACGTGCCCTAGTCTGAATATGGTCAGTAGTCATGTCAGTAACTCCAGTTATGAGGAAGATGATGCACCACTTTAGGATAAGCTCTAAAGTTTCTTGTACATTATTTGCTTGCTAATAAATTTATATATTGAATATGCATACACTCATGCAAAACTTAGCCCAAAATGTTCCAGTGAGAAACTACAAAATACTTAAAATACATGGATGGCCAGCTCCTCCACAGGAGTACATGGGCACAACCTTGTTGACATCAGTGGAACTATGTTCACTTATACCAATGGAAGATCTGGTCCATATATATTTTAATCCACTGCCTTTATGTAAAGATGGAATTGGGTAAATCAACTTACTGTGCAGGCTGGGTCCTGATCCAACTGAAGCCCCTTTAGGAATGACAGGCATCAGAGCATGCTGAATTGCCATCTCCCACATTCTCGCAACATCCAGACCAATGCCACTGGTGAGAAAACTATTATTCAGTGGTACACTTGAGAGGTTTTCTAGGTTTTCTCCAACATAATAAACTACATTTGCTGTGGTTATTTCAAAGCAATGGGGATTGGCTTCTTGCGACAGTAAAGTAAAGTTTTTTGCAGGTTCCAGGGACAAAATTTCAGATAATGGAATTTCCTGAGGAGAGAAGATATTTCCTTTTTTTCAATCAGATTTATCAACATATTGTCAAATAAGACTAAGACATGGACCACATTTAATTTAATTGTGGTTGTGTAACTAAAAGCAATGTGTTTTTATAAATGAATGTAGAGACTAACCTTGTAACTTGGACTTCACAATGCACAGGTCTGTTTGGGAGGCCACTGCAAGTGGTCCTTTGCAAGACCAAGTAGCGCTTTTAAATAATTGTGAATTCATCACAGAGATGAAGTGGGCAATGTCAGGCAGGTATGAGTAGGGCTGCTCCATACATAAGCAGACCACTATTAGAAAAGTAATTGCCACCTTTCTCATAGGTGTTGGAATTAGGGGTGCACAGGGTGCTGCAGCACCCCCTGGCTTGAAGTGGTTTCCATCATATACAAGGTTTACAGTTTGTATAATAGGGGTGCTAAGAGCCATTGAACCAAATTGTTCCAGGATCCCTGCCCTTTCTTGCCAGAAGTAAGGTATATGTGTCGGAGGATTCAACTGCTTTGAAGTGAGAGAGAAGACACAAATTAAGGCCCCATTCAGAACAACACATGCGCCTGTGTTTAATGACCATTAACTTCAATGGGACCTATTTAAAGTTAAGCACATGCTTAAGTGCTTTCCTGAATCAGGGCCCAAATGGTCCAAGATGACAGCAAAAACTTAAAAACATTATTTATTATTTAACATTTATATTGCCATGATGCCCAAAGGCTTCAACTACCTTTGTAACAAGGGATACGTGAGAACAAAAGCCATACCTATTACAAGTCTAAATCAGAACACTAACGGCACAATGGACAAAATTGAAACATCCCCCTCCATATACATAGTAATTTAGATAGGTTTTATATTATGAATGATAGGAGTGTTAGAAAATGAACCCTCTGTTCACAGATCATTTCCTAAATGGGTTTTTCAGCAGAGTCTGAATCTCTCACCAACAGTAAAAATATTATCACTCTGACAGCATGAGTATTATGCTGGCCACTGTAACATTAAATTCGATTGTTTTTTGCTTGTGACAGACAAGGTAAAGGTAACTGTATTCAAGTTCAATGATGAAAACAAATATTGAACAGTGTAGTTCAAAGATTTACCACCAGTGTAGTACAAATAAGTATTAACTAACTCAGCTATTCACTCCGATTCTTGATCATTATATGTCAGTACTGGAAAAGATTGAAAAGCCCTGCATAAATATCAGAAGCCATCTTTACCTTGTAATATTTGCTTCCAGTATCATTTTGAAAGAGTGTAATGCATTTGCTGTCTAGCCTCCAGTAGTGTCTTTTCCTCTATAATAAAAAATAATAAAATAATTTCTTAACAGCTTTTTTAAAGTAAATGAACAAGATATTGTTATTAACATTCACTTTTGCAAAAGTTTTATTTAACTCTACAGTGGTCAGGTGAAGGGATTTGTATTAAATGATTTGCAGAAGGACTCTCTTTCTTAGGGGAGTAGTCTTGGGTTCACAGAGGTGCCTTTTTCTGTCTCCTTGAAAATCTATTCAGATCCATTCAATCTGCATAATGCTTAATATGCTAGAGGTTTGCTGCTAAAATTACTCAACAGTCCATCTGAAGCGAGCATGATCCCTAGTGTTTCACTTCAGCATGCCACACAAAACTGAACTTCTTATCCTTGATTCAGCAGTTACAAAGGAAAATAATGTTTTCCCTCCTCCAAGTTTTCCATGTCCCTCTTAGTAGCCGTGGATGTTCTTGCATCAGACAGTGTAATTTTCAGTTTTACAAAAGCCCTGACTTTCCTTTATGTCTAGCTAAGAAATGACAGTCAGAAGTTAAAGCTATTTTTCAGAACATCTCAGGTAATAGAGAGATATATTGATTTTGTTTTCTTAGATTTTTTTTCAAATTTCTTCATATTCTTCTTGCCACAGTAAATCTGACACCTTTAGATTTGTTTTGTGCTCTAACTAATTCTCTCCTGGAGGAGTGAATATTTGTTACATGTGCTTCAGACTTTGGTATTAGACCTTAGATATAAAATAGTTACAATGTTAGGCCCCGATCCTGCAGACACTGAGTAGCTTTGAAGTCAATGGTACTATTTTTGTGAACAAAGTGTGTAAGTTATTTGCAGGATCAGGTCCTTCAGTATTATAAATTATATGTAGTAAGAGATGTCTTTGTTAACATTTTTTCTTACCAGTGTGTCCTTGCTGGTATAGTGAACCATCCATCCCTCCTTCATTACTGTGCTACTTTTTCTTTTTGTGTGCTTGACAGATTGCACCACTCTCATTAGTGGAATATTGTTGCTTGTTGAAGGGCTTAAAAATCAATAAAAGCTTCTTAAAAATTAGACAATTTAGAGAAAACAGAAGAAAATCCTTTCAAAGCATGACACAGTATGTCATGTTTCTACATTTACTGTTACTAGCTGATTTGCCAGTGTGTGTGTGGTATACCACCTCCAATTTTCAGTGACCACCCCAACCTGAGGAATCTGACGAGCCCATTACTGGTCCTGATTTTGAGAAACAAGCACACAACTAAATGTGCTACATCATTTTTCATTCCCATTGGAGAGGTGTGTACTTACATCTCAAGAGCGGGTCGGAGAACCATTCAGTTGAAACCAAAAGTATTCTAACACTACTTTTAGAAAATAGCAGGAAAAAAGTAAAAATCAAAGTCTAAAAAAAAAATATTCTTGTTTTACTCCATAACCAAACAGACCTAGGATGCTTGTTTTCTTTTCAATTTGCTGCTGCTTTATCTACAAGACAGTTATATATAGTCCTCTCTCAAATCCCTTATAAATGTATCCAGTGAAGCAGCTGCAAGAGTTATTTGAGAATCCATTCTCTTTAGGAATCAGAATATCTGCAGATTTTTCAAGTTTTTGACTCAGCTATAGACATCGTAGGTGCAATAAGATATGGCAGTAAAGGTTGTGCTTCCCGGCTCACCTAATCATTCTGTTAGAATCATCATGGTCAGGATCGGGATCTTGCATTTCCCCATTGTCACTGTGGCATCCTGTCATTGACATCTCAGAATCATGAGCCATAGACTCGTCCATGTCATCCATAAGACCACTATTTCTTTCACTGTCATTGTCATCACTTCCTTCTTCCATGACCACATCTGACTCAGCACCAGGACTAAGCAAATCTGGAATATGGTTTTCAGAATTACATAAAAATAGCAGAGATAGGTCAAATCAAAACCATGGACTCAGGGAAAGTTCAGGTCCCCATCTGATCACTACAGCCTCTAGCCCATCTGTGCCACAAAAGTAAGCCTATTACACTGACCAAGTATGAAGTTTTACTAGTTATTGGGAATCACTATCCAGAACCCCAAACCTGTCAAAATGCAACACTTTCCGAAAGAAAATGTGAAATATGATCTTCTGTTAAAACTGTCAAAGTCAAAGCAAGCATTTTTAATCTGTGGGCCTTTGTTCAAACTCTGTACTCATAGGCATTCAGCCTCTATAATTCTTGGCAGATTTTCTATGAAGCTTGAATGATGTGCACCATGCCTGATAGTTGTTGGCAGTCCACAGGTGCAAACTGATGTGTAGTTAGGTTGGAGAGCAGGAATTTCAAACCTAGCAATTTCCTGTTATGTGACCATAAGCTATTAAAATAAACTCCCAAGGTAATTATTTACCATAGCACTATATATATATTAACTAAAAGGAAAATATCACCCTCTTGTCACCACTTTTCCCCCCTTTTGCATAGAAGTTGCAAAGAATGGCATGTTAATGCATAATATTGAACACAGGGTGACCAGATGTCCCGATTTTGCAGGGACAATCCTGATTTTGGGGTCTTTTTCTTATACAGGCTCCTATTACCCCCTACCCCATCCCAATTTTTCACACTTGCTGTCTGGTCACCCTAACTGAAAAGAAGGTGCCCATCTTTAACATGAAAATAGTAGATTGATCTCAACAGTTCCATTATAAGACAGCATTGCAAAATGGATTAATCTCAGGATGGATGTGGAGTCTGTAGAGGTGAAACAAAGACAGGGATAGGTGAAACCAAGGCCGAATTCGCCAGTGGTTAGGTTCCCCCTTCTTTCAAGTATTAAGATGAGGCACAGATTGCATCTCCTTAGTGGCTGCTAAAACTAGACTCAATCTCTAGCTGCAGCCAGTTTGATTCTGTTACGTTATGTGCTCCTTCAGCAGAAATTTAAAGTTCATATTGTGTTTATATTTGTTTCTCCTAACATGGTGTTGAACTTTCTTCTTCACTTCAAGATATGAGTTGCCTAAGTGAGATTAAAACAAGAAATAACATGTATTATATACAATATACCTATATCTCTTTAGCACAAGCAAATTATTTTGGCCTATTTTAACCCTGATGCTACACAGGCTATAATTCAACCACCCAAAACCTGTAGTGCTGACAGGTAGGAAAGACAGCATTAGATTTTCTGGGGTATTCCCTTTCAGCTGTTAGCACTGTAGTTGTTCCCACTCAGCTAGCCATGTAGCAATCTGAGACAGGGAAATACCATCTGAAAGACTCTGCGCATTCTCAACGACCCACTCATCTATCTATGGGGGAGGTTCTTCTCAAATGTCAGGTAATAAAAATAAAGTCAGTCTGACAGTAAAGGATGCCCAGCGAAGAAAGAGAACATGAAAGCTTTTCCTGTCAATCAGCTTCACACAGATGGCAAGGGGCTGGAGGAGAAGAGAGAGGAGGAAAGGTCCCTGTGGCATACAATTAGGTATGTTAACCACTCAACTCATAGGCTATAGTTTAATACAGTTTGGATTCTAATCATTTATATGTGGCTGTGCAAGGAACATATTATACCCCATCTTTGGCAGATGTAACCATACGGCCATGGATGGCACATTAAGGTCTGGGGCTCTGTTTTTCCCCCAACACTTAAACATTTTTAATTTTTATGTATAATAAAACCACAAATGGTTAAAAATAATCTCTCACATTCAGTGTTCAATTTGTTTATTAATGAAATCATACTTTGAATTTCATAGCTCCAGCCTTCAATTGCTATTCTGGGGGCGAAGCATTACAGAGCAGATGGGCAGAATGACATTTTTATTTTTATTTAGATTTAAAGTATTAGAAAGACACCTATCCAAGGCCCTCTTTAAATAAATACAATGAGATATAAGGATGAACTTCCTCTTGTACTGGGACCCTATATTCCTGCATCTAGGATGCAGCACACAGAGTCCTAGTGCTGGGTGTGGACAGGTGATGGAGAACTCACTAGGTACTGGGGGAAAGCAACATTAAGCAGATACTGTATAGGGGGACAGGAGCTGCAGATGGCTGAGCCCTGCTTCTCAAGAGCTGTACTTGGAGAAGAGAGAACTGGCTTCCTGTCAGCACCTTCTATACACTGTCTGCCTCCTTCCCCAGCAGCAGCTTCAGACAAGCTTGCTTCATTCTGTCGTTTCCACAGAGATAGCACTATGTGCCTGTCATCAGCTTGGCACCAGACACACATGTAGGAGGGAAGTCAGTGAAAACAGCATGGTACTTTTCCAAAGGGAAAGGCTGGAGTGACTGGGAAATGGACTGCAGCTGTCAGCGAGGAAAGCAGGTGGTTTCAGCCAGTGATTAAGGAGCAACTAAGGGAGTGCCTTGGTCATTCATCCCAGCTCTTGAAAAACAGCACCTGTTTCACTCTCTGCCTGTGGCTCAACTCCTTCACATCACACTTCTCCTTAGCACTGCCCTATGTACCCCCAGCCAGATAGCAATGTGACTCATGTTCCCTCTCTTACCCCACGTAGCTCTGCGTTCATAGGTATCTGCACTGTCAAAATAGAAGTTGGGTTGGAAAAGCTGCATAGATTAATTTTTTAAAAGCAACTGGAAGTTCTTTATAGAGAAGAATCAATAACATCACCAATAAAATTAACATATGAACAATTTACCGCATATTTTTGGCCCCTGGATTTGAAAATTATGCTGCGTTCTTCCTTACTTAGGCATCATTCCCAGTTACCCTGACCGAACAGAGGTATATTACAGGAGTGGTTATGGTGAACTGAACACCTTGTCCAACATTTTAAAAAAATGACCAGAGGTTTTGGGTACCCACTTAATAGACGCCCGACCATAGAAATTGTTGAGAAATTTTTCTGAAAAATCAGGCCCCTAATAAGTTGTCTCAAGTTGGGCACTCAAAATCACTAGTCATTTTTTAAAACCTTCACCAACTAACAACAAACATGGTACAGTCTCATTTTTATAGTCAGTTTTCCCTAGTTTAATGACACTTTATCCACCATTTATTTTAAAAAAAATCTTTATTTTACTCTCAATATCGGTTGAGTGAAGCATAGAATTAAGAAAGAAGGTTTAACAGAGGAAATTGTTTAATGAAAACCTTGTGTGTACTGTATGTAAGTTATGAAGAGTTCAAGCCGACACCAGGCATTAGGAAATGTAACACTTGACCACATTTTTTCTTCCCTTATCTCATTGAAAATAACATTTCAAAGTAATCAGCAACTAATCTAAAACCACCCTTCTTTCCCCCAGTGCCCTACATTCCTGCGCCTGACACAAAACTGACACCACATGCAGGGGAAAGTGGGCAGATTTTCAAGCTTTAATTTCTGGCAAGCAGCTGATGTAATGAGCATCATACCAACAGGAGGGAGTAGAATTTTTTTCCTGGAGGGTCTTCCCAGTTCTTTCAGATATACATTTCTGTTCAGGAAGATTATCCTACAGTAAACACATGTTCCTTCCTAGACTAAAATACAATTTGTTTTTGTCTTCGATAGGTAAGTGCCCTCTTTTATTGCGTAGGGGTTTGGAAGTTTTTTGGCAGCCACTGACACCCCACAAAACGTATGCTGCTGACAGCCCACACTCAGTGAAACATTTTATGGTCATAGCCTGCTGTCTGTTCTGCCAATATGGTACAGCTGTGCCTATCGACAGGTACTAAATATCTTGGAGAACTCCTTTTGATGAAGACGAAATATGAATCCCCAGTGGGTTTCCTCCCACACTTCATCTTCAATACATAAACAGAAATATTATAAAGCAAAAGCCATGCCAAGGCAATGGGAAAAAACTCTTTCTCCAAATTGCTTTACAAAACTCCTCCTTCCTTTGTTAGTTTAAACATAGACAGTTAGAGTCATTAAGATAACGCACCTCCATTAATGGCTACTTCACCAAGGCAGTTATTTGGCACTTTAGCTGCACAGCGCTTGTGACAATTGAACCTACAATCTGATTTAAAAAAAGAAAAAGAAGAGGATAATTTTGTTGATTTTCCTTTTTCACTGATACAATTACAGTTCTACACATAAAAGTTAACTTCACGTTAACCAAATGACAGAGATGGTAACCTGAGGTGGCCAGAGAATGCTATGCTGGCCACATGCCAATGCAACTCATAGGATACACACTCTAGAAGTTTTCCTGCGGGGTAAGGGAGGAGTATTAGTTATGGCAATCTGGGTGGGGGCTTGTTCAGAATGGAGGTGATGTCCTAGCCTTATCCACGCAACGACCCGAGGACTTGGTTTAAAGATCAGGCTGCAGTCTGACTAGTTGGTGCTACAGAATGGGGCACTATCTCCAATTCTGAAGACTGATATTGAGAATAAGAGAAATTGTAGACATGGCTTTAACTTAAAACAAGAGTAGAAATATACTAAAGAGGAGGGACTGGGAGAAATTTGTTCTATGTTGTAAATTGTATAAGATTAACTTTAAATTGGTTTAAAAACTGATTGAGGCCATGGCTACACTGGAACTTTACAGCGCTGCAACTTTCGCGCTCAGGGGTGTGAAAAAACACCCCCCTGAGCACTGCAAGATACAGCGCTGTAAAGCCTCAGTGTAATCAGTGCCGCAGCTGTGGGAGTGTGGCTCCTAGTGCTGCAAGCTACACCCGTAAGGGATGTGGTTTACGTGCAGTGCTAGGAGAGCTCTCTCCCAGCGCTGGCGCTCCGACTACACTCACACTTTGCAGCGCTGCCGCGGCAGCGCTTTGAAATTTCAAGTGTAGACATAGCCTGAGTTAAACCAGTGCAAAACCTTGTGTGGACACCCTTATTTCTTTTAAAACTTGGTTTATATTGATTTGCATAACTCTGTAGGGAGTCAAGTTAAGCTAATTAAAACAAGTTTATATCAAAGTAAGAGTGTCCACACAGAGTTTTTGAACTGGTTTAAGTCAGTTTACAACCACATCTTTCGTTAAACTGGTATAACTTTGACTTTAGACAAAGCCCTAGACTGAGGGCGTGTCTACACTGGCAATTTACAGCGCTGCAACTTTCTCGCTTACGGATGTGAAAAAACACTCCCCTTGAGCGCTGCAAGTTTTAGTGCTGTAAAGCGCCAGTATAGACAGTGCTCCCAGTACTGGGAGCTACGCCCCTTGTGGAGGTGTGGTTTTTAGAGTGCTGGGAGAGCTCTTTCCCAGCGTTGTGCCGTGATCACACAAGCCACCTTAAAGCATTGCCAAGTCAGCACTTTAGCATTGCCAGTGTAGACTAGCCCTTAGGTTTTGTCTACAATGGCACTTTTGTCATTAAAACTTTTGTCACTCAGGGGTGTGAAAAAAACCAGCCCTGAACTACAAAGGTTTTAATGACAAAAAGCGCTGGTGTGGACAAAGCCTAAGGGCTAGTCTACACTGGCAACGCTACACGAGCTCTCTCCCGGCGACAACGAGCGGCTACACTGCGCACCTTACAATGGCATGGCTGCAGCGGCATAGCTGCGCTGTTGTAAGGTGCACAGTGTAGACATAGCCTTAAACAGCTGATTTCAGAGTATGCTGCTGAACATTACAAGAGGGACTTAACTGTGGCTAATTTAAGGTTGTCTTCACTAAGATAAAAGGTGTCTGTTTTTCTAGCAAACACAAGACCACTATTTTAGTATGTGCCAGCTCATCAAGTTGAACTCCTAGCCTAAGTTCCAATTTGACCAGCTAACACATGCTAAGACGCTACTTTCCTTGTCTATGTCAGAGTTTTAAAACACTTTAGTCAGAATATGCCAGCTAACATGTTCTCATAAAATCCACATCCTTTTATTGTAATCAAGACAAATCCTTAGGCCCTTATCTTGAAGCATGAGTCTTTGCAAGACTGAGGCCTTAAAGACACTTTAATGACAGCAACAGCTATCTGATCAATGAGGGATTATAATCATCATAACCAAAATATATGCACAACTCTAACACTACATGGTAAATATTTTGAACTGTTATTATTGATGTTTTACATATTCAGTTCTTATGCACTTGAATGGGTTCTTCCACTTGATTCATGTAAATTGTTAACATACATAGATTCTTAGGGTTGGAAGGGACCTCAGGGAGTCATCCAGTCCCACCCACTGCTCAAAGCGGGACAAATGCCCAACTAAATACTCAAGTTGCCCCCTCCAGGATTGAGCTCACAACCCTGGAATTAGCAGACCAATGCTCAAACCACTGAGCTACACATACTCAAACCACTGAGCTACAAAAATATTAAAACAATGTAGTGAACCAATAAAAGTCTAGCCATATTGATGTTTTATTCAAATTACAGTACACATAATTATTAATAAATTCAGATTACAGCCTGAAAAGAATAGTACTATTAAAAATTCTGTGGTCTTCACTTGTAATGTCGCAATCAGCATATTGTTGATCACACTTACCTTTACACTGCAAGCCCTGTCTAAAAAGCCCTTTGAGAAGCTTCTTACAGTACTGGCAAACTGTTGGGCGCGTGTAGGAGTGGATGACAAAAGTGTGAGGTACTTTAACCTTGGAAAGTAAAATCTTGTCTAGTTGAATAGGTCGTCCAATGTAGGACTGAGAATTTGACCTCTTCTCTCGCCCAATGAATGATTCAGATGGTGTCTTTTGCTGTAAATACACAGAGAAGGAACATTTTAAACACATCTAGGTTAGTCACTGATTTTTAAAGAATGTACTGGCTACAAAAATTAAAAAGTCTTTAATCTTAAAAAGTAATTATAAATATTTAAGCAAAAACCAAATATTACCCTAAAATCCATGACTTTAGGAAAGCATCTGGATTTAAAATAAATTATGCCAAATCTTAAATGCCAGCTATGATTTTGCCAGACTCTGAGAAGTTGTTCCTAACAGAAAACATTTAGGTACAAATAGGCAACAAATTGTATACGATACCTGGGAATTCAGATCTCAACCCCCCTAGAAGAGCTCAATGATTTAAATGTCAAACCACTACAACAACTGAAAAAAAGATCTGGAATGCTAAGGGAAGTATGCAATTTTGTGGCTGGTAAGAACAGTCATAGTCAAAATGAATATTTTGCCAATGATTTCTCTCTTGTTTCAAAATCTTCCTGTAATCATCCCAGATAAAATCCTAGCAGGAATATAGAGAACGATGTTAGAATGTATATACAATAAGATAAGACCAAGAGTGAGTGCAGGTATTTGCAGAGGCACATTAAACAGGGTGAGTTAGCTGTTCTGTGGTACTATCAAGCCAGCCAGCTCAAAGCAGTAAGTGGCCTGGGAGGGGCGGTGTGTGCGTGTGTTGTGCGCACGCGTGTGCGCACTCTACCAAGCCAGACACTGGGTCTGTACTGAACAAGAAAACTGCTGTAAACTTCATTAGGTTACCATGGATTAATAAAGAAAATCATGCCCTCCAGAAATATATACACTTCCTTTAGAAAAGGCTACTCTGTAGGTTTGGGATAGAACTAGAAATAAAATACGTTCTTTTCTCTCACCAATGACACCCAGTGCAAACAATCCAGATCTTAACTCATATCATAACACAGAAAGTTTTGAAGACCAGGAAAGGTATGGACTTCATATTATTGTCCAGCTATTCAGCAACGAAAGTTTAAAAATTTATTTAGAGAACAAAGTTAACTTTACTTGGTACCAGTATTTTCAAGTTAGGCATTATGGGTCTCAACTTTCTAGAAAAGCTGTTTTCTACAGAAAACTAACTCCAATAAAAGAGAAGGTGTCTGACCAAAAAAAATCTAATTTTTTTTCTATCTTTGCCAAGAACTTTCCTAAGACCTGATTAGAAAAATTACCCCCGAGAATGAAGGTTTGATTTGGAAAAGAGGACCAGCAACCTCAGTGTACAGCACAATAAAAGACAATTTCTTTAAGATACTGTTTCAATGGTATCTCACACCAGTCATGTTTTATATATATATCAGAATACATGCATATATGGTGGACATGCTCAGTCATTAAAAAGTACTGGGGTGTAATCTGTAACCAAATATCACAAATTATTGGCTATTTATTACTAGGGCTGTTGATAAGTCACAGTTAAGTCACGTGATTAACTCAAAAAATTAATCGTGACTAATCACAGTGTTAATCGCACTGTTTAACAATAGAATCCCAATGGAAATTTATTAAATATTTTTGGATTTTTTCTATATTTTCAAATATATTGACTTCAATTACAACACAGAATACAAAGTGTACAGTGCTCACTGTATATTATTATTTTTAATACAAATATTTGCACTGTTAAAATGATAAACAAAAGTAGTATTTTTAATTCACCTCATACAAGTACCACAGTGCAATCGTGAAAGTGCAACTTAAAAATGTAGATTTTTGTTGTTGTTGGATAACTGCACTCAAAAACAAAACAATGTAAAACTTTAGATCCTATAAATCTACTCAGTCCTACTTCTTGTTCAGCCAACCGCTAAGACAAACAAGTTTGTTCATGTTTACTGGAGATAAAGTTGCCCACTTCTTATTTACATCACCTGAAAGTGAGAACAGGTGTTCGTTGGCATGGCACTTTTGTAGCCAGCCTTGCAAGTTATGCTAAACATGCTCAGCTATTAACCCTTTCCTTCCTGAGCTTTAGGAATGCACACAAGGAAGCAGCTCTACATATAAAAAACAGGTGACAGTTTAGAGTTATATTTATTTATTCTTTTCAGTCAATAGTGTGACTCACTTAACATTTCCCACAAAGTTTCACGTTACAAAAAAAATATGTGGAGAGAACATACAAGCTGTAATTTCAGAGACCAGAGGTCAGAATTGTGATGCTGGCAGACCAGGTGCCAGCTTCAGCAAAGGCCCCTAGGTCTCAAATGAACGCTGATAAATACATAGCTGGAAACTCTCTGGCTCATCTCTGTGTTATTATTGTTAAAATAGGTACTACAGTTATAAGAATATGTTTAGTATTTAGACTTTATGAAGTAATTATAAATTGCTGCATGCATTAATCTCACTTATAGTATTTGTACCCTATGTTACAAGGTACTATTGAAGTGTTTGTTCTGTAACTGTAAATCAATAGACAGGAGAGAAGCATTAACAAGTGTGAAATACTAGTCTCCAACATCAGAGGGGTAGCCGTGTTAGTCTGGAGCTGTAAAAGCAGCAAAGAATCCTGTGGCACCTTATAGACTAACAGATGTATTGGAGCATGAGCGTTGGTGGGTGAATACCCACTTCGTCGGATGTTGCTTTTATAGTCTCCAACAGGAGGTGTTATCTCCTGCCCAACAAAGAGCCCTGCACAGATTAAAATACGTGGATCTGCATCCACCACTATAAACCTGCAATCCACTAGCTGTCTTTTACCTGTATCCCATCTGCACCAGCAAGCTATCTCACAAGGACTAGTGATGGGGGCGGGAAGAAGGGAGCAAGTTGTGGGGCGGGGTCTTGCAGGGAAGACGCAGCGCGAGGGTGTGGATTGGGGGTGAGTGACAGTGTGGGGGTAGGGTCTCAAGGAGATGGCGCAGAGAGGAAGGGAATGGGAGAAAGGGGCATCGCATCATGTGCTACTCCCAAGGGCTCGTGAGCGACAGCACATGGAAGCAGC
The DNA here is from genome assembly GCF_025201925.1 of Gopherus flavomarginatus. NCBI lineage: Eukaryota > Metazoa > Chordata > Testudines > Testudinidae > Gopherus > Gopherus flavomarginatus. The sequence continues at coordinate 108,998,152 of NC_066621.1, forward strand.
AGTGCATGTTGCATCACAGTGGGGTGGAGGGGCGGGAAGCCAGGGCCCTGCTGCCTAGGAGCTGGAGGGCCAGCCCTGGGACTGGGAGCGCGCACAGTGTTGCCGGGCCATGTTGGGGATGCCTGAGGGGCTTGAGCTGATGGACAGGAAGTGGAATGGTGAGCGGGTGCTGGACAATCCCAATTCTGATCTGCCACCCAGTCCTAGCCACTGGCTGCTGGCCGCCAGCCCTGAGCGCGCTGTGCCCCCCCGCTGCCCAAGCCGGACACCGCTGGCCAGGCGTCACTGGTGAGTAGAGCCCTGCGCAGTTGTATCTACATCCGATTCACTATCCGCAAAAATGGTCCATGGATGGGGATATGCGCGGATCTGAAGTGGATATGCACGGATTTGCGGGGCTCTACCCATCAACATTAGACTTTGCTGATTGCTCTCCCTCCACAATGAAGAGGAGATGTGCAAGTGAATTCCTCCCATTAGCTGATCTGGCTGCTCAGAGAATAGGATAAAAACCCCTAACAAGAAGAAACTGTCTTTCTAAGCTGCTTGGACACTCAAGGGTAAGGTTTTCCAGGCATAAGCAAAAGATTCTCAATGTTAGTCTGGGTTGCGCTAAGGGATGTATAGAGCAAGAATGGCCAAACTGTGGCTTGTGAGCCACATGGAGCTCTTTTACAGTTAAAGTGTGGCTCCTGGAGCCCCCCATACTCGCCCCCATTCTCCACCTACCAGACTGGCGGTGGTGTGGAGAGCTTGGGAACTCTGCCTTGCAGCAAGGTAGTGGGGTAGGGGCTTCTGCCCAGCTGGGTGTGCCTGCCAGGGCTTGGGACTTCAGCCAGAGTAGGGCTGAAGCCCTGAGCCCCGCAAATGCCTCCTATGGGCAGGGCCGGCTCCAGGTTTTCTGCAACCCCAAGCGGACAAAAAAGAAAAAAGAAAAAAAAAAAAAAGCCGCAGCAGCACAATCACGCCGCTCCACTCTTTGGTGGCAATTCGGCAGCAAGTCCTTCACTCTGAGAAGGACTGAGGGACCCGCCACCGAATCGCTGCCGAAGACCCGGACATGCCGCCCCTATAGCGGACACAGTGCCACCCCTTAATATTGGCCGCCCCAAGCACCTGCTTCTTTAGCTGGTGCCTGGAGCTGGCTTTGCCTCTGGGGCAGAAGCCCCAAACCCCAACAGGCGCCCACTGGCTCTCAAACGTCTAAAGATTGTCATATGCAACGTAGAGGGTCGCAAGTTTGGCCACCCTGATACAAAGCTTGCTTATTATAAAAGCTTTTATTACCCTTTGAAACTTAAGACTGCAATTCATTTTTGTACATATGATTACCTGTTTTAACCTTGTAAAATAACTCCCTTGTTTTCTTTTCCTAATTGTTCTGCTATGAGATCTAAAGTGCAATTGACCTGGGGTAAGTGACTGGTCCTTTGGGACTGGGAGTATCCTTTGGGACTGGAAGTATCCTGTTGTGATTTTTGGTGTAAGAGACCATCAACCCAAGAAGACAGTCTGAGACTCCATGGTTAGGCTGTTATAGTGCTTGAGGAGTTTATATTTGGTACTTGGTTGGTCAAATCAAAGTATAGATATCATGGTCAATTTGGGGTTTGTGCCCTGAGGCTGCTACTCACCATCTTGAGCCACTGTAGGACAGCTTGACAAGAACATTAAAGGCCGAATGAATAAAATTAAAATATTTTTGGTTTCTTTACCAGAGTTGACATTTCCAGTGCAACAAACAAATTTTGTTCTGTCAATCAGATACTTAAAAAGCCCATAGCTTTTAAAATTTAAGAGCCCTTTTAAAATTTGTACATTTAAAAATGTGCTTTTTGTCAACCAGTCTCTTCAGCCGTATTTCTGCAAGGTCATTTAATAATGTATGGACTGTATGTGAAACTCCCTATGACTGAAACAAAGTGAAAACATTTCTTCAGCCAACACCTCCCATTTTGGTTTATAGATCCATTTTCCAAGGAATTTTGTGGGTTTCTCTTAAAATACTTGTGCTTAATGGATCTGTAAAAACCACGGGGCTAAACAACAGATTAAAGCTAGAACAGAGAGTAAATGGAATTGTGTCAACTTAAGTGAAGTCATGGTGAACTATCACTTTTTTACAAACTCAGTTATGAAATGCAGGCCCTCCCCCCTCCACAGCCACAGCGAGCCCTTTGGCAGGGGAACCCGTCTGGTTTTGCAGCACAAGCAAATGTGGGAGCATAGCGTGTGCACATGCTGTGAATGGCAGAGAGCCCCACTTCACATAAGTTCTCTGTGTGGCAGAGTTCAGAAGGAATGGGGAAGTCAGAGGAAGGGCTAGAGATTTTGTTGCTACATGGATCCCCTTGCCCTCACCACTCCCTTGGGATGGTATAAAGGGCAAGCAGAGAATAATTTAGCCATTATGCCTCAATAACATCCATGAGGCAATGCTGTGTCCTGGAAAAGGATACATTCCTCCCAGGCATCTGCTCATTCCCAGGGCCAGATACTGAGCTCCGGATTTGCCCTTTTGCGCACACAGGACACAATCAATGATACATGTGCCACACTGTGTTTTAATCTAAGCACTTTCTACTTTTGAAGAAACTAATCCTTGAAAGGGTTGCCTTATTTCTATCATCATCTGTGGAGCATTTTTCACAATGTCCTACTGTCTGACTTGGTCTTGAAACATGGAAATTTTTTAGATCCTTTCACATGCAGTGACATGGTTGGATTTTTATTATTATCATTATTATTATTTTATTATTATTTAAATTGGAAAGGACAGATGGAAAGGTTTAAGTGTGCTGGAAGGGGAATAGCAACATTCAGAAACATTCAGTTTGCTTTCATTTCATTATATTATTGGCACAAACTAGAGTTCCAATTTACAAGTCTTGTCACTAGAACTACATACTGAAAGCCTTATTCTATTCTTTTGAATATGCCTACCATATGCTTATCCTATTGTCGCCTAGCTTTGTTATGTCCCTCTGGAGTCCCTCATAACCCCATCTAGTCTTGATTAAGCTAAATAAACTTTGTAAATTTTGCCACCTCAATCTTCATCTCCCTTTTTCAAAACAATTTATATAAAACACAACACAAATGCCAGATGCCTTGAGACAACCAAATATTAACTAGCTTAAAAATAACCATTTATTCCTAATTCTGGTTTTCTCTACTAGAAACTTTAGAATTTCTAATCTGACACACAATTTTATCTTTTGCCCTGTGATTCAGTTTCTTAAATGGCCTCTTGTGAGGGACTACGGCAAAGGTGTTTTTAAAGACCAAATATGTCATATCTAGTTATCTCTTTACCCAGTTTTTTAAAAACATGCTCAGAGAATTCTAGCAGATTGTGCTTGCACAGTATTCCTTTAATGGAATCCATGCTGACTCACATTAAAGTAAAGGGGTGAACCTCCAAGAAACAGGTGAATTTTGTTGGGACTAAATTGCATAATTTTAATGAGAACAAAGAGGAAGAAATTCTACCACCAAGAGACATCTATTACATTTTTAAAAACAAAGAACCGGGTCCAATGGATCTTTCAAACAATTAAGATCCATCAACTTTTTGTCTCCATTTTCTGGTCATCTCAAATTTCTCTTTCAGCTTTGATGAGGTAGGGAAGCAGCTTTCCTTAGTATATTCCTCTAGCTGTCTAAGGGGCTGGGAGTTGAGGGTGAGTCAGCACTTATGGGGATCTGACCAGTCTGAAGAGTTGCTGGTAGGTGAGAGGGAGAATCAAGGTCACTTTGGGGTTTTTGAAGTGGGCCCAGGAGATATGCTGGGCTAGAAGGAAGGGTCCCTTCTGAGGGGATGTGGCTACCAGTGATGCTACAAAAATACTCCTGGTCTCCTTCTTTCTATCAGGGATTTTTAAATGTTTTTAAATGTGCCTTCAGAAGAGCCTATTTCTATAGCTGGAGCTGATTTATTTTCTCTCACACAATTTCAAGTCTCCCGAAGGAAAGGAAGGGGAACTATTTTTGATAGAGCGGTAGCATATTATGTCTTTTAGAAACCATTGTCAAAGCTAGAATCCTACCCACTGGGCACCTACTTCTTTAGTTGATGTGTTTAGTGTTTGGTTTGGTAGAGATATAATTTGTTTTCCTGGTAGTCAGCCAGATTACTGACTCAGCAAGTCTGGAAGCTTCCCAGGAAACGATTGCTTAACTAGATTACATTATGGAAACTAGAACAGAAAGCCCAGCTCCAAACACTAAACAGTCCAGTGTAACAATTTCCCAGCAAGGTAGGATACTTTTAACAGGGCAAAATATTGTATTTCAAGTGTTTTTTGTAAACATAAAGAAGTACGTGCAGTTATTTAACTATATGGATGTTAAACTGAGACAGTGAAATTGATCCAACAAAGAGACTTGAAAAATCATGAGCCAGATCATGACTTAAAAGTCAGGAGATTTAAAACCAACCAACCAACACAACACGGCTTGTTTACACTTTTGAAAATTCAACTCCCTAATGATGTGAGAGGCAGTTCTACTCTTTCTGTCCTGAATGTAAAGAGGCACACACCTCTTGGGGCCAAACACAGAAACTACACCCTAAAAGAACAGATCAGACTAGCCTAAAATTTGCAAAAAGCATTATATGCTTGAGTAATTGTAAGAGGCTTTTAAAAAATATTCCTAAAAACATACCCTGGAATTCTTGATAAATGTCACATGAGTTGACAAGCTTTTATTAGAAGACAAATAGTTTGATTTCAATAACTGTTTGTTTGTGCCATGTTAATAATAAATTAAACACAAAGGACCAAATTTTCCTCTTATTTACATTTATACAATTATGGTGAAGTCAACTGTTTCACCAGAAATAATTTCATGCTACACATTTACACTATTCCATTAATACATTTTTCAAAATCATCCACAGAGACTCCATTGCTTTGAGGTTTTTTGTTACTTTTGCAGGACAAAAATTAAGCAAATGTATGAAATATAAAATGTACATTAAAATATACTGATGATGTGTATCAGCAAAAAGCATCCAATAAGACCAAAAAAATAACTAACTTCAGTTATTACCTGTATCTCTACATTGTTCTGTACATTTTTTTTTAATCTGCAGTGTGCTGGTTTGTTAATTTGTGCAGCGAAGAACAACAATTTAAAAGAAAAAGACTCACCCATGTGACATTTCATTTCCAGTGTTCAGGAATACCTGTTGCAATATCTATTTCCTTCATATACAGAACTAATACTAGCCTTAGTATATGAGTATCTGACAGAAAGTTGGTATCAAGTGAGGTTATATTTATCGCCACAGAAACTACCTGAGTTTTCATGCAATCAGTGTTTGCTTTCTTTAGTCTACATATCTCATCTGAAGGGCTGTGAATACTTTGAACTCGAGCAAACTTCAGTGAAAGATATTGAAATATTGTGCAGTTACCTGACTGAAAACAGAATTATTTTACACATAAAATTGTTACCTCTCCATGTTTTAGTACTCTTCTCTTTAAGACTAGAGCAGTGGTCTCAAACTCAATTTACCTTAGGGCCAGTGCTAGTCCTCATATCCTCCCAGCGGGCCAATAATGTCACTGAAGATGGTGTTCAGAGAAGAAAACTTTTATATTTTTTATTTTGAACTTCTTAGAAATAATAAAACCGTCATACAACTTTATACAGTTCTTTGCCTTCCAGAGAGTTTTTAGGGTTTGCCAGACACCTGGCAACAGTTCAGTTCTGTCAGTTTTGTTGATGTTTGGCCTGAGTTACTGAGCAGTTGAAACCTTCAGGATTACAGTAAGGTGTGCATCAGATAGCTGTGTTCAGTATTTTGATTTGTTTATATTCATTGGATAAAAAAGTGATGCGGCCTCCACGGCTAACTCTGCCTGGCAACTAATGATGCTGCCTCCATGGCTGACTCTGCCTGACAACTAGCAATGGTGTCTCTGTCCCTCTCCCCCAGTCAATGGGAGCTGCAGGGGTGGAGGGGGGGCACCTGCCACAGACATTGCCGGCAGCATGGCTGCATGCGTCTCTCCTCCATGGGCTGCAGTGGGGAGGTTCTTGGGCCGCAGATGGCCCGCGGGCCGGCAGTTTGACACCCCTGAACTAAAGTATGATTTAATCATGCAAGCTCTAAAACAAGGATAGGTAATGTTTTCAAAATACTTAAATGAGCACATCAAAGAAGTTTTGTCAGTATAGTCTTTTAGCATGAAACCATCCACACATGGAAATTATGTATCCTGCACCCCCTGCTCAGACATCAATGTCAGTAAACACTGCTTTGAATGCCGTCTGTAGCCTACTTCATTTTCTGAAGTAATAAGAAACAATTACTGGCTTTCAACAGCATTTATGAAACTTTACAAACTTTGCAGACAGAGTTGGGGATTTCCCAGCACTAAAGCACTCTGTTGGCAAAGAGCATGCTGGGGACTGCAGATACCAAGGGGCTCATACAGAAACATGTTTGTTTTCGCTCATTGCAGTCTCTGAATATTGGTGCAGGAATTTCTGGCTTGGTTTGAGTTTGTACTTTTATATTGTGCTTTGTAACTAATAAGGCTGCATTAAAAAAAAGGGGTATGGTAGGTCAGTTGTGCACACTGTACTAAAATTATAAATGAACATAAAATTAATACATCTGCTCCAAGCAGTACTAAAGGCTGACAAAGGGAAGTGATTAGCATATTGTCATATATAGAGGCTTCACTAAAAAGCAATTGTAGAGATACGACAGGTTTCAGAGGTATTCCCTGTACTTAAAATAGGTAACACAAGTAGAGGTGATAATACCTCTATCTAGAGATAAGTGTACCTCCAACATCTGTTTTTCTTCAGAAAATTCAAACAGCCTGCCAGATACAAGAGCAATAGGTGCCATGTTTTATAAGGCAAGACTGAGCCTTATAAATGTATTCAACAGTTTAGCAAATTTAGTATGTACTTTAAAAAACCAAACACATATGCGTGAACACACACATGCACGTGCATGTCGGTATGTGAGAAAACCCCAAATCTGTAAGTGCTATTCTGTTTGTGAATCCAACAGAAAATTGACAGCCAGGACTCCATGGGTTCTATTTCTGGTTCTGCCACTGATGCACAGTACAGCTGTGGGTAAGTCACTTAATTCCTCTGTGCCTCAGTGGCCCTGTGTGATGAGGGCATTATGACGCTTATTGCTAATAAAGTTCTTTAAGATCCTTAAATGAAAGTGTTCATAAAATATGCTAGAGGGACAATCTTGCATTAGATGACTTTATAAATCTTTTCCATCACTTCACTTCTCTATGCTGATAATTCTTCAATTTGCAAAGTGTTATAATTAAATATTGGTTTGAAATCCTGGCCCCAGTAAAGAATGGAAAAAATCTTATTGGCTTCAATGGGGCCAGGATTTCACCCTTGTCTCCAAGTAAGGGACTGTGAAGATGTGAGTTATCATGCTCCATACATCTACTTCAACCTCTTCTCTAAAAAGTGTCCAGCCAGATTCCCACTAAAGTCCAAGGGAATCTGTCCATTCACTAGAGTGGGAGTTGGGTCAGACCTATGGGACAAGGTTTCAGTTCCACAAGCTGGAAAGAAAGAATTGTCAACAATTTAGTCAACAATTCTCTTTGACGGTTGTGATGATGGGGAACATAAAAACCTATATCAATTGAATTAACCAAGGGAGGATTAACCCCATGCAATAGAGTCTATATGCTCCAAAAGAAAATATATCCTTTCAAGTTATGATTCAATTACATAACACACTTGAATTACTGACTAATATTCCTTCTAGAGAATTAGAATTTTTTTTAACCCAGCTTCATGTGTGATCCTCTGGAAAAGTTTTTACTTGGCACATGGCCTCTATTATCATATTTCAGCAAGTGTGGAACTTAACTTTGATACAATTTTTGCTCTTCTCTCCTATTTATTCACTTGGGCTTTTAGCAAAGGTTGACTATGGAATCAATTTAATACAGTAACTCATCACTTAACATTGTAGTTATGTTCCTGAAAAATGCTACTTTAAGCAAAATGATGTTAAGCGAATCCAATTTCCCCATAAGAATTAATGTAAATAGGGGGGATAGGTTCCAGGGAATTTTTTTTCACCAGACAAAAGATCACACACACACACAAACACACATGCACTCTATACATTTAAAACAAACAATACTGTACACAGCAATGATGATTGTGAAGCTTGATTTATGTGGTGAAGTCAGAGGGAGGGATATTTCCTAGGGAATGCCTTACTGCTAAATGATGAACTAGCACTCGGCTGAGCTCTCAGGGGTTAACACTCTCACACTCTACAAGGCTGCCTGAATGGAGGGAGGGGGGACAGCATGGCAGAGAGAGACAGAGACACACAGCATGGGTATTAGGGAGAGAGAGACACATGCATTGCCCCTTATGTACATTGACCTCACTCTAAATACATTGCCTTTTTAAACAGATTAGCAAGTTAAGACAGCAGCTGCTGCCAGCAAGCTCCCTCCGTCCTGAGCCCTGTCATGTCCCCCCTCTGAATGGAGTAAAGGAGCAGGGAGTAGAAGCAGGGGGGAGGGAGACACCCTGACATTAGCACACCCTCCCCACCCCCTCACACACAGCAAGCAGGAGGCTCCTGGGAGCAGCTCTAAGGCAGAGGGCAGGAGCAGCTGATATTGATAACCTGCTGGGTGGCTGCTGCACAGGGAACTTCGGGGAGCTGCTGGCCCACCTGGGTTCCAAGCCCCCACCAGCTAGTTCCAACGGGCTGCTCTTTCTGCAAGCAGTGGACAAAGCAGGCTGCTGACAAATGATGTTATATGAGAGCATTGCACAACTTTAAACGAGCATGTTCTCTAATTGATCAGCAATATAATAACGAAACGTTAACCAGGAGATGTTAAATGAGGAGTTAATGCACCTGATACATATCATAGTATGTGTATCCTACACCTTAAAGGGGATGGATTTTATCAGACAGGTCTTCTCTAAGTTGACCCTTTAATATAGTAACAAAAACAGTCATGTGAAGACATAAAATTTTAGCTTAAAAACTTTTTTGATTTAAAGTTATTTTTGATGACACTTTAAATGTTTTACAATTATTTAGTTTATATTTTAAGTGTTAGAGAATTTGTCTCATGTAGCAAACGTGACAGATTTAAATGAAAAATTTACCCTCTACTTCAGTTTGAATCACCATGTTCATTAAATAAAATAATTATTTAGCATTAAGGATTGTCATTCATTAATGAGTGCATTGCTTTTCATATTTATTCAAGAGCAATACAAATACATCCCTTCCTAAGTTAAAATGTACCATACTATAATTCATTTCACTAATGCGTAGATAAAGCAGTCTTGTATTCTCGTACCTTATGGTATTTTGGCTTTTATGAATTAAAAGTAATTAAATGAGTCATTTTATAGGAAGGCAGAAAGTAAAAAATTCATTTTTTTTTTATTTTAAAACCACAAAGCTTGTTTTAATTAAAAAATGACTCAGTACAAATAAGGGAAATAACAGAACATTGTAACATTATATTATCACAGAGCTTGTGCCAAAACAATTTGTAGAGGAACTAAATGCTAGCTTCAGACTGTGTCTCAGTCTATTTTAACAATGTAAATAGTCATGAAACCTGAAAAGGTTCCCATATTTATCCTAAAACACACTATATTTTTCTATATTATCCCACCTACGTGTCAAGATTTTGTTGCTTCAGGAAGATTTAACTGGAACTGCATCGAGTTATGCACAGAGTCTTTAATGCCAAATCTCCCCAAAGTTTTCTCAGCTGGAGTTGAACATTTTAATTGAGACAATATGCAAAACAAGAAAACTGCTATGTGCAATTTCTTTGCTTTCCTGTATCATGTTGCTATAATATGTCACAGTCATGTTAACTGGCTGATTCTCATTTATACATAACCACTATGGAAGCATACGTGGCTTTCAAGTGTCACTCTTACTTTGGCCATGTCTGTACTGCAATTATGGGGTTTGACTGCAGCTTGAGTAGACCTAGCAGAGTTAGCTTTAATCTGGCTGGGTCCCAGAGCAGTGAAGCTTCGGCAGCACACACATCAGCACGGGTTGTACAAACCTGCCCAAAGCCCTGGGTAATTACTTGTGGGGATAGCCTGCACTGAAGCGCATGCTGCCAGAACTTCACTGCTGGAATATAGAATTTCACTGCTTCACTGCTAGATTAAAGCTAGCCTGGTTATGTCTACTCAAGCTGCCATCCCACCCCATGATTGCAGTACAGAGATATTGCATGAGGCCCCTTTGCACTACCATAGCACTGTAAAATGGCCTTAGGGAAGGAGGGAGATCCCAATATTAACGCAAAAGTGATAGTAATAAAATGATTATAACTTATTTTATTAGGTTGTTACTTGTTTGCCTCTGTGTTGAATATTAAGACATAGCTACAAGTATGTTATATCTAAGATGCTTGAAAATATAACATTACATATTATATTTAGCTAGTTATGTTACAAAATGTTAATGCTAATCAAAGAAATTCCAGAAGGTTTCTGCTTCTATCTCCTAAGAACAAGGAAATGTCAGGAAGATAAACACTCCTTAGACTTTTATGGCCCTTAAAAGTGACTCAGAAAAGCTGCATTTTAAAATTTACCATGCTTTAACTTTATGTAAGCAGAGTCAGGATGAGCTCTACCCTGACATCTGGTGGTGAATTATGGGGAGTGTGGAAAGAATTTCAGGGAGTGTGGAAAGGAATTTCAGATATTTGCATTGGCACACCCACCCCACCTAACATAGCCCACGGCAGCCTGGGATGGTTATTTTGACAGCTCTGGGATCCTCAATTTCTTTCATATTGGGGCAGGAGGAATAAAGTGTTGTCACCCTGATTATCTGAATGAGGAACTATGAGACTGCTTTATGACAGAGATGACTCAATTTCAATTAAGTAGTACTTGCTAGACAAGGGACATGGGTTCCAAAACTCAGTGAATTGAGAGAGATTGGGGACTGGTGTGTGCACCTGATGGTATGGGCTCCTTTTGAGGGCCTGGAACACCAATTGCACATTCTCCTCTCTCCACTGTTAAAGAGTAGAGCTAATTTTGATTCCATTAGGAGTCCATCTAGAGACAGCAGAGCTGAATTCACGTTGGGCAAATGGGGCATCAGCACCGGGGCTCCCCTACTATGAGCTGAAATCACTAAAAGAGCTGAGCTGAGATCACTGAGTGCTGTGTTAACTAGTGGGGGAGCCTGAAGACCTATTCCTAAGCGGCTGGCAGAGTGGAGCAGTTTGCAGCATGTTGGAGCAGCCCATGGAACAGTGAGCGGAGTGGAGTGGTTTGCGGGGATGGCTGGCGCGGCTCACGGGTCAGCTGGAGAAGCAGCACAGCTGGTGTAGTGGAGCTGCTTGGGGTGAAGGCTGCAGCAGAACTCCACGGAGAGGTGGAGCAGTTGGCCCTGGCCCACGTAAGGTGCCCCTTAACACCCTGTGTGGACCCCCCCCCACCCCATTTCCACCCAGGCTGGGGGGGGTAAAACTCTGCAGATAAACTTTTGAACTCTGGGGTGGCACTGACCAGAGACTTTCAGGTTGTTGGACTTTGGGGTGATTGGACTTAAGACCCTAAAGGGGAAAGGACATTGCTAAACATACTTGGAGGTGGGTTTTTGCTTATGGTTTGTGTTATAATCCTGTTTGTGGTGTTTCTCCAATGTGATGGTGCATTGTTTCCCTCCTTTATTAAAAGGATTTTGCTACACTCAGACTCTGTGCTTGCGAGAGGGGAAGTATTGCCTCCTAGAGGTGCCCGGGAGGTGGTATGTAAGTGTCCCAGGTGGGGGCTCGAGCCGGTTATGCATTGTGTTATTGAAATGGAACCCCTGGATACTGAACCTGGCCCTTGTTGCTGCCAACTCAGAGGGGCAGAAGGGTTACATTTATATTATTTTCTTTGTGAAATGTTTAAAAGATTAATTGGTTATTGAAATCTGAGCTTTGTATAAAATATTTAATAGATGTTTAATTGCTATAACAAACAAACCGTAATTCTAAGGAGATCGTGTTAAGAAGACAAACCACGTAAAACGTTCATGTCTTAGGAAAAGACCTAATTGCAAAAGGAAAGGTAGAAAGTGTTGTCAGAACAATAAATCTAGGAGTAAAGTGAGCCCTGCCAACCCCACTTTTCAGAGAAAAGCATTACCTTGCATGTTTAAAACGTCAGGGAAAGTATATGTAGTTGGAAATGTAAAACTTTTGTGTACTTCTTAAATGTGTAAATGGCACATTTGTGAAATGCATACTCAAGAGGAAGCCAACCCCAGGAAAACCTCCCCAAGACTTCAACATGGATTGGTGAGACAAAATTAAGTAAAACACTGCATAAAGGGATTAGATTTAAACTCTTGTAATGATTTTATTGGGATATGAAATTGCTGCTGCAACTTAAAAAAACTAACAGTTTATTAATCATCAAATGGTTAGACAGTATTCCTGGAGAGAAGACAGGGGCAAACACTGGTAAATAGAGAAATAATAGTATTTAATTGTATTTAAGCGTCTTAGTATTCATAATTGGCCTGTCTCAATAGAACTCCTTGTACGGCTTATTCTAAGTAACTGATTTAAATATTTTCTTCAATTTCATAGGATTTAGTTAATATAACTGACTTTGTCCAACAGTAAACTAGCTAGTTATTTATTTAAAAAAACAGCAGGATATTCCTGCCCTTAAACAAATTATTTTGACCAACAATAAACAGTTTTAAGTTTCTAATAAGGTACTAAGAATAGATTCACAATAATTTGGGAGAAATAATAGCCCTTGGTCTCAAAATTACCCAGAGACAAGTGCCTCACCAAAGGCAAGTTCACTCTCAAGGAAGCACAGTAAAAGACGGTTACTCACCTTTGTAACAGTTGTTCTTCGAGATGTGTTGCTCATATCCATTCCGATTAGGTGTGCAAGTGCCGCGTGCATGCTCGTTGGAAGATTTTTACCCTAGCAACACTCGGTGGGTCAGCTGCGCGCCCCCTGGAGTGGCGCTGCTATGGCGCTGGATATATACCCCTGCCAACCCAAGGGCCCTTCAGTTCCTTCTTGCCGGCTGCTCCGACAGAGGAAAAGGAGGGCGGGTTTGGAATGGATATGAGCAACACATCTCGAAGAACAACAGTTACAAAGGTGAGTAACCGTCTTTTCTTCTTCGAGTGCTTGCTCATATCGATTCCAATTAGGTGATTCCCAAGCCTTACCTAGGTGGTGGGGTCGGAGTGAGGTGTTGCAGAATGCAAAACTGCTGAACCAAAGGCTGCATCATCTCCGGACTGTTGAACTAGAGGGTAATGAGAGGCAAAGGTGTGGACCGAGGACCAGGTAGCTGCGCGACATATCTCCTGGATGGGTACATGAGCCAGGAAGGTGGCAGATGAAGCCTGAGCTTTGGTGGAATGAGCGGTGAGATGGTTCAAGGGAACATGAGCCAAGTCATAACAAGTACGGATGCATGCCTTCACCCAAGATGAGATCCTCTGGGAGGAGACAGGTAGGCCCTTCATTCGGTCTGCCACTGCGATGAAGAGTTGGGGCGTTTTACGAAAGGGTTTTGTGCGCTCGATATAAAATGTGAGCGCTCTACGGACGTCTAGGGAGTGCAATTGTTGCTCCAGTCGTGATGAATGTGGCTTCGGGAAGAAGACCAGAAGGAAGATATCCTGGTTTACATTAAAGGCCGAAACCACTTTAGGAAGGAATGCCAGGTGTGGTCGCAACTGCACCTTGTCCTTGTGAAACACAGTATACGGTGAGTCCACCGTGAGAGCCCGAAGCTCGGAGACTCGTCTGGCCGATGTAATGGCTACGAGCAAAGCTGTCTTCCAGGACAGATATAGTACCGAGCAGGTTGCTAACAGCTCGAATGGGGCAGACATGTGTCTGGTTAGAACCAGGTTGAGGTCCCAGGTTGGGGCGGGGCATCGTACTTGGGGGTATAGGCGCTCCAAGCACTTGAGGAACCTAGAAACCATAGGGTGCGAGAACATGGAGCGGCCACTCTCCCCTGGGTGGAAGGTAGAGATGGTCGCCAAGTGCACCCTCAATGATGATATCGCTAGGCCCTGCTGTTTAAGATACCACAGGTAGTCCAAGATGGTGGGGATCGAGGCCTCAGTGGGAGTGACATTCTGCGTTTCACACCAGCAGGAGAAACGCTTCCACTTGGCCAGATATGTTGACCGAGCGGAAGGTTTTCTGCTACCCAGGAGTACTCGTTGTACTGAGGCAGAGCAACGTAACTCAGACTGGCTTAACCACGAAGCAGCCATGCTGTGAGGTGAAGGGACTGCAGGTCTGGGTGGCGAAGTCTGCCATGGTTCTGAGTTATGAGGTCTGGGTGAAGAGGCAGGGTAATTGGGTTGGCTATCAACAGGTCGAGCAGCATGGTGTACCAGTGCTGCCTGGGCCACGCTGGAGCAATCATGATCAAGTGAGCTCTGTCCCTGCAGAGCTTTATCAGGACCCTGTGAACCAGTGGGAACGGTGGAAAGGCGTAAAGCAGTTGGCTCATCCAAGGCATCAGGAAAGCATCCGAGATCGAGCCCGAGGAGCGGCCTTGGAAGGAGCAGAACATCTGGCATTTCCTGTTCTCACGGGAAGCGAAGAGGTCTATACGGGGAAAGTCTCACTTCCGGAAAACGGAATGAATAATGTCCAGACGAATTGACCACTCGTGAGACAGGAAGGATCTGCTGAGTTGATCCGCCAGAGTGTTCCGAACGCCTGGGAGAAAAGACACTACCAGGTCTATCGAGTGGGCTATACAGAAGTCCCAAAGCTGGACGGCTTTCTGACAAAAGGGGGGAGGACCATGTCCCTCCCTGCTTGTTTATGTAATCATGGCCGTTGTGTTGTCTGTGAGCACTGAGACACAGTGGCCTTGGCATGCAAGGCGGACTGCTCTCAGCTCTCGGACACTGATGTGCAAGGCCAGCTCCTGAGATGACCAAAGGCCTTGGGTGCGAAGATGTCTGAGGTGTGCACCCCAGCCGAGAGATGAGGCGTCCGTCATCAGGGCCATGGAAGGCTGGGGTGAATGGAACAGCATCCCTGAACACACCAGGGAGGGCATCAGCCACCAGTCGAGGGTGCCTAGGATGCTTGGGGGAATGGTGACTATCATGTCTATGGCGTCTCTGCCTGGGTGGTATACCGAGTTGAGCCAAGATTGGAGGGGACGGAGGCGTAGCCTGGTGTGTTTGGTCACGAACGTGCAGGCAGCCACGTGACCGGACAGACCAAGACAAATGCAAGCCAAAGTCATTGGGAAGTTTTGTAGGCTTTGGATAATTGTTACCATCGCCTGAAACTGAGTTGGTGGTAAGCAGGCTCTGGCGAGATTGGAGTCCAGGATGGTCCCAATGAAGTCTATCCTCAGAGTGGGAACCAGAGTGGATTTCTCTGTATTGATCATCAAGCCTAGACGTATGAATAGGTCCTTGACGATGCCTACATAATGGGTGACTTGTGTCTTGGAGGTCCCTCTGATGAGCCAATCGTCGAGATACGGAAAGACCGTATATCCGGCAGCGGCAGAGGGAGGTGGCGACTACAGCCATGCACTTTGTGAATACTCTTGGTGCTGC
This sequence comes from Gopherus flavomarginatus, assembly GCF_025201925.1. Taxonomy (NCBI): domain Eukaryota; kingdom Metazoa; phylum Chordata; order Testudines; family Testudinidae; genus Gopherus; species Gopherus flavomarginatus. The sequence continues at coordinate 109,013,772 of NC_066621.1, forward strand.
AGAGAGGCCAAACGGTAGGACCGTAAACTGGAAATGCTGACGGTTGGCTACAAATTGGAGGTACTGCCTGTGTGGAGGATAAATGGCGATGTGAAAATACGTGTCCTTCACGTCGAGGGCAGCATACCAGTCTCCAGGATCCAAGGATGGGATGATGGTCCCCAGGGATACCATGCGGAACTTCAACTTTATCATGAATTTGTTGAGTTCTCGCAGGTCTAGGATAGGTCTGAGACCTCCCTTCGCCTTGGGGATTAGGAAATAGCGGGAGTAGAACCCCTTCCCCCTTTCGGCTTCTAGTACTCCCTCTATGGCTCCCATGGTAAGGAGCGTGCACACCTCTTGTAAGAGGAATTGCTCGTGAGAGGGGCCCCTGAAGAGGGACAAGGGTGGGCAGTGGAAGGGAGGGGGCAAAATAAACTGGAGGTGGTACCCAAGTTCCACCATGCATAGGACCCAACGATCTGAAGTTAGCTGGGACCACGCAGGGAGGAAAAAGGAGAGGTGGTTGGAAAAGGGAGGTAAAGGATCCTGGAAAGGAACTGGTACGCTGTCCTCGGGCGCACCTTCAAAAATTTGGCTTTGGCCTCGTAGGTGGTTTGGAGGGACCTTAATTCTGGCCCCCTTGGGGTCTAGACCGCCATCTACGATTGCCTCAGCCGCGTCCTTTGCCGAAGTCCTGTCTCGGTCTAGGCAGGAGATAAGGGCGGTGAGGCTGGGGATGGAAGGACCTGTGCTGAGTCACCGGGGTGTGCATCCCAAGGGAGCGCATGATGACCCTGTTGTCCTTAAGGCTCTGCAGCCTGGGGTCAGTCTTTTCAGAGAATAGGCCTTGACCGTCAAAGGGCAGGTCCTGTATGGTGGTTTGTAACTCAGGTGGAAGGCCTGAGACCTGAAGCCATGATATCTGCCTCATGGTGACACCTGAAGCCAGGGTTCTGGCTGTGGAGTCCGCTGCGTCCAGGGAGGCCTGGAGAGAAGTTCTCGCCACCTTCTTCCCTTCCTCCAAAAGGGCAGCAAACTCTAGTCGGAAGTCTTGGGGAACGAACTCCTTGAATTTCTCCACCACCGTCCAGGTGTTATAATTGTACCGGCTAAGCAGGGCTTGCTGGTTTGCCACCCTGAGTTGGAGGCCCCCAGTAGAGTATACCTTGCAGCCCAATAAGTCCATGCGCCTAGCCTCCTTTGATTTTGGAGCAGGAGTTTGCTAGCCATGGCGTTCCCTTTCATTGACTGATTGCACTACAAGGGAGCAGGGAGGAGGGTGCACGTACAGGTACTCATACTCCTTAGAGGGTACCATGTACCTCCAGTCAACTCCCCTGGCCGTGGGCGTAATAGATGCTGGAGATTGCCAGATGGTATCAGCGTTTGCTTGTATCGTACGGATACATGGCAAGGCCACTCTTGTGGGGGTGTCAGCTGACACGATATCCACCACCGGGTCCTCTATCTCCGGGACCTCCTCCACCTGAAAATTCATATTCAGGGCCACCTGCCTCAGGAGGTCCTAATGTGCTCGTAGGTCAATTGGAGGAGGGCCCGAGGAGGATGTCCCTGCCACTGCTTCGTCTGGAGAGGAGGAAGAGGAAAGGCCAGGGACAAGAGGGTCCTGTGTGGGCTCCTGTTCTTGAGCAACGTCAGTCTCGGGTGGAACTTGAGACACTGCTGGCTGAATGAGAGCCTCCTCTGTACCCATGGGAGGTGGGCGGCTGACCGTTGCCTCTGGCACCCGGTTTTCCGATAGTGTGGAGCAGGATAGCATTGGAGGCACACCTTGGGCTTGATGGTATGTCCAAGGTGTCCAGAATGACCACTGATGGGGTCCCTGTTCCTGGGTCTGGGTCTCCTGAAAGACAAGGCCGGGCACATCTGAGTCACGGTCCTGTGCATAGGAAGCACTGTCCACGTGAGAAGACACAGATGTGTGATGAGATGGCCAAAGTGGAGCTGAAAACCCCTGGGAAGGGTCTCGATCTCTAAACGACCTTTCCCTGTGTGGCACCGGAGAGCGGTCTTGGTTGCCATACCGGTACCGGGAACGAGACTGGGCCTGTGACCGGAACGGTGCCAAGAGGTCGACCAGGATCTGGAGGCTCGATGTCTAGAGCAGCTGCGAGAGGCGCAGTGCCAGGAATGGTACCAGGAGCTGGATCAGTGCCGAGAGTAGCAGGCTGGTGAATGGGATGCTGAGCGGTGCCGTGAGTGCGACCGGTACCGAGATGGAGAGCGGTGCTGGGACTGTGAGCGGCATCAGGACTGGGATCAGCGACGGGACCGAGATCATGATCGGTGCCTCTCGATGGTGCTGACAGAGGGTGGCCTCAGCAGGGCAGGCTTGCCTATCAATTGAATGACCCTCACTGGCGGTGCCGGGGGTTGAGGCAGCGCGGACTCCGTCAGGGCGATCAGCTCTCTCGCCGTAGAAAAGGTCTCCGGCGTGGAGGGAATTGTGAGCTCAACCATGGCATGTGCCAGGGAGCTTTCAGGCGTCGGACTCAACGGCCCTTGCGGGACCGGAATCGACAGTGCCGAAGCTGTCGGTGCCGCGGCAGGTGTCGGTGCCGGTGCCGGGCGGTCCGACTTAGACGGGTGCTCCAACTGCGGTGCAGGTGTCACGGAAGCCGCAGGAGTCTTATGCTTCTTAATCCGTGGAGAGAGGGAACGGTGCCGAGCAGACGACGGTGCCGGCGACGGTCGGTGCTGAGGGGCCTTAGCAGTACCGGCTGGATCCGGTGCTGAAGAGATGCTTCTGCTTGATACGGACTGTCCAGCGCTCGGTGCCGAGGGTGGAGGAATAAGAGCTGCCTCCATCAGGAGCTGTTTCAGATGAAAGTCCCGCTCATTCTGCGTCCTGGGCTTAAAGGCCTTACAGATCCGGCACTTATTCGAGAGGTGGGATTCCCTGAGGCACTTAAGGCAAGAGTTGTGGGGATCTCCCATTGGCATCGGCCTGTGGCAGGTCGAGCACAGTTTAAAGCCCGGTGAACCGGGCATGTGGCCCAGAACCGGGCGCGGGGAAGGGGCTAATCCCCGAACCCCTGTCAACTATATACACTAACTATAACAAAGAATGAATAAAACTAACTATAACTATAGAATTTACAACTATATACACGAAAATTAATAAAAGAACTGGAAGTAGCTAGGGAGGTGGAGATTAGCTAAGCCACGCTCCACTGTTCCAATGACCGACACGGGCGGTAAGAAGGAACTGAAAGGCCGTTGGGTCGGCAGAGGTATATATCCAGCGCCATAGCGGTGCCACTCCAGGGGGCGACCAGCTGATCCACCGAGTGTTGCTAGGGTAAAAATCTTCCGACGAGCATGCACGCGGTGCATGCGCACCTAATTGGAATCGATATGAGCAAGCACTCAAAGAAGAATCTCTGTTAAAAGTTCTCCACAGAGAGACATACAAAACAGATCATAATGGAAGTAAGCAACTTATCATTTGTGTTCTGTCATTTGTGTTGTTTGTTTAATGTTTTCTTTTTCTTTCTTTAATAAAAAATTAGCCATGGTTAATAACTGTAATTATTTTCCTTTGTCTCAATTGTGTGTAAAAGAATCCTTTTCACCAAATAGTGGGAGTCACATCACTGAGATATCAGTAAGAGAAAAAAATTGTAAGAGTTGCCTACCATTTCTTTCTATAAACACAGTATTTTTAGTAATTTAAAAAATAAAATTACTTGACTTTCAACAATTTAAATATACCCCTTTCTACCCAAAGAGAATCAAGGCCTACTATAGGTAATGTATGGCATCTACACAGTGCACTACCATTACTGTCTGACCGTTACAGTAGTATGTAATAAATAGCATGTCTTTGAAATGTGCTTTCTATATCTTAATGTATTTCAATTTCTTTCAAGTGCAACCCTAACTCTGAATTTCCTGGGTTTGTCATGCCTGTTTGGGCAACAATTAGAGTGTTTGTTTATTTATTTCTCTCAAGTTACTGATATAAACTCTCAAGTTGTGCTCCCAGTTTAACAGTTTTATATCTGAGAATTACTTTAAAAATATTTTAAAAATTATATATAAATACGAAACAAGAGACCCAAAGAGACTGATACCAGGTGATATCTATAATGAGCTGAAGAGATGGAGACTCAATCTGAAATCATATTTTAATTTTTAACAGTTAGAGCCAGATTCATTTTGTGCTTTGGCTACTTTGTGCTGTTGTAGAACAGTGCAAAGAGTACAGAAAGTACTGATGAATCTGGCTCTTACTTTGCAATTGACTTATTGGTTTAGTTTTGGGACATAGGATATATATTTTACATTTTAATTTTTTTTTAAAGTATCTAGGCAAACTTACCACATAAACTTTTGGGAAAAGAAACTCTGGAATTTGACTGTCATAATTAGAAAGAAATACATTTTTTAAAAAATTTATTTTGTGAATTTCTATCAAAGCCAAGAGGCAGACAGGGCAGGCGGGGCGTAGAGGGGGAAGGAATGTAGGGGGAATGTGGAAGGCGTAATCATGGATGACAGGGAGAAGGGGCAGAGAACTAGAGTATGGAAGAGGGCAGTAGCCAACTGAAGTCTCCATTCTCCAGGGGAGGGGTTCACTTTATCCATTAGGAATCCCATTCTAATGAACCTGATCCTGTCCACTGGAGCAGGATTTTCCAATAATGAAACACAGGAGCTAGCATATAGACACTGAACCCTTAAAAGCAGTGACAGATGGAGCCTAATATTCTACCAGTGAGAGCCCTTGGCACATGTACACAATCCCCCTCATTCAGTTTATGAATTTCAACCAAGAGAACTGCAACACACAAATTAGCTAGACAGGAAGGGATGACTGGTTGAGTTACTGCTAATATCACAATAGCAACCTGATCTATTTATCTGACCCATCTAGAGTCTAAATTATAATAATAACAATTAGATAAAACAATAATTAGTTTAGCTGCAACTCAAGTTTTTCAAATGTAGCAAAAACACAACTTTTGAATGACTTTTAACTAATAATTCAGAGTGGTCTGTTATATTCAGTTAAGATCATTCATGCCAAAACAAATTAGATAACAATATTAAATTTCTTAAATGGCCAACTTTAAAATAATTTTAACTAGGGGTTAATTGCAGTTAACTCACATGATTAATTCAAAAAAATAATCGCAAATAAAAAAATAATTGCTATTAATTTGCAGTTTTAATCACACTGTTAAACAATAGACTACCAATTGAAATGTATTAATATTTTGGATGTTTTTCCTACATTTTCATATATATTGTATTCTGTGATGTAACTGAAATCAAAGTGTATATTATTTTTATTATAAATATTTGCACTCTAAAAATTATAAACAAAAGAAATAGTATTTTTCAATTCACTTCACACAAGTACTGTGCTGCAAATCTCTTTATCGTGAACGTGCAACTTACAAATATATATTTTTGTTACATAACTGTATTCAAAAACAAAACAAAACAAAACAATGTAAAACTTCAGAGCTTAAGTCCACTCAGACCTACTTCTAAAATTCAGCATTTTTAGAAACATATACAAAAACATTATAATATGTACTCTATTATCCTCTATTTTATATAAAAATATATTGAATTTGAAAATTCAAAGCTTAAGATACTGTTTTTACCAAGGAAATAGCTTACTTTGTCTTCCCAAAAGTGAAATCTGTTTCAAAAGTATTTTAAAATGCTAAACATGCAATATAATTATGGCCTGTGTATAAATCATGATTTCATGGAGGGCACAGGAATCGTGAAAATGCCCCCAAACTGTGAACTTTTAAATATTATTTTTAAAAGGAAAATTTTACAATGCAGTTTTTAATATAAAAAAATTACCTTAGCTAGTCAATTTCAAGTCACAATGAATTTTACAAGCAAATTTAGTCAATTTTGTGACAGATATGGCAATTTCCTGTAATATCTTGGACCAACCTTACTGAATTAAGTTAAATCTTACTGATTTAAGTTTAAGTATCTTAGAAGTTCACTGTTTTAAAAATGCAAATGTTTACGTATTATTGTGGGATTGCATATAACATCTCTTGAGGTGAAAGGAAGAGACATGAGTAACGTAAACCCTGGGAAGTGTTATAAACTTCAAAGGATTATTTGAAACAATGTGCCAGACAAGAATGAACTTTTAAAGTTAAGTGGGTTTCCTAGGAAATCTCTAGGGCAAGGTGTATGCAAATATACTTCCTCCAGTTATGCAAGAAATCAGCTTTTTGAAACTCTGCCTTGAGAGGGGACCTTGTCCGTTATTACTTGGTTCATGAAAACAAGATCAGAGGCCAAACCATATAAAGGAGTGACTGACAGATTCATAAGTGTTCTTGTGCTGAGAAAAAGCTGTTATGAACTTGTAACCACAGGAAAATACCTGTGTGGGGCTTGAAGGACTGACTCCTACCAGGGTCTCTGCTGAAGTTGGGTGGTAAGCTTATTAGCATGAGTGTAGGTTCTTTTATTGTTAAATGTTTTCTCTGTAAGGCTTCCATCTTAAGAATAAATGCTTGGAAAGAGCTGTGTGATAACTTATAACTGTGGGCAATTATGCTCTTTATAGCCTCTGAAGAGAAAGCAAAGCAGGCCTGCTTAGGCAGTCTGACTTGCTGGGAACTCACAGTGTAGGCAGGGAACTGTCTAACCTAGAAAAAACTCCAGTCAGGAGGGAGAGAGATGCGGGTCTCCACCCAAGAGAGGTGACAACTGAGGAGCTGCAAGCCTGAGAGCAGGTGCCTTGGGTGGCCCTTACAGGAGGGAATAGTGGTGCAGTTGCCCTGCAATGTGACAAATTTCAAGGACTAAATGTTACTTGTAAAATTCATTCTGTCCTTGAAATTGACTAAATTTACTTGTAAAATTCTCTCCATGTGAACTCTGTGAAATTTAATACTTCGCCATTTACAAAGTCATGAATTTTCTAAACAAATAAATTGTGATTTTCATAGACCGCCAAGCATAATCCCTAATTGCTTGCATTTCAACTACTGCACACATCTATAATAAAGATGATGCTATGCATTACAAAAACATTTTCTTATGCATCCATTTGCATCGTACTACTCTGTGGGTGGATAATTTTGAGGTTAATTGGTTATAGTATGTGCTACAGAATTTAAAAAAACCAGATTTTTTTTCAGCCAGAGGGACATGGTTTCTAATAGACTGGCCTACCAGTCTTGATATAATCTTCAGATGAGCATTTTAATACACTCTGTACACCTGCTGATCAATAATTCTTCCTTTCCTACCAACGAGGAAGTTTTCATAGCCTGCTCTTCCTCCATGGGTGCATCTCAGACAGCTATCATGAGGGGAGGGATAGCTCAGGGGTTAGAGCATTGGCATGCTAAACCTAGGGTTGTGGTTTCAATTCTTAAGGGGGTCATTTAGGGAACTGGGATAAAAATCTGTCTGGAGATTGGTCCTGCTTTGAGTAGGGGGTTGGACTAGATGACCTCCTGAGGTCCCTTCCAACCCTGATATTCTACAAAAGGGAAAGATGCCAAATTTTCACCATTTCAAATACTTTAGCAGTGTACAACATTAAACAAACTTCTCTGGGTTTCAACGTGGATTTTTCCAGAGACAGTACCTTTGACATGCAGTCTCCATTACAAAAATAGAAATGTGTTCTCCTTATGAAAATTAAGATGTATATACTCTTCTATTATATTACATAGGGCTTTAGTGTTTATTGTTACTGAGTTTTTTCCAGATGAGGTCTGTGCACTGCAGAAGTAAAACGATGTTTTAAAACACTGCCAGCCCTGAAAATTCCCAGATATCTGAAAGTGAATCTGTTTTCCTTACCATACATCATCACTGGTAATAAAGATTCTACAGTCCAAATCATGTGTTCATTTATGCTTGAATGACCTCATAAGAACATAAGAATGGCTGTACTGGGTCAGACCAAAGGTTCATCTAGCCCAGTATCCTGTCTATCGACAGTGGCCAATGTCAGGTGCCCCAGAGGGAGTGAACCTAATAGGCAATGATCAAGTGATCTCTCTCCTGCCATCCATCTCCATCCTCTGACAAACAGAGGCTAGGGACACCATTCCTTACCCATCCTGGCTAAAAGCCGTTTATGGACTTAACCACCAAGAATTTATCCAGTTCCCTTTTAAACACTGTTATAGTCCCAGCCTTCACAACCTCCTCAGGTAAGGAGTTCCACAAGTTGACTATGCACTGCGTGAAGAAGAACTTCCTTTTATTTGTTTTAAACTTGCTACTTATTAATTTCATTTGGTGACCCCTACTTCTTGTATTATGGGAATAAGTAAATAACTTTTCCTTATTCACTTTCTCCACATCACTCATGCTTTTACATACTTCTGTCATATCCCCACTTAGTCTCCTCTTTTCCAAGCTGAAGAGTCCTAGCCTCTTTAATCTTTCCTCATATGGGACCCTCTCCAAACCCCTAATTATTTTAGTTGCCATTTTCTGAACCTTTTCTAGTGCCAGTATATCTTTTTTGAGATGAGGAGACCACATCTGTACGCAGTATTCGAGATGTGGGCGTACCATCGATTTATATAAGGGCAATAATATATTCTCAGTCTTATTCTCTATCCCCTTTTTAATGATTCCTAACATCCTGTTTGCTTTTTCGACTGCCTCTGCACACTGCGTGGACATTTTCAGAGAACTATGCAAATCCAAGATCTTTTTCCTGACTCGTTGTAGCTAAATTAGCCCCCATCATATTGTATGTATAGTTGGGGTTATTTTTTCCAATGTGCATTACTTTACATTTATCCACATTAAATTTCATTTGCCATTTTGTTGCCCAATCACTTAGTCTTGTGAGATCTTTTAGAAGTTCTTCACAGTCTGCTTTGGTCTTAACGATCTTGAGCAGTTTAGTATCATCTGCAAACTTTGCCACCTCACTGTTTACCCCTTTCTCCAGATCATAAAGAATAAAGAATAAAGGTGTCAATTTTACATCAGTTGTATTTGTTTACTGTAAATACAACAAAGAACAAGCAGTAAGCTTTGAACTTCCTAACTCTGGGTGGATGTGCATTTTGGAATCTGAGTGTACTTCTTAATTGTGTGGCTGGTCATTCTCTCTCTCACGGACAAACCAAAACTTTGGAACTAAACACCTCTGAATTCTCAAGAATATGACATACAAATCTGAATTAATCCACGTGTGTCTTAAGACGACTTCTAACATCAGGGCTGTAAAATAAAAGATGCTGAACTTTTAACACATCTGTTCTTGATATTATGAGAGAGAATGTAGTAAATTTAGTATATACCTCATAGCCAGGGCTGAAAGGAGACTGAGACGGCAAGTTGGAAAGAGGAAAAGGCAGAACGAAGTAGGAAAAAAAAGAAAAGAAAACAATGTTACTTTTGAAGAAAGCATTAACATTTTATCATTTTACACTGAGGGACTGCTATGCAGTAGAACATAAAAATAAAAATTGATTAGGTGTTCAGATAGATCTACTAGATGATGTAACCTACTCTTTGATCTTCACATTCTTAAAATTTATGTTGAATAAGAAGGATATTACTACTAAATTGAGAATGAAAAATAAATCACTGTCAAAACTTTAGAATTCAGGAGCTAGATTTTTTAAAAAAGCCTTTAAATTTAGACCCATAATCAATTGTGAGTCCAAATGAAATAATTTAGATACTTTACTGGCTGATTTATGTATATAGATGATATTTATGTTCATAAAGTGGGAAGTTAAAGTTTTCTCAGAACTCAGTAAACAAATATACATTTACAGCACTATAAACAAGTTTCAAGTGTGGTGGTACAAGGATAATTAAAACATCCTTCTGGCATTCCATGATTATTGTCTTTCAAAGACTTCCATGTCAATTACTCATGTTGAAAGTAAAGAGATTTTTTCCCCAACTGCCTGCCCTCCAAACCAAGGGCTTGTCTACACTGCCTTGTAGTTTGAACTACAAGGGGCACGAACACCAAAGTGCTGCATTGTAACTGCCCTGTGTGGACGCTGACGGCATAATCTAAAAGATTCGTAGTTTGCGTTAATGTGGTCCTCTTTAAACAGGACTATATTAATGCAAACTAGGAACCTTTTAATATATGCATGCAGTGTCCACACAGGAGAGTTACAAAGCAGCACTTCGGTGTGCACTGCTATTCATGCCCCTGTTGTCCAAACAGAGGGCAATGTAGACATGCCTAGTCTTAAGTGTCTCAAACTAAAGCTGGGTTCTTTTGGGTTCACACGGAAGTCAAACTTTGTAACTTTGTTAACAATTCTGTTGATGGTACATTTCCAGGAATAGACTCTAACTTGCTCACTCTCAGCTGTGTTGGGTCTGCAGGGTAAACAGGAGTAAAAAGTAGTTAACATTTCTTTTAGTCACTAAACCAAGCAGAACGGATTCTGAATACACCCAAATCAATCAGCTCAGTAAGAAAGCTGTCACACTCTTTTATGGAGAATAACAAAAGAAGAAAGAGCTGGAGGGAAAGCTTATAAGAAATGTATTTAATTGAGTGTGTCTGCTCACCCACAACAACTGAGACAGCAGAATTAGAGGCAAGGTTGAATGTTCTGTGAAAATATGGCATCTTAATACAGCATCTTCACATTTTCTTTAAAACTGTAGTCATCATTTTGCACATACAAGTTTTAGGCATGCATTTTTAATGCTTAAATCTGCACACAAAAATTAGGCCTTTTATATCTGTATTAGACAGATATCTAGCTACCTGATATTTATGTGTGTTCAAATTATTCAGCATATTATTTTTAGTGCCCACAAATGTTCTATGTCCATAGAACAGAGCAAATAGAGAGAGAGAAAAAAAAACATGGTGCCTGCATGCAGCACAACGACATCTAAGATGCAACAAAACAAGGTTACATAGCAGTTAGAGCACATGGTTAGTGGTTCAACTGAATGTGATGATGATGAGTGATGATGATGAATTTTACGTTCTTTGGGAAAGGGACGATGTCTTCTTTTTGTATGTACAGCACCAAATGCAATTGGGTCCTGTCCAAATTGGAACCAGATCCTTGCAACCTGTCTCAAAACCAACGGATCTGGGTCAGGTTGGATCTGAAAACCACCTAACCCTCTCAGGGTCAGGGGAGGTCTTCGCTGATCACTTTCTCCTGTCCGTGGGATTTATGTAGCAATGGCTGTATGTGCCTCATCCTGCTGGCCAAAACCACCTTAAAGAAACTCACCGTGGAGTGAGTGTGCTGACAAATTGTAGTGCCTCTCACTTGGCAGCAAGCACAGTGCAGCGAGGCGAGGGCGGTCAGCAGGAGCAGGACACATAGCCACTTCTGCATCAACCTCATGGGCACAAGACAGCCAGAGATGAATCATGTGCCTAGGCTTGCAGGAAACCCACACCAAGCCGCGTGTTAAGGACAACATGGCAGTGCTAACACAGGTTTGGGGGGGAAGTGTCAGGTTTGGGACAGGATTGGTCTGAAAATGACTAGAACTCTCAGGTTGGGTTCAGGTTGGCTATGTTTGGCTTGACTTTGGATTAATCAAGGCAGATCTTTAGTTGGGGCTTTCAACTGCTATCACAATATAAATTACAACAAAAATGGCTTTAAATGAACACTGCAGAAAGAGAGAGTCCAAAGGAGAGATAAGAATGACGACAGCTAACAGTGTATATGTACAAAAAACAAGCACGGGAAAAAGTATTCATGCAAAAACAATGGGTGCAATTTTAGAGGTCACTTTTGAGAATTTGGCCCTAAATGAGGAGTATTTTCTTCATGGAAATTTTTACCTCTGGAAGAAAAGGAAAATTAGTAAGTTACCTATTTAATTTCTCAAGGTTTAAGCATTTGACCTGCTACTTGTTAAAGGTTTTGATTTTATCCATCTATATGTCCAACCATAATTTGGTAGGAAAATGATAGCATTGTATGAGTTAATGATCTGTAAAGAAAAGAAATGTTACTAATATATATGCACTGGCATTCATTATAAACCCTACTATATTTCTTCATATTGAAATTTAGAGTAACAATCTGGAATTTTTTAAAATAATTTTTTTAAAATGGCATTTAATAAAGGTGTTTAAATAATTCAAGGAACAAGTGTCCAACAAGCAGACAGGCACAGTCTCAGAAGTCTAACAAACTGAAACTTTCAACTGAGCTGTACAATTAACAGAGCATGTATATAGAGAGGCCTGAACCGAAGCCTCAGAACACCCCTAAACTTTAGAAAAGTGTATCAATAGGATTGTTCAGCATTCTACAACAGACACTATCTATTTAATGTTCCAGAAAGGTGCTTTAATGACAGCTCTGAAAGCCGAAGTCCACTATGCTCAGAACACATACAATAATGGCAGCCTTGAGACCCACAGCTAAGACACCCAATTATTATACCTCTACGCTGACATAACATAACCTGATATAACATGAATTCAGCTATAAGGTGGTAAAGCAGTGCTCCGGGGGGGCTGGGCTGTGCACTCTGGTGGATCAAATCAAGTTCGATATAACGCAGTTTCACCTATAATGCAGTAAGATTTTTTGGCTCCCAAGGACAGCGTTATATGGAGGTAGAAGTGTACACGTAGGCGACACCAACCAGACATTAGATGATCATCTGAATCATTACTTAACTGGGCTGGATACAGACAAATGGCCTAACTGACAAAGGTTCCATATTCAGTCACCAATACTCTAACACATCTTGCCTCCCAAAATTATTTGTAACAATTATTTTTTAGGAACAGCAAACTCTTAAGATGTAATCACGCATCAAGCAAAGTAAAAAATAATGTCCTGCCCTTTCCATACATGGCATTCAAAATTCAGCCTAAGGTTATATAATAATCGAATATTAACGTTTATATATTGTTCCTGAGAAGCATCTTATCCTTTTTAATCCAATGTGTCTTTTTTGGCAGTACTAAGTCCTGCAGCAATTTTAAGCTGTTTAAAATTTAAATAAAGTGGCAGCCCTCCCCCCTCACCCCTTTTAACCACAGTTCTGGAAACAATCTAAAATAGTGTCACATTGCCTCTTCATTCTATTTTTATCAATATTGTAATGACATTAATAAGTGTGCATTTCTAAAATAAACCTTGAAAAGCACAATCTGCAACTTTATTTTTTGTTCTAAATATTTTAAGTAGGTTTTATATGTATTCATAATGTGCACTTGAATTTCTAAGTAAGTTAATGATAATTAATGGCATCTGTAGATAATTGGGGTTCATGGATGGTGTTGCATTAACACTAGGTCTATGTCATTTGAATGACGCTCTTGTCGTATGTCAGGTTCAATAAGTGCAACATTTTAATTGGAAAGAAAACAAGACAACAATTATTCTCATATGCTTATACATTCTTTCCTCTTTTTTGAATTAAAATGTTTTTAAACTTTTATTTACCATGAGGTTCATTTCTGTGTGCACAGTACAGCTTTTTTAGCTATTAAAATATATTAATTATGGCAATGTGTATACTATTTAGGTATCCCTTTCCATGACAAAAAATATATAGTAACCTAACTTATTCTAGTCATTAACTTTTTGTTCTTAAATGAAATACATAAATACATCTATTTTATTTTAGTGAAGCTGGTTATCACCCTTATACTAAGTGCTTGTTTACAAAGCATGTGACAAAGCAGTGTGATTAGTAAAGCGCTCCAATTGTCCCATGTAGACCCTGTTAACACATTAATGTTAACGTGAATGAGAGTGTGCCAGCAGGAGCTATATGGGATAGTTAGAGTGCAGCATATTAGAGTCCTTGATAAATCACACCCCAGTACTTTGCTGGTGTCATGTAGACAAGCCCTAAGATTTCTTCCTAAACCTAATCCTCTTTTCTAAAACAAGATGCACATGTAAACAACACCAAATACAAAAGGATTATTTGCAGAGCAAACTATTCCGAGTACTAGTTAAAGTGCTGTAGGAATCATTGTGGTTCATATACTACACAGATGAAAAACGTCTGAGCACACACAAAACCAAGAGCAGAAGTTATTCAGATATTTAATGAGCTCCATTTCAAGTGTTCTCCTGAGGCCATTTTTCACTGTACCACAAATCAATACAAATGCAGCTTTGACATAACAGATTTTTTTTCAATTATGGAGTAAACATATTTGTCATATCAATTCTAAATTATATACCAATTCCAATTCTACAATCAGTTTGGACTACTCATCTAAGAAAAGGTGACACACCAGACCCTCAAATACCATAATCCTTCAAAAATGGATTATTTACTGTATTAGGGTTATGATGGAAGCAGAGCTTGACAAATATGCATTCATATGCTAAGACAGTACCCTTCCTGTTGTGTTAAGGTGCTCTTTTTCACAACAAAGTGTGGTAAATTTACAAAACATTGAATTTCATTTTTTTTTGCAACAGTCTATTATTTTAATAATTAGATTATTTCATACCAGAAGGGCCTCATCTGGGGTGGTAGGTGAGAGTTCTGCAGATACTGTCCGAACAGTGTTGAGTCCCGTTAAGGAAACATTTGAGAGTCGTCTTTTACGTACACCACTGCAGTTGTTCGGGATTTTAAATGCACACCTCTTATGGTAGTTTAGACCACATCCTGAAAAGGAAAACATGAAACTTTCCTATTAAAGATTATTTCAGAATAAAGTAGAAATGTATGTTTATATTGAAAAAAATGGCATCCTAATTTTCACTGAAGCTATTGTTATTCAGCATTGCTATTTAGCTTTAAGTTTTGCTTGTTTAAAAAGGTGTTAAGGGAAATCTCAGTGGTTTATATATAATTCAATAAACTTCCAAAAGTTACCACCATGACCAAACCTCAGTCTTAGTCATTCATTTGCCAAGAATCTATGAGCGGAAGGCACTATGGTGGCTGTATACTCAGTACATGGGAGGTAGGGAAAAAAGATTTAATTTCATGTTAGTCATTGGCAACATTCCAACACGAGCTTAGTACAGATGCTTTGGGTAAAGTGAGAATCATCACAGCAAATATCTATACTCTGATCTCTTACCAGTATTGCTCAAGAGCAACTTTAATGAAGTCAGTAGAGTTATACTGGTATAAAATCAGATAAAAGAATTAGGCCCAGGGTGTGAGAAATTTACATGAAAGAAAGGCCTTTCCTCAGATAAAGATTAGACATGGACAACCCTCTGTGACACCTCCTGAGGGTACAGAGTGAGACTTCCGCCTGCCTTTAGTGTGAGAAAGCCTTGCCTGTACCTGTTGTGGGTAAGCTTCCTGACTCCACCAGCACGGGCAACACAAGCACTCCCCGCTTAGCCTACAGAGGCTCTGCTGGCCCTATGCAGGTTAGCGATAGGCACACTCCAAACCCCAAGTCCTCCAAGCCAAGCATCTTTCTAGAGTGCCCAGCCACTAGTCCACTGGATGCTCTCAGCATTCAAAGATTTACTGCTCACAAAGGAACAGTACACCCCAGCTTACCACATACACCTCAGATCACAGCTCCACTTAACACATGGCTCTTAGATAAGTTTATAGAGCAAATGATTAAACTTTTATTTAACAAAGTATAGAAATTCAAGAGACGGCAAGTAGAAATATTGGAAACAAATTGTTACATACAAAATAAAATCATAACACTCATTCTAGAGCCTAGACTTAACTAACGAGTTACTGTCATGTCTTATAGGGCAGAGCTTACCCCAAATCCTTCCCATGTATTACAGGCAGGCTTCGCTGGGATCTTCCATTAAAGAGACAAGCTAAATTGTCAACTTTCCTTCTCAGTGGAAAAAATTCAGGGTGTCTCCCTGTATCCTCAATTATACCTCCACAACTATTATCTTTACTAATAAGCAGGCCACCTCCCTGCTGGCTGTTGTTTTCCTGTGTTCCTCTTTCTTGGCAATTTTACAATCTCTTGATTAGCATATGGCTCAGATTGTAGCGAAGCGGACAATACTCAATACATATATTACCAGCAGAGAGACATAAAAGTGTCTCTTCCTTCCTACGTGACAGGAGCGGATCGGCCCTAACATACCTTAAGAACATAATTTTCAGTACAGATACACAATTCCGTAGACTTTATTCGTACATACATTTCGCAATGATTATGATGACCAGTGGACTCTTGGCAGAGATTTCACATGCCACCTTTTGGTAAACTTAATATGCATACACCTGACCTTTGGGATGCACTCTTGCCACCAAAAGGTTTGTGGGTCACACCCTCCTCTGTGCCTAAATTCTGGATTTTATAGTATGACAAGACCTCATGAGGAAGAGAGTCTAGCCTGGCATTTGGTGTTGTGAAGGGAGGAGAGTTTGCAATTGGAGACAGCAGTACCAGATTATGGCTAAATAAAGAAGGGGGGAAGTGAAAGCTGACAAAAAATGTTTCATGTTCTTTGTTGATTTGTATCCAATTCAATCCCAATGAACCCAGTGGTATTCCCGAGGATGCCAGTGAATATAAGATTTTGGACCCATGAGATTTAAAGAAGTTATTATTACTTACCAACAACTAATATCAAACACTAAGGCTATGTCTACACTACAAATTACTTTGGTATAATTTACGTTGTTCAGGGGTGTGAATAATCCACACTCCTGAGTGACATAAATTATACCAACCTAAGTGCCATTGTAGACAGGGCTATGTCAGTGAGAGAGCTTCTCCCACCAACATAGCTACCGCCTCTCATGGAGGCAGGAGTTATTAAGCCAACAGGAAAGCTCTCTTGCATCGGTTTAGAGCATCTTCACCAAATGTTCTGCAGCTGGGCCTCTGTAAATTATGTAGTGTAAACACAGCCTGTAACTAAACACATGAAAGTGAACATCAATAGTAGTAAATCTAGTTATCTTTGCACTTCAAACAATACAATATTTTGCAGCCAACACTATTACTATTTGTCTATAGATGACATGGGATATACATTTTTTCCCTTTAAAGAAGCCTGGATATCTTGAAGAGTAAGGATTACAAATGTACCCATAAAATAGCTAGACTTTCCAAAGCAACAGACATTCAGAAAGTTTACTGTGTTGTCCCAAGAAAGGTTCTCTAGATTCAGAAAAACAATGAGCCCAGTAGCACGTTAAAGACTAATAGATTTATTTGGGCATAAGCTTTTGGGGGTAAAAACCCCACTTCTTCAGATGCACTTCTTCTTCCATGCTTCTGCAGAAGTGGGTTTTTTACCCATGAAAGCTTGTGTCCAAATAAATCTGTTAGTCTTTAAGGTACCACCAGACTCCTCGTTTTTGTGGATACAGACTAACAGGGCTGCCCCTCTGATACTAGATTCAGGCATTCAGCTACCATTTGTTCATTTATTCTAGGCCAGGAGGAGAAAGATCATCATCACTGTTCTTGTTACTTTAGTCATACTAAGCATCTTGTTTTGAATTCGCACAATATTTTTATTCCATTATTATCTTTATTCCAGGAATTGCTACATTTATTTTCATGTTGTCCTTTTTCTGTCATCTCAATTTATCAATGAGTTAGGTCAGAAAACCATACAAAATTACTCTTTATTTAAACACAATATCTTTTTTAAAAGGGAAGAGAGTAGATCCCATTTCCCCAGCAGAATAATGGCTTACATCTGTTGAATTCCTCCTCCTAAATAATCTACTCTGGTCATTATAAGTATTTAAATGCTTATAAATAAGCAATTCAGAGGGGATGAAATTAACCAGTAAGGACTCTGTTCAACAATGAATACACTTCTAGGCAAATTCACATGCCTTTCTTATTTTCTGCCAGCGTAACCATCTCAACCATACCTGGAGTACAAATCATACAGACTCCACTAAGCCTGATGGCTTTGCATCATTACTTAATGTTAGGGAAGATAATAGAGACTCCACAAACAATTTTTTAAAAAGATTCAGGGCCTAAAACTGGACAAGAAAATGAGAAAAACAAATTTATTTTTTATTTTTCAAAAAATTATCCATGATGGGTGGAGTAACCCTGGTCAGTGTAGCCCCTGCTGAAAACAATGAGCCATGCCTCTCAACCTGCCTACGTTCAAATATGCAGTGTGCGCCAAATACTCAAAATGAAGAAAACAAACAAACAAAAAATTCAGGGAGGAAAATTAACATGTGGGATTCACTTTTTAGTGTAAAAAATTCTGGCTACAATCTCAGTTAGATATTCTTCATTTTTTATGTAAATAATATTCAATAGCAAAAAGGGAATGAACACCAAATTAATGTGGAACATAGGGAACTTTGAGACTATATTGTGTGATTGTCCCTTGAAATGAAAGCCATCCAATAGGTATGCAATGAGTTTTGTGTTTTTTTTCATGCACACACGACTCCTAGAATTTTAACTGAGGGTGCATTTACATATTGACTAGCGAAACGGTAGTGGATTTACTTGACGTAGTAGTATAGGAGATAGCACAAACCATTAAAATATTTACTTTCAAATCTTTATACGAATTCCATCATTAATATCTTTGCCCTTATTTGCTGGGAATATTTAAATAAGGAAGCATTCTCTGTCACATGGCAAATACAAAATCAGAATTTCTGTTTGCTTATCAAAGCCTTGTCTATATAGAAAAGTTGCATTGTTATTGCTTATACCACCATAATTAAACCAATTTAACTAAACCATCTGTTTGTTCACTCTGTTGTACTTGCACCAGTACAGCCCATATTGAATTAGAAACCATGGGTGAAATCCTGGATCCATGGAAATCAAACTCCAAAATCAGGATTTTACTCCATATGTCCACACAGCACTGTGCTGCACTGATTGTACTGCTTTGCTGTCTCAATAAGTACTCTGCAGTATCTTGGATTGGCTCCAGGCTCACTATATTCTGACCAGTTTCCACAATGTATTATGGGATGCCAGTTGGAGACCAGAAGAATAGTTCTGGTGCCCACACTATTTTGAAATACTGTCAAGCACAGAAGTGGCACACTTGACTGACTGAGATTGGAAAGCAAATGCTAATGTAACTTACCTTCACACTTAAGTCCCTGACGCACAAGACCCCACAGCATTTCTCCACAGTGGTCACAGAAGGCTGGTGCTCGGTATGAATGAACAAACAGAGCATGGGGACGGATCTGAAAGTCTTCAAATGTGGCAGAAGCTGTAAAAACAAAAACATATAAAAGATAAAGCTACTTAATACCATAATTAATCTGTGTCATTATGTGATATTTTATTGTAATAGGTAATTTGATTTTTTTTCCAGATATAATTGAAATATAATCATTGTTATCTTGAGTTTCTCTCTTGTGGTCATTATCGTATACAGAATTGTTTATTAATGCAGAATTTAATTTATAGAAAGAGAAGTATGGATTTGCAATTGCTTTAAATATTCTAAGGATAAAATGCTAGTAACTATCAGCCATACCAAAATGTGCTTCCAAGTATATTTGCCAGTCCTTCAGATGTACACTAAAGTTGCAGAAAAATTTTATACTTTCCTTTCCAACTTTTGTACTGCTTAGAATAATACTGATCTCTTATCTGAGCTATCATATTCACAACTATTAAAACCTGTGTATTTATGAAATGTTTGTTCATAATATCTATTGAACTCACGTCTAAGCCTGTCATTTTCATTATTTATAATCCTTCATTTTTACAGTATATCGTAATGTATTCACCAAGGATTTATTTTTTTAATTTTTAAATTGTTGTAAATGCTGTCATCAAAATTTTAAGGAGTGATTATTTGCCATTTTTTCATAATGGTTGTATGAGGTAGTTGCTACATTCATCCAGATTTATTAAGACTCTCTCTAAGGCAACGTGATAAACAACATATTGGTAATCTAGAATGAGTATTATCTGTTTTCTAGAGAAGGCATAAAGAATGATTAGTGCATTAAAACTTTGCCATAAATTAGCAAAGGATTCAACCAAATTTCAAGAAATTTTTCTAAGCACTATTTTATAAGAGTGCATCATTATGTGAAGATAGACACAAGCTAAGATACATTGCGTGGGAACACTGTAGCTGCAAGTCATTATCAAACACGGAAAATGAAAGTGGATCAAGAAGGGCCACTGATGCAGACCATTTCTTAACAGGAAGCATATTACCATTTGCCCAGTCAAATGCTAAAAAAACAAAAACAGTTACTAACCTTTCCATAACCGTTGTTCTTTGAGATGTAGGTGTGAGTGCGCCCTGCCCAGTGCTGATATGTCTGTGACAAGGACAGCAATGGATGGGGCCATGAGAATGGAATGACTGTGCAAACCACCAGCAGGTCCAGCCACCAACCAAGGGAGATGAGACCCGGGGGGAGGAACCATGAGGATCGTGTTCAGATGGTGGGGTTTTGATGAGTACACCAAAGCTAGCCATGCCTGGAGAGGTCTGAGTCGAAGTTTTGCCTACTGAACTACCTAAGTACATGAGGTCATTTGACCCAACAGCCTCAGGCAACTCCATGTCATTATAATCAGGCATTCCTTGAGGTGTTCTATAAGCATTATGATTGCCTGAATCTGCCCTTCCAAGAGAAAGGCTCTGGCTTGGTCGGAGTTGAGCACCACTTCAATGAACTCTATCCTCTGTACCAGGGAAAGGATAGATTTCTGCTTATTCATTAGTAGGCCTAGATCCCAGAAGCTTGACTGGATGAGATGTATGCTGGACTCCACCTGAGCCCTAGTCCAGCCTCTGACCAGTCAGTCGTCAAAGAAAGGGTAAACCTGCCTCCTTAGGAAGACCGCTACGACCACTATGCACTTTGTATACACACATGGTGCTGCCAATAGGCAGAACAGGAGAACTGCAAAGTGTTAGTGCATGTGATTCACAACAAACTTGAGGAATCTTCTGTCCTGCTGAAATATCAAAATGTGAAAATAAGTGTCTCTTAAATCAAGGCTGATGTACCAGTCCCCTCGATCTAGGAAGGGGATGATGGAATACAATGAGACCATGTGGAACATTAGCTTCTTGAGGTAACTGTTGAGCTGCCACAGGTCCAGGATAGATCTGAAACCTCCCTTGGCTTTCAGGATTAGAAAATAATGGGAGCAGAACCCTCAACTCCTTAAATTCTGTGGAACCTCTTCCAAGGCTCTGCACGTCTTGGGTTTAGGGTGACCAGATGTCCTGATTTTATAGGGACAGTCCTGATTTTTGGGTCTTTTTCTTATATAGGCTCCTATTACCCCCCCCCCCACCGCCATCCCAATTTTTTACACTTGCTGTCTGGTCACCCTACTTGGGCTAGAAGGTGCTCATGAGAAGGGTTCCTGAAGAGAGATGGGGAGGAGGATGGAGTGGGCAGAAGAGAATTGAATTGGAGGGTATATCCCACTTCTATTGTGCTTAGTACCCAAGGGTCTGTAATAATACAGGCCCATGCCCGAAGGAAGTGGAACAAGTGGTCCACAAACAAAGTTCAGGTTGGATCCAAAGTCTTTGTGGCTGGTATGCTGTCCCCATGAGTCCCATCAAAAGACGTGCTTAGAGTGCCTGGAATGTCTTGGGGAAGCAGGCATTGATGACGAGAGGACTGAGGTGGAGGTCTCTGCCTGAAGTCTCTGCTTCTCTTCCTCTGACAGTCCTCCTGGGATGGTGGAGGGAAGAACCAGAAGGAAGGCTGGGGCATAAAATGCTTTCTCATAGATGCTAGGGTGTGTACGATCAGGGACTTCAGAGTAGCTCTGGAATCTTAGAGGCCATAGAGCTTAGAGTCTGTCTGCTCTGAAAAGAGCAAAGTGCCCTTAAAGAAAAGATCCTGGAGAGTCTGTTGGACCTCATGTGGGAGGCCAGAGGATTGGAACCAGGAACTTCTACGGATAAACCACTGCGGAGGCCATGAACCTAGCTTCTGAATCTGCAGCTTCCAGGATCCTTTGTAGGGAAGCCCTTGCTACAGACTTCCCCTCCTCCACCAAAGAGGAGAACTCGCGTCTGGCCTCTTGGGGCATCAAGTCCTTAAACGTTAACAAGGAGTCCAAAATATTAAGTCATAACCTGCTTGGTAGTTCACAAAACTGAGCTGCAAACCCCAAGTTGAATAGTCCTTCCTCCCAAACAGGTCTAGCTTCTTAGAGTCTTTTTCTTTAGGGGTCACTCATGGTAACTCCTGTCACTTTCGTTCATTGGCAACTGAGACCACCAAGGATACTGGGAGTGGGTGAGTATGTAAAAATTCATATCCCTTAGCAGGACAAAAATCTTCTTTTTGGCCTTTTTGGCTGCGGGAGGTAGGGATGCTGGGGTTTGCCATAGGGCTTTTATTGGGTCCCTGATGGCCTTGTTGAAGGGAAGGGCTACTCTTGACAGGCCCACTGTGGCCAAGATGTCCAACAAAGAGTGGGAGGATTCCTTAACCTCCTCCATCTAGATGCTCAGGTTTTGGGCCACTTTCTTAAGAAAAGTGTTATTGTTGTCATGAGAGAGTGCAATGTCAGCTCCTGCCAGAGGCCTTGTCAGGAGAAGAAGAGGAGGAATCCTGCACCAGCAGGGAGTACTGGTCTTTGCCTTCAGCACCGGCTGAGTCACATGGTGTTGGCTCCTGGTAGTCAGTACTAGTCTGGTACTGGAGTCTGGATCTGGGTTTGCTCGAAGGGGCTGCAGTACTCTTCCCTCAGAGGCCACCGAGTAGGAGAGTCTCGATCGAGAACCCTGTGTAGGGGAAAACGCCATTGGGTTCCAGAAGGACCACTGTACAGGCACCTGCCATTGTCCAGGAGGCCAAGCAACTGACAGAATGCCCGGCCCCGGTCCATAGCAGAGAAGTACCAACTTGCTTGCCGGGGACGGTTGCTGCGGGAGATATAGGATTCCAATGATGAGGAATCTCTGTCTAGAGAACAGAGAGGAGCAGTTCCCACTTGTGCTGGTGACCAGTTCCAAGGCACGGAAGACCAGGATGGGCCATCATGACCAGTTCCCCCTTAGACGGTACCGAGGGCCTCAGTACCGAGCTATAGCTAGTAGTCACATGTTTTTTTCCTGCCCTCTGACACCGACACCATTGGCTCTTGTACCACTGGCAATGCCAGCACCGACAGCAGGAGCAGATCTCTAGCTGCAGCAAAAGTCTCCAGTGTGGATGGTACCGCTGAAGTGTTGGTACTGTGCTGCCCCTCCAGTGCTGACAGATTGATCAGTGCCAGGCTCAACGGCACCTCCAATGTGGCTGGAGTGAATGGCACTGCCTGAGTTGCTGGAGCTGTGGAATGGCCCTGTACAGGTCGTGCTCTGCTCCATTCTAGGAGTCGGGGAACATCTTCTTCTGTTTCTTCCTCAGCACCGGAGATGGTGAATGGTGCCAAGGTTCTTGGATGGTGACAGAAGTGCCAGGCCTCGGCACCAGTACCAAAGGAAACTCTGCTAAAACAGAGAAACTAAGTCTAAGAAATGCAAAAGAAAAGTTATCTAACTATGAATAAAACTATGTACAACAACGTAGGCAACAAAGACTGCTGAGGAAGATTTGTAAGAACAAGGACAGAGAAGTTCCAGCTACTGTCCTGGGTGGCAAGAAGGAACTGAGGGAGCTTGGAAACACCAATGCCCTATACACCACTGCTATGGACGTGCAACACCAGCAGGCACCAGAGCCAACCCGATGGATATCACTGAGGGAAAAATTTCCGGTGGCTGTACTCGGAGCACACACACAACTAAATTGGAATGGAGATGTGCAATCACTCAAGAATAGGAAGTTTCACAGAAAGATCAAAAATTAGCCTGCACTCATAATTTCAAATTTTCTTGGGAAAGGTGCAACAATTCCAACTGTTGGAACAACTACGATAGTTAGAATAATCATTTTGGGATTGGCTTAAACTATAGAATAGGCACCTACAGTATAAAAAGACATTTTGGTTCACGATCATCAGCGTTCAGATGTTTAATTTGAATCAAAGATTTGTTTGGCCTCATTACAAGAGTGGAAGTGAAACTGACAATCTGAAGGATTGAGAAGAGGCTGTAATGAGTACTACAAGGAAATAAGCCAGGGCTTTATAGAAAAGACAATATATTCCTGGAGGTGTGAACAAAATGGTGAATTTATATTTTAATCATACAGCTAAAGCTACAAAAAGTCTTTTAAAGCTGCATGTGAGTGCTGACCACAGCACTAATCTTGTGAATAGTTTAATTGATCAGATATTGCATTCAAAAATACAATGGGGAGGGGCATTACATAAAACAGATAGACAAGATATGACAAACCTTAAAGCCTCAGTTTAGGACAGGGCTTAAACATATGCTTAAATCAACCCTGGTTCAGAACAGCACTTAAGCATGTGCTTAAATTCCATGGATGTGAACAGGATTGAGCACATGCTTAGATGCTGTCCTGCATAGGAATATTTTTGGGAACTGGGGCCTAAGTAATAATACATCACATGATGCCACACTAATTTTTTATGGTTTAATCCAAATAAAGTCTTGAGACCCAACCACTGCTGGGCCCATTCCTGTTCCTTTCACATTAATGGAGAGAGGACTGAAATACCAATCAAGGGGAGGTTTTACACTAGCTATAGAGCTGATTATAATAAAGGCCAGCAGCAGTGAAGTTAGTTCTGTCTCTGTATGAGGTTGCACCACTTAGGAAAAATATTTCTAAGAATTTCTACAGAGAAACAGTATTAGCTCAGTCTAATCACACCAGTTTTTCGACTTGGGAATTTGTATCACAGATCTTCATCATATCAAATCAAAAATGGGATCAAATGACTCACTATTATGGAATTAAACAAATCCTTTTCCACTTTACTCAACTCAAAATCCTAGAAATGTACTCCAGTCAAAAAACCTTTATCAGTGGTGTGTCATTTATTTTGTAGGGAGTTTTCAATTTCAGATTTTCCTAATAGACTATGTAAAAAAATGACTTAATATTCCAGGTATAATAATTCCATCCTTCAGTCCATCCATCCAGACAGTCCAATAGGTTAGGACATCCTGATTCATAATTAAAATAGTTTTGAATTATTTAATATGGGCTGAAGACAAACAATATACATTTATTCAGATGCATTTCAGCCCACCAAGGTTTAGATCACCCAAGAAAAACAACTGCAGGGAGCTATTGCTCTAGGGTTTTTCAAAATAAAGTGATCAATTCTATTGTTAAGTCAATGTTGGCCTTGGGATATCAAACAAAAATCATCAAAATAGATTTTACATTATTTAGGAGGCTCCTTCAAAAGTTTACTTTGGCTTAGACTGAACATGAATTGGTATATACAAATCCAAAGTAAGGAACTGATCCTGAGATACATTCCATGATGGCAACTCCCATAAACTTTAGTGTGAGTTATATACTGTGGGATTAAGCCCTGAGACTTCAAAATGTATTTAAAATGTATTTTTTTCACTTTTCTTGGACCTATTGTACATGGTACAAACATAACATAGGCACTAATACTTAAATTCTTAATTTTATAATACAGTCATATTTTAGAAATAGACACACTGCATACTTTAGGTTCTAAATTCAACTATTTTAGGGAAACAGGCTCTGTGTTAATAGGAATAATATTTAAATGTTTGTGTTGCCTGAAACATTCAGTTAAATCTACACCTGGTTTGAAGGCCAGTGAGATATTACATTGGTCAAAGTAAATTTTCCTTCTGTGTCATCGGCCAGAATAAATAAGTAAATCAAAACTAATTTATATTGTCTATTAGGTTTGGACCTTAAACTGTTACATAATCTAGTTGCCATATTCCAGTGGTTATTTCTGTAGATGTGGTATAGGCAGTTGGAAATGCAACAGCATTGTTGTTAACATATTAATAATCAAATTATTTATTAAATGGAGAATTATGAATACCAAACTTGACTTAGGCTCCAGTTCAGCAAATCATTTAAGCATGTGCTAGAGTCCATCCCTATTCATCATAATACATAAGCTCATGCTTAATTTAAAGCACATCCTTAAGTCCAACTGGAGTCAATGGGATTTGAGCATGTATCTAAAGTTAAACACACACTTAAGTGCTTTGTTGAGCAGGAATGGACTGCTAAATTGCAGGGCTTAGTGAGAAATTATTGTCTGGGCTCATTTGTGAATGATATTTTAGACAACAGATACAATGCAGAAAAAGCACAGCACAGACTTTGAACAATACAATAACTTTTATTTATCATAGAATCATAGAATATTAGGGTTGGAAGAGACCTCAGGAGGTCATCTAGTCCAATCCCCTGTTCAAAGCAGGACCAACACCAACTAAATCATCCCAGCCAAGGCTTTGTCAAGCTGGGCCTTAAAAACCTCTAAGGATGGAGATTCCAGCACCTCCCTAGGTAACCCATTCTAGTGCTTCACAACTCTCCTAGTGAAACAGTGTTTCCTAATATCCAACCTAGACTTCCCACACTGCAACTTGAGACCATTGCTCCTTGTTCTGTCAGCTGCCACCACTGAGAACAGCCTAACTCTGTCCTCTTTGGAACCTCCATTCAGGTAGTTGAAGGCTGCTATCAAATCTCCCCTCACTCTTCTCTTCTGCAAACTAAATAACCCAAGTTCCCTCAGCTGCTCTCTCCAATTTATCCATATTCCTTCTGTAGAGAGGGGGACCAAAACTGAACACAATACCCCAGATGTGGCCTCACCAGTGCCAAACAGAGGTGAATAATCACTTCCTTTGATCTGCTGGCAACAGGGGCAGCTCTATGTTTTTTGCCGCCTCAAGCATGGCAGTCGGCGGCCTTCAGCAGCACGCCTGCAGGCAGTCCGCTGGTGACGCGGATTCGGTGGCATTTCTGCGGGTGATCTGCCAGTCCCGCACCTTTGGCATACCCCCGCTGAAGCTGTGGGACTGGCAGACTTCCCGAAGGCATGCCACCGAAGGCTGCCTAACTGCCACCCTCACAGCGACCAGCATTCCGCCCCAGGCACCCGCTTGCTGTGCTGGTGCCTGGAGCTGCCCCTGGTTGGCAATGCTCCTACTAATACAGCCCAATATGCTGTTGGCCTTCTTAGTTCGATAGGTTAATGAAAGAAAAAAAATAATTTTTAGTTATACCCAAAATTAGCTATTGATTTAAAAAAAAATTGAAGATTGTGACTGAAGTGAATCTGAAATTTAGTTTTTCTATAAGCAGTTTTGCTACTGCTGCATTCAGTTCCACCTGCAATGGATAAACTGATGAAAAGTTTTGATTGCTCCATGTCATCCTCTCATTTTGTTTTTGTTCGTCAGTATTATCCTTGCTTTCTCCCAGGCTGACTCAAGTGGTAAAGAAAGAATTGACATCCATTCTACTAAAGCAGTAATTGATCCAGCTGGGGTCCCTGCAGATTAATTGACAGGTCATCATAGCTCATGAACTCAGCATAAAAATTGAGCTTTCTACCATTTACATAGTGATGGCCTACTCTATTTGTTGTTTAATTCAGACTGCAAGCAGAATATTAAATAGAACAATTTTATCTGTAACAAAGTTAAATGCAAAACATTATGCTAATGCAACATTAAGTGTTCATCATTCAAACAAAAATAGTCAGGAAAAACAAAAATGTAAGCAGCAGTGAACTTGGTCTTGCTGCAGGCCTGCAGTATTTTCTAATCACCCAGTTCTCTAGTGAAGAGACATTTATTATTCTGCAAGCTAGTTTCAGTAGGGTTTAATCATGATCCAAGATCATGTTTTATGATGACCTCATTTTCCAGTGAAGATAAGCCCAAAAGGAGCAGGATTTTACTAGGTTCTTTCTTAAATTATAATAACTGTTCAAAAATGATTTTTCACTTGTTTGTAACTTTTAAAATTATTATTATATACACTTGCAGACACACACACGTAGCAAAGGCTTAACATGGACTATTTACATTCAAAGTTTCAACTTTCAGATTCCTCATTGTGTGCCTGAATGTAAAAATAAAAGCTGGCTGGCGGTCAGAACAGAAAAAATATATTTAGGCTGACTGCCTCAATGCCTAAATACCTTTAAAATATAAATCATTAACTCATAGTTAAGGATATGATTTAGTCACAGATTTAATGAATTCTGTGACTTTACAGAACATCCATGACTTCTTTGGCTTCAGCTGTTAGTAGCTGCAGCCAGGGCTAGAGCCAAGGCTGTGTGCTCCCCGCCACCTCCTGGGCCATGCCCCTCCTCCTCCCCTGCATGGCTGTGCCAGGACTGGGCTCCCTCCAATGGTTGTGGCTGCCAGTTCCCCCCTCCATAGAGCTCCAGCTGTCATTCCTCCCCTCCCCTCCCCTGTCTGTGACTTAGTAAAAGTCACAGACAGGCAACAGGCTTCCATGAATTTTTGTTTATTGCCCACAACCTGTCCGTGACTTTTACTAAAAGTAACCAGGACAAAATCTTAACTTTGCTCATAGCAGTAAATGCTATGCTTGGTAATGTTGCAAGATTCAGTTCATAATAGGCTATTATATAATACATAACTCATTTGTTGCCATCTATTCAAGCATCTCTAAGAAATTCTAAGCCATACTAAAACATGGACATTATAACAAGAAGAACTTTGGGAAGGATTCATTGATCCAGCCATAACGATTAATTAATTTACACTTTTCTTTCATTGTAGCAAAGCAGTGGGAGATATTTTGTTCTGCACCAGGGCCAACTCCAGGCACCAGCCCAGCAAGCAGCTGCTTGGGGCGGCCAATGGTGAGGGGCGGCACGTCCGGGTCTTCGGCGGCGGGTCCCTCGGTCCCTCTCAGAGCGAAGGACCAGCTGCTGAATTGCTGCCAAAGACTGAAGCGGCAGTGGTAGAGCTGCGGATCGCAATCACGGCTTTTTTTTTCTTTTTTCTCTTTTCTTTTTGCTGGTTGGGGCAGCAAAAACCCAGGAGCCTGCCCTGTTCTTCACTGATATGACATTTTGACAACCAGTGGAAGGCAAGTCCTCAGTTTGTATAAATTGTCAGAACTCCGTTTACACTAGCTGAGGATCTGACTCTGGATTTCTGAGCTGGAACAGGGCTTATACTAAGCTTAACTTTAACGTTTGGGGTCCAATCATTTCATTCAATTGAAATTGTGACTTCCCTGGAAATTAAACATACACAGCCGACAGAATGACTGGGCCACTGCTTTGTTCTCTGAATGGAAAAGGAGAATTGAGTTATACCAAATTTGTTTCTTTAAAGTTAATTTGTCCTGGTCCCTACTTAAATTCATTTATTAGCAACATGTACCATTTTAATACAACTAAATCTATACTGAGATAAGGAAACTCAGATGGGGAAAACCTCTGTCTGCTATGTATTCTGGACATTTATGTAAACATATGTGAACTATGCAAATTTTGGTTACAAGGAAATCCCATAATGAAATTAATATCCTTATTTATCCACCACAGCTTTATGCCACTGAGGAATAAGCAATAAAATCTAGATGGTTAAATAATTCAAAAATATTTGCTCAATATATACATACATTTTTAATTTCTGAGAGGAAAAAGATTAATATTAATAAGTAGCCAATATACATGACCCATCTTTAACTTCTGTATTTCTGAAGTTCAATTTTAATATGCTTCTTTTAATTTTAGAGTGATTAGACAGTTTTAAAAATACAACCTATAAAGCAGAACAGACTTTGCATTCATTTGAAATCCAAACACAACATCCTTTCATTATGAATTTACCTGTTTTATACTCAAGGGAAAAATCAGCCCTAGCTTAGCTTATACATTCAGTCTCTGCTAATCATAAAATTGCACTTCAGAGACAATCATTTAGCACAGGAAAACAAAGTGAATACTGTAATTAAAGTTCGTGTAAAATATGGATCCAAAATGGACATTGACTAGTCATACTGAAGAATTCAAATGACTGATAGTAAAGCAATAGCTTATAATATCTTACTCTATTATAATCAGTCGATTTGCATTAAAATCATATGGTAGACAAATTCACTAAACACAATGCCGCCATTACATTTATTTCTTGTTTCTCTCTCATTTACTATATTCACAGTCCATTGGAGAATATTGGAACTGTTGTGCCCAGGCTGAAAAGCATCTCCATTTGGCTTGACAGCAAGTTCTAGTAGACTCTTTTCTATTGTGGTTAAGGATCACCTGAATGGGGGCCAAACATGAGCATTCTATTTCCGACACCCACCCAAAAACCAGGCCATCAGATGAAGTGAGCCTGAACTGGGATGCTTGGTCTTCCCTCCATCTTGGGTTAGGAGATCTGAGAAAGGCAAATCCTGACTGGTGGATGGGCATATATTATTAGAATTTCCATGAACCAGAACTGCCTGGGTCAACAGGGAGCAAGGAGAATGATGTTGGCTCTGTCGTGACTTATCCTCCCTATGACCTGTGGAAGCAGGGGAAGGGAAGGAAAGGCATATCTGAGGACGTCTGTCCAAGACATCAGCAGAGCACTGCCATGGGAGTCTCAACCCATGGATGCTTTGGATCAATATAGGGGGAGATTTCTATTCATTTGGGATGCAAAGAGGTCCCAGAGCAGAGTATCCCATTGTGACAACAGTGGTGGGAACAATCACCCTGGAGTTGATATGGTCCTTGCTTGGTCAATAGATTGAGTGGAGCCAAGCCTGCAGGCACTGTAAGTGGAGACATGTAGGTGCATGTGGCCTAAGAGTGAAAGGCACTGTGCACTGTGGTTCATGGTCTGTGAGTGATGTGTGAAATCAGGGTGCTCAGTGCATGAAATCTTTCTGAGAGGAGGAATTCTCTTGTAGAAATCTAGTCCAGCCTCGTCCCTATATAGTTGATTGACCTTGTAGGTAACAAAACAGATTTTTCTTTGTTTATGCAAAAACCTAGGGTTGTTAAAAGTTGTATGAGAATCTTCATTGTTGACCTGACCTCTTGAGGAGATCGGCCTACCAGAAACTAGTTGTCCAGGTACAGGAATACCATATAGCCCTGGCATCTCATCTGGGTGTCATCTCAGAGCTGGGGGGAGGGGTTCCCCAACCAGAAAGAAATACTCTAACTTTTAAACGACTAATCTAAGAATATAACTATTTACAAATGCTTTCTATAGAGGTTATACTACGAAGTGAAGGAGAACACAACTACAACTCAGGCCATGCAGAAGTAAGAAGGAACTCAGGTATTGACGTGCACTGACACTTAGAACCTTCGTCAGAATCACAAGGAGAGCAACTGTGCATGTGTGTTCCAACAGACACTCCTTTGAAGAACTTCCAGACTTGGGCACATGGTATGCATGTGTACCCAGTGGAAGGAATACTCATAGGGACTGGTTTCAGAGGGGTAGCCATGTTAATCTATATCAGCAAAAACAACGAGGAGTCCTTGTGCCACCTTAGAGACTAACACATTTATTTGGTCATAAGTTTTCGTGGATTATAACCCACCTCATCAAATGCATGGAGTGGAAAATACAGAGGCAAGTATAAATACACAGCACATGAAAAGATGGGAGTTGCCATACTGAGTGGGGGGCAGGGGGTCAGTGCTAACGAGGTCAATTCAATCATGTAGATGTGGCCTATTCTCAACTGTTGACAAGAAGGAGTGAGTATCAACAGAGGGAAAATTATTTTTTGTAGTGACTCAGCCACTCCCAGTCTTTATTCAGGCTTAATTTGATGGTGTCAAGTTTGCAAATTAATTCCAGTTCTGCAGTTTCTTGATGAAGTTTGTTTCTGAAGTTTTTTTGTTGAAGAATTGCCACTTTTAAGTCTGTCATTGAGTGTCTAGGGAGACTGAAGTGCTCTCCTACTGATTTTTGAATGTTACAATTCTTGACGTTTGATGTGTGTCCATTTATTCGTTTGCATAGAGACTGTACAGTTTGTCCAATACATGACAGAGGGGCATTGCTGGCACATGATGGCATACATCACACTGGTAGACGTGCAGGTGAATGAGCCCCTGATGGAGTGGCTGATATGGTTAGGTCCTATGATGGTATCCCTTGAACAGATATGCTGACAGAGTTGGTAACGCAGTTTGTTGCAAGGACAGGTTCCTGGGTTAGTGTTTCTGTTGTGTGGTGTGCAGTTGCTGGTGAGTACTTGCTTCAGACTGGGGGGCTGTCTGTAAGTGAGGACTGGCTTGTCTCCCAAGGTCTGTGAGAGTGAGGGATTGTCCTTCAGAATAGGTTGTAGATAGACTCATAGACTTTAAAGTCAGAAGGGAACATTATGATCTTCTAGTCTGACCTCCTGCACAACGCAGGCCACAGAATCTTACCCACCCTCTCCTGTAACAAACTCCTGACCTATGTCTGATCTGTTGAAGTCCTCAACTTGTGGTTTAAAGACTTCAAGGTGCAGAGAATCCTCCAGCAAGTGACTCGTGCCCCACGCTGCAGATGAAGATGAAAAACCCCCAGGGCCTCTGCCAATCTACCCTGGAGGAAAATTCCTTATTGACCCCAAATATGGTGATCAGCTAAATCCTGAGCATGTGGGCAAGTCTCAGCAGCCAGATACGCAAGAAAGAATTATCTGTAGTACTCAGATCCCACCCTATCTAGTGTCCCATCACAGGCCATTGGGCATATTTACTGCTAATAGTCAAAAATCAATTAGTTGCCAAAATAAGGCTATCATACCATCCCTTCCATAAATTTATCAAGCTTAGTCTTGAAGCCAGATATGTCTTTTGCCTCCACTGCTCCCTTTGGAAGGCTGTTCCAGAACTTCACTCCTCTGATGATTAGAAACTGTCATCTAATTTCAATTCTAAACTTCCTGATGGCCAGTTTATATCCATTTGTTTTTGTGTCCACATTGGTACTGATCTTAAATAATTCCGCTCCCTCCCTGGTATTTATCTCTGTGATATATTTATAGAGAGCAATCACATTTCCCCTTAGCCTTCTTTTGGGTCACTACAAAAAGTAATTTTCCTTCTGTTGATATTCACCACTTCTTGTCAACTGTTGGAAATGGGTCACATCCACACTAATTGAATTGGCTTCATTAGCACGAACCCTGACTTGGTAAGGCAACTCTCATCTTTTCATGTGCTGTGTATTTATACCTGCCTACTGTATTTTCCATTCCATGCATCTGATGAAGTGGGTTATAGCCCATGAAACCTTATGCCCAAATAAATGTGTTAGTCTCTAAGATGCCACAAGGACTCCTCCTTATTTTCACATAGGGACTGACACTAAAAGAAAAACTATGCTGTCTATGGTTTCAGAGGGGTAGCTGTGTTAGTCTGTATCAGCAAAAACAATGAGGAGTCCTTGTGGCACCTTAGAGACTAACACATTTATTTGGGTATAAGCTTTCATGGGCTAGCTTATGCCCAAATAAATTTGTTAGTCTCTAAGGTGCCACAAGGACTCCTCATTGTTTATGCTGTCTATGAACTCATGAATTATCTGGATATTTATTGTTTTTACACGTGGATGTGTAAATTACACATCAACATCAGTCTTGGACTCTAAAGCCTCAGTTCAGGAAAGCACTTAAGCACATGATTAAGTCACACTGAAGTCAATGGGATGTAATCATTTCTTCCAGTGTTCTCCTGAATAGAGATGCTTTCCTGTATCATGGTTCCAGGCCAGGACACATTAAGGCACAGGCAACCTAGGCACATGCCTAAAACCCAACCTGACTGGCACTGCAATCCTGTGCACCAGGTTGCAATGCTACTGACTGAGATTTGCACGCCCCTGTCTCTCTGTCATGATGAAGGGACGAGCAGTGGGGCAGCCAGAGTGGCTTCTCTTCTCTGCTGCCTTGGGGCCAGCTACTGCTCCAGTACCTGAACCAGACCAACCAGAGCTTCACCAGCATCATCCATGTGTTGGAAAGGAATAGCGGTGAGCGCCTGCACAGAGCAGATGACAGGGACAGTAGGGAAGCCTGTGGGGGTAGACATGAGGGAGTTAATAGGGCAGTGTCCATGCAGCAGGAGCCAGTCACTGACTGAGATGGATAGGAGAGGGCTAGCTAAGTAACATCCATATATGTTTGCTGAGGGCCCAGTAATGAGTTAATCCAGTCCCGGTCCCAGGCCTCCAATTCTTTGCACAGGACTATGAGACCCAGGGGGACACAAACATGACTGTATACCACTGTGCTCTCACACTTTCTGACTCAGCTGAAACTCAGTATAATCATTTAGGTTAGATAAGAATGAGGAAATTCAGAGGGACCTACCAATGCTAAGTGAATGGGCAACATGATAGGAAATAAAATGCACAGTTGACTAAAGGAAAATAATGTAAATTTGAACTATTCATACTTATTTGAACGATACGGCTAGGTTCCAAATTAACTGTAATAATTCAGGAAAAAATAAAACCTGTGAATCATTGTGCACAGCTCAATGTAAATCTGTGATCAATGAGTAGTGGTGGTCAAGATAACAAAATGCTGAGGATGAAATCCTGGCTCCACTGAAGTATATAGGAGTTTTGCCATTGACTTCAATGGGACCAGGATTTCATGCAGGATATATTAACAGATAAGATTAAAAAAATACTGAAAACATGATAATGCCATTATATAAATCAGTAATGTGTCCTCACTTGGAATGCTGTGTTTAGTTCTGGGCATCCTACCTGACAAGAAGATACAATAGAAAAAGAAGAAATTCAGAGATGGGAAACAAATTCCTGGAGGCATGGGAGAGACTTCAGTATGAGGAGAGGTTGAAAACATTGGAATGGTTTAGTTTAGGGCAGAAATGAGTAAGAGGAAACACAATATATGCGTGCAAAATAAAGTGCAGTACAGACACATTAGAGCAAGTGCTTCTATTTACCTTCTCTCATAACACAAGTACAGTACAAGAGGAAAAACAATGAAATTAAAATGCAGTGCACTTAACACTGATAAAAGGAAATACTTTCTAAAAATACAACTTATGAGTAATACAACTCACTGCAACAAAATATCACTGAGGTTAAGAGCTTGGTAGAATTCAAATATGGATACAAATGTTGTAAAAATAAATGTGCCTTCCTCTGAATCCTATATGGATGGATATATCCTGTGCAATACAAGGAAATATCCTGTTAAAGACAGCATACTAAGGCATAACACAGAATCTACCACAACTGTTTGGTGCACTTCATCAAGGAACAGAAGGAATATGAAGATGGGTCAGAGTGTTGTGCGCAGGAGTGGCCCTAGTCATTTTACTGGGTAGGGCAGAAAAGATTTTCAGAGACCATCATCTCCCATCCACCCTGCCTGCTGCCTCCACAAGAAGCCAAGCAAATAAAAAGCCAGCCAATCAACTGGCCAATCAGACAGTGGCGAGAAAGCGAAAGCTGAGCAATACAGTGGTATGGCACCTCCTGGAACTTGGTGTCCAGGGTGACCCCCCCCTGCTCACCTACCCATAGAACCAGTCCTGGCTGGGATCAATTGCAGCTGGAAGAGGTGAAAGGAAAGGTCAGTAATGGGGTGTAAGGCAATAGAGGGTTTTACAGGAGTCTGGTGGGACATAGGTGAATCCTATGCATGCTGCACAGTCTGTGATTTCATAACCAGGAAGCACTAGACTATTTCAGCTGCAGTCACAACGCAAAAATCAGGAGGAAAAGAGAAGATTTAACTAAATTTCTCTGTGCCTCAAAAAAGAAATGATGTTGGATTCATTTTTAGGGATGACCAAATGTTTTGGCAGGTTTCTTATTTTAACTAAACCAATTAGGCCATCCA
This sequence comes from Gopherus flavomarginatus, assembly GCF_025201925.1. Lineage (NCBI taxonomy): Eukaryota > Metazoa > Chordata > Testudines > Testudinidae > Gopherus > Gopherus flavomarginatus. The sequence continues at coordinate 109,049,361 of NC_066621.1, forward strand.
CAAAAATAACTGTGATATTATTGCTAATACCTTGTCATTATATAAAATACATTTCATCAGAGGCCCTCAAAGACAGAAGCAAAGACAGAAGCCACATACGACGCAACGTATCCACATCCATGTTTTATATAAAGCGAGGGCGGGAGGAGAGAAAAAGACTAAATATCTCATTTGAAATTCTAATAGCGGGAACACAAAATGCATTTATCATTTCACAAAAATGTGTTTGTATTCATATGGACCTTTGTTTTCTGTGATGAATTCTTTTTGCATTATAAGATAAGCACTTTATGTGGATTCAACATGCTAATCTGACAATACTGCCACAGTTAAAGGGCAAATATGTAATGAAATATCCATTAAGAAAAACAGAGGACAGCATGTACCATAAGCTCTAAGTTTGGCTCAGGACATCAAAGCCTTCCCCTCAAATGAGATAGGGTCAATTAAAGAGTAGGCTGCTGAAGTACAGTACTTGAATAATCTATTGGGCTATTTCTGAAAGGGATTTGTTATAGTAGATCAAAATGATCATATACAAAACACTTCAAAACAGAGGGACTCTGATGTATATCATACTAGACAGAAGGCAAAAAATGAAATGAAAAAAAAAACAAAAAAATTAAAGATGGTGTGCTTGAGACTGGCAAAAAATAAAATGTGGTTTAAGCAAACTTTGGGTGCAGCAGACAGTTTGTCTACTGCATAATCAGAAATAAAAATACAGAGCTAATTACAGCTACTTTGGAAATAGACAGACATCATTTTAAAGACTAATTGAAATGGAACTCACCCTTCGACTCTACCATCCTTCTCTGAACCTGCTATAAAATATATTGCCAAAATCATATCATATATACATACACACTCGTTCTACCTCTGTCCATATAGAAATTATTAAAGTTCAAAGTTATCAGTGTTACACTGATGTAACTTTAAAAATGTCTACTTCGCTGAAACTTTAATCTTAAAAATATGAATTGATTAATTTTATTATTGAGTACCCTATTAACCCCAGACCACTCAGATGCTGCTTGATACACTTCGAGCACAGCTAAAAAATCCAGCAACAGAAAAACAGACACAATATTTCAAAATTTGATTACTTCATTCCTAAAACATAAAAAAGATAGCCTTCCATCTCTTTTATTTACAAAGTGATCTGTAAGTGGTTATAATTGAAAAGTAGCATTTTAAGGGGTTTGTTTGTTTGTTTTAATGTGTGGAAATGAGCTAAAGGAGAATGAAATCTACAACATAAGGCAGTTCCAGCATCTGTCAGCTTGAAGTGCAACAACAAAACCCCCCAAAAGTGGGTAGCACTGACACCTATCAGAATAAGGCTCAATATTTTTCAAACAAATCTACATTAATATAGCAAATAAAAGCATAACTAAAAGTATACTATGCATATTTTTCAAAATATCAAAACATTAACCTCCCACCAACAGGAATACTTTACCACATCATCTTCTGGTTGACTCCTCTATTCTAGAGATGGTTGCTGCAATCACTACGGAATGGGATCTAGACACATCTACAACTTCCTTTAGTAAGGGAGGAACAGCCCATACTGTTTTGTATCAAAATCTTAAGGTCTGGTATGACCAAGGAAGACAGATGGCTAAATTATTAACCCATTGCATACCCCAGATCACCATGTTTTATTAATTCCAAAAGAAGGACAAATCAATGACTACAAGCTATCCTGGATGTAACTGGTGTCAAGGAACACTGAAGCTGAAAAAACAACTACTTTCTTAACTACTTGCACTAAAAACAGAAGACTGCACTCTTCCTTAACAAAATGAATCACCAATAAGTCTGTTAGCCATGGCCCCACAACCACCTCACTGATTTAAAGAAGTTAGGATGGACAGAAGACAGAAATGCAGTTAAGTTTCAGTAAACCCAGGAAATCACTGACATCTCAGTACCCAGCCAGAGACAGACAGTCTGTCAGGATTCCAAGGCTCATAGACATTCACATTCATACTCATACACATTCAAAGGAAAACTTGCCTGGAGGCAGTCTATCTTTCCCACAGATAACACAGCAAACTCCTTGTGGTGATCAATTGAAAGAACTACTAATGGGGAGAAGCTGTATGGTTAATCAGACTATGTTAGCCAAAAGAGTTTAGGTGGGTAGTTCTCGACCCAGTTGTGTGTGAGGACAAATAAAGTGTCTACCTCCAACACAGCTTCTCTGTTCACGCACATGAAATCCTTGTATAAAAGACTGGAAACCAGCAACCTCCCCAACACTACTTCAATGTACAACCAACATACTCCAATTCCTGTTATCACCGCTAACCAACAGCTGTCTCCAGGCATAGAAGACAACCAGTATAAACAGCAAAGGACCAAGGAACTAAGAATCCCCTCAATGGCCAATAGCCGTTGATGAGTTGATATGGCGACCTCGCTGGTGGGGTAGTCCAAATACAGTATTCATTTTCAATTTAAACTGATTTTTACCAAAAAAATTCCTGGGTTTTACAAAATGTATTATTCATTTTTCTCTGATTATCACCCTACTTTTGTATCATTCAAATGTATAAAATTAACTTGTTTTACTAGGAAAATATAATTTATTGCATGAGACATATGTATTATGATAATACATTAGTCTGTGAGTATATGTAAAGCTGCCTGTTGAAGTAAGGCTATGTATTAGTCTAGAAGATCCACAAAATAAAACACGCAAGCAAGCTCTGAAGTGCATGCACATCTGAACATACTGATGAATCTCACACTCACCATGTACACATTTCAAGCTGTTGGTAGACAACAGTTTAAAGATTTGACACACTAAAATGGGAAGAAAACAAAAATCAGTATCAGAATAAGTTTCAGAACACAAGAAAGTATTTGAAAGTTAAAAAAAAGAAAAAAAACAGGAGAAAAGGATGAAGCTGAGTGTATACATTGCAAATGGTGTGGCCCAATTATTAAATGTAAATATTTTACTGGCTAATAGTTCTAAGCCTACAACAAAAAACTGTTTATTCAAATGAAAACTTTTATTTGGGGATTAGATTTCTTAAACTCAGAGGTGGCGTTGTGTTTTGAGTTCTGTTTTAGTTCTGCAGCAAACCACACTGATGAACCAAATTCAAATCATTAATCTACTGAATACTTTTCCCCTTTATCTGTCCATCCAACAAAATAAATTCCAATATTTACCTAGAAAATTATTAACAGTTTTTTACACTGATTTTCACCTGTTTTTGTTATGGTAAATTCCCAGGAAAAGTTAAATAAAATAAAAACTGAAAACAAAGGGCCCTAAGTATAGGTAGGGACACAGCCAAGAGCCATAGAATTATTCTCCATGAGCAGCCATGGTGGCTAATTTGCAGGAGTACAGTAGTAGGCTGTATAACACCCAATAAGGTAGATTCTGAGCACTCTAATGAGAGCATACCTAAAAACAAGGTAAGCAATATGGTCAGTCCTGAGGGAATTCTCCTCAATGTTCCAAGTCATCTTTGTTTATTTTGTCAAAGTTACCGAATAATTATTTGATTACTTCTTATCCAATATTTTTATAGAACTAAGAATATTTCCCCAACATGGTAAATATATGAAATTTTACATAAAGCTGAATTAAGGCAACAAGAACTTGAATGACTAAGTCTGTGCATTGAACAGGTTTCCAAGTCCCAGTCTTTTGGTCAACATAGAACATTGTAATCCACACATTCATGATATCTAAGCTTGATAACTGCAGCTCAAACTTAGGAATCAAACCACATAAACTAAGAAAGCTCAAATTAGTAGAAATCAAAGTAGCCCTTCTGCTTAGCACACACAACACTAATACATCCTCTGTCTGTATTGGCTCCCCATTTAATAAAGTTCACAATATTTACACCTTTTTATAAGTGATCATGAACTTCCATGAATATCTATGCTCCCTTAGAACTGTGGAAAAGTTGACCCAAAAGGGGAGAATTGTGATTGCAGGAGACAGAGCTTTCACAGGACACTGGACCAAACTATGGAGCTCATTTCTGCAAGTGATAAGACCTGACCACTATCAAAACTAAATACCCAATTCCATACTCCAATTTAGCTTTCCTTCAATAAGTGTTTTCTACATCTAGGCATATCTCATCAGATCAGTTCTCAACCACTGCGGGGGCCTCAGGCATTGGTATACCTCGGTCTCTCATATTCTCTGCCTCTGGCACATAATAGTTTAGTTCCAGAGGGCTGTAATACTTTGGTCTAATCCAGGTTATTAGGTTCATTACAGGGGTAACTCGGTGGGGTTTAGTGGCCTATGTTGTGCAGGAGGTCAGACTAGATGTACTGGGGTCCCTTCTGGCCTTAAACTCTACGGCCATGTCTACACTACAGGCGGTACAGTGTCACGGCTACTGTGCAGCAGTTATGGCACTGTAGTGCTGTAGCGTAGACGTTTCCAACAGAGATAGAATTTTTTTTTTGTCTCTAAGAACTCCAATTCCCCAAGCAACAGAACCTAATTCATCAAAAGCATTCATCTGTCAACCAAGCTACTACATGGGGGAGGGAGGAGAGAGGGGAAGAAGGGTTAGATCAGCACAGCTACAGTGCTCAGGGATCTTTCACATCCCTGAGTGCCATAGTTATCTCAACCTAACTTTCAAGTGTAGACCAGGCCTATGATTTATTTAAGTTATTAACACAGAGACACACAACATACCCACAAACAAAACCCTAATGAACTAATCAGGTTAATAATGCAAAGGAAAAGGCAAGATATTGTTATTTATATTTTAAATATTTAGAAAACGTGACCGAGGGTCAGACAGACAGATAGAAACACATAAAGACCAAAATAACAAACCCTGATTTCACCGATATCTTGTGGAAGGAAGGGAGATAGTATTGGAGATGAGGGATTTTTGTTAAATTTCAAATATTTGATGCTGCTTTTACTCATGAAATAGTAATGAAATAAAATGGTAGCACTTTATCTTTTCCAGAATTAGAATGCAAGAAAAAAATGTTTTTTAAAAAGGTTACATACTTGGAGTTCCCCTCAATGAAGATTCCCCATCATACAATAACTTTGCCTACAAATAAAAATCTCATTTTTTCCAAAATGTACTGCAAAATTTCAGAATGCAAATTGACATTACTAATAATTACCTACTCTTTTAGCTTTAAATTGACTCATAAGAGCTTGACATGAGTAAATGATTAGAGTTCAGAAAGGCTTGTTTAAAAATGTCAAGAGAATTCTGGTCCTCGTAAAGAAAGATGCCACTTTCCCTCTTACAAGCTACATATGCAAATTTTTGTGCTTATTTTCACACTTCTCTGTCACTGAAATAATCATAAGAACCAAACAATACACAAAATCATCTACTCAAGAATAACTGCCACTGCCTATATTTTTGCAATAGTAGTTCAAGCAAAGTTGACATGTTAAGTGATTCCCTATTGACATTAACCTATCAGGCACAATTTTCCAGTGTATAATGGAGATGCCAGCTAAACTTGCAGTCTTGGGGTTATGACTAAAATAAGGCTGATGGTGCTGGTGGAATACCTACTCCTCTTCCAACCTTCCTTCCTTCCCTCCCCCCTCCCCCCACAACCACTCTTCCTGCTGTGGAAAAAGAAACACTGCTAGAAGCAGAATAAAGCAGAAGGGGTAAAACGCACCTGGGTGCAGAGGAAGAAAGACTGCATCCACAAGGTAGCCGCAATGGCAGCCCCTCGTAGTCATGGAAGAGACATTAAACATAACCACCACCAACAACACTGTTGAGTTCCTAATGCTCCAGACATACAGGCATCTATTTTACAAAACACAAATCTTATGAATGACCAGTTATACATTTCACCTGATAAGGGGCGAGGGAAACATAAAGACAAAGGAGTAGATAAAGAACAAATCAATGTTGCTTCCTGCTTCAATGCCTTCTACGCACTGAAATATGCTTTGGAGTGGTTTTAAGGACAAGAAGTGCAACTTAGGCATTTTACTCAGAGTAACTGTCAGATATTCAATTTTATGAACACTTTGATTTGATGAACTTCTCCATCTGCACAATAGGGGCTCTTGGGACACAACACCGTAATACGCTATTTGGAAATATCATAACCTTAGTCCCAGATTTGGACCTTAGCGTCCAAAATATGGGGGTTAGCATGAAAACCTCCAAGCTTAGTTACCTGCTTGGACCTGGTACCTGCTGCCACCACCCAAAAAATTAGAGTGTTTTGGGGCACTCTGGTCCCTCTGAAAAACCTTCCCTGGGGACCCCAAGACCCAAATCCCTTGAGTCTCACAACTAAGGGAAATAATCCTTTTTCCCTTCCCCCCTCCAGGTGCTCCTGGAGAGATACACAGACACAAGCTCTGTGAAACTACACAGAGGGACTCCCCCTCTCCGTTCCCAATCCTGGAAACAAAAGTACTTTCCTATTTCCCCAGAGGGAATGCAAAATCAGGCTAGCGATCCAACACACAAATCTCCCCTTGATTTCTTCCTCCCACCAATTCCCTGGTGAGTACAGACTCAATTTCCCTGAAGTAAAGAAAAACTCCAACAGGTCTTAAAAGAAAGCTTTATATAAAAAGAAAGAAAAATAAGTACAAATGTTCTCTCTGTATTAAGATGATACAACACAGGGTCAATTGCTTAAAAGAATATTGAATAAACAGCCTTATTCCAAAAGAATACAAATCAAAACACTCCAGCACTTATATTCATGCAAATACCAAAGAAAAGAAACCATAGAACTTACTATCTGATCTCTTTGTCCTTACACTTAGAAACAGAAGACTAGAAAATAGAAAGTACTTCTCCAAAGCTCAGAGAAAGCAGGCAGGCAGAAAACAAAGACTCAGACACAAACTCCCTCCACCCAGAGTTGAAAAAATCCGGTTTCCTGATTGGTCCTCTGGTCAGGTGCTTCAGGTGGAAGAGACATTAACCCTTAGCTATCTGTTTATGACAGGAAAGGAGGGCAAAATTAACATTGGCAGCAGTGTAACACTCCATCAGGTATGAAAACATGACATTTATGGTAACTGCACAGATTTTATACAGTTTGATATATTTTCCTGTATCAGAAAAAAAAGTCACATATAAAATATATTTTAAGCTTCATTTGTCTTGCTCTCCAATAGAACGTCACAAATTTAGGGGTTACATGATGGATCTTCTATGCAAAGTTGACAATGAAATAATTTCTGAACAAAAGTAATGGACCAAATCCTGCTCTGGTCAGCTCAGCAAAAGAAGGCAGAGATGCTACCATGAGATTCTCCTGCTCTAGGAAGTCTGTCAACCAAGGCACAATTTCTCACAACAGACTGGCAGAGTGCACTCTGCAGATTCTGACTAGGTGGTATGATTCAGATTCTGCTTTTCATTATCACTCAAATATTCCTTTTAACCCAAGGAGTGTAAAAAGGGCATGACTGGAGTTCTTTATAAGCAGACACATTACAATTAAACACATGCAAATCATCTTTTCTGTTCTATATATACCTCTGTGAACAGAGTATAAAAACTTATAACATTTCTGTGGTTTTGTGGCTTAAAAACAGTTTTAATAAAAGCTGTATTTTCCATCCTAGGTAAATAAGATAGCACCAAGCAGATGTCAGCAGAGCCATTATATTCCACCTGGCTAGGACAAAATTCTTATCAATTTTGATACACCTTATTCATCTCCTATACCAGCAAGAAGAAAAGTGAGAAGGATTCAAAAGCAATGCCCTCTCAGTGGGTCTGGGCAGAATTAGGGTTCAGACTGAACTGGTAACATGACAGTATGGAATGCCATCATTTCTTTGAGTGGGAATCTTATTATACTGAATCTCAGGTTTTATTTAAAAATAAGTAAGTCTAGCTGCTATGGCTGTGCAGAAAACCTCAGAAATGTGATCCAAATGTAACTGATGCAGACATATGTATGTGAGTCTGCAGAGAGCGTCGAGCAATAGCTCTGAGAGTTGTGTTCTGGTCCATTCATCTCAGTGATAGGTTAAATTAGGTGCCCAGTGATCATGATCATAATTGCTTACTATTTAATTCCTCATGTTAGATATGAGAGGGAGAGTCACAGATCTGCACAATTTACTGTGAATGATGTTGCAAATAGGTGGCATTTAGGAGAAATCACTTTTTTAAGTTCATTCAAGTCAGAGTACAGCCCACGGACATATCAAGGCCCACACCAAGGGGAGCCAAGCTCAAGGACTCCAATGGATCTCAGATGGCATGCACAGTTTTATTTTGAACATCTGCACAATATATTGTGAGAAATCTTATTCTGACAACTCACAATTGTAGAGCTTATGTTGTGGGTGAAGCTTGGAAGAGAACCACCATCTTTTATTCCTCTCTTTGAGCAGATATTTCTGAATCATATCAGAAGCTGTCAGGACTCCTCCTCCAAATCTGAGAGTACATTCTGTAAGATCTATTTCCACATCTTCAACAGAGAGGAAGCAGAGTAATGAGATCTTCAGTGCTTTCGCTGAAGTGTTGGAGGCCTGTGTTCTGGGGCTAAAGCCTCAGTCTTCAAGTATTATCCATGCTGGAGGCAGAGGGAATCATCACATATGTGTAGTTATGGGTTCACCCCTCCCCACTTAAGGTATTTTTAATCATAACCACTATCGGCCCTCATACGTAAAATCTAGAACTAAGTGAATTTTTTTGTTCAAAAATACATTTGCCAAAACATGCTATTTTGGGGCAACTGAAACAATTCACCTATTAGGTTTAAATTCAGTGAACAGTTTTGGCTGATTAAAAATAAAGAAAAAAATTCTAAAAAGTCAAAACAGTTTGTTTCACCATTTTCAAATAAACTATTTTGACATTTTGTTTTGAAATGATTTTGAAACACTATTTCAAAACAAGGTTTGAAACATTTTGTTCAACTTGAATGAAACTGTTTCAGTGATAAAAACAAAAGCAAAAATTTAGTTTGTTTTTAAATTAACTGAATTTATATATATGTTTGTTCACTGAACTGAAAAATCAAGTATTTGCTCAGCTCTAGTAAAATCCTTTTCTTTCCCCCTGCTCCATGCACTACTTTTTCTTTTCTATTTTCCCAAGCTTTTAGTATTGCGGTAGTTTCATCAAGTCTTTTTGCAATGTATTTCAGATTACTGTACAGTGTTCTGAACACATTTGAGTGGGAGTGTCATAAACAGATGGTTAAGGGTTAATGTCTCTTTTACCTGTAAAGGGTTAAGCAGCTCAGTAAACCTGGCTGACACCTGACCAGAGGATCAATAGGGGGACAAGATACTTTCAAATCTTGGTGGAGGGAAGTCTTTGTTCGTGCTTTTCGTTTTGTTCGTTGTTCACTCTCGGGACTGAGAGGGACGGGACATCATTCCAGGCTTTCCCTATCTTTCTGAATCAGTCTTCCACGTTTCAAAATTGTAAATAATAGCCAGGCAAGGCGGATTAGTCTTATGTTTGTTTTCTCAACTTGTAAAGGTTTCTTTTGCTGGAAGGATTTTTACCTCTGTTTGCTGTAACTTTGAATCTAAGGCTGGGGGTGGGGGGTCCCTCTAGTCTATATGAATCGGAGTACCCTGTAAAGCATTTTCCATCCTGATTTTACAGAGATAATTTTTACCTTTTCTTTCTTTAATTAAAAGCTTTCTTTTTAAGAACCTGATTGATTTTTCCTTGATTTAAGATCCAAAGAGTTTGGATCGGTGTGCAGTCTCTCAAGGCAACCCAGGGAGGGGAAAGTCTGGGGGGAAAAGGAGGGGGATGGTTAATTTCTCCTTGTTTTAAGACCCAAGGGGTTTGGGTCTGGGTTCCCCAGGGAAGGTTTTGGGGGAACAGAAAGTGTGCCAGACACTAAATTCTGGCTGGTGGCAGCGTACCAGACCTAAGGTAGTAATTAAGCTTAGAAGTGTTCATGCAGGTCCCCACTTCTTGTATTCTAAAGTTTAAAGTGGGGAAAAAACCTTGACAGGGAGGGATGAGAGAATTTCAGAAAGATATTAAATATCAGAGGGTAGCCGTGTTAGTCTGTATCCACGAAAACAACGAGGAGTCTGGTTGCACCTTAAAGACTAACAGATTTATTTGGGCATGCATCTGAAGAATTGGGTTTTTTACCCATGAAAGCTTATGCCCAAATAAATCTGTTAGTCTTTAAGGTGCCACCGGACTCCTTGTTATTTTAGAAAGATATTATGTATCTGTATTATTGAATGATAACCTACATTGCTGATGCAGCACACTAAACGTCAGTCCATCTCATTGCCCAGTTAACATCAATAATGCCATCATATCAGAACTATCCTGTTTGCAATGTTGTTCATTCTTTTGGCTATGCATTTTCTGCATCATATTTCTTTAAAATGACAGAAAATATTAGAAAATAGAAGAATACAAATCTTGTGTTGTGGTGCATGCAGGAGCAAGGAGCTAAGAGAGGTACACGTGGCCACAAAAGACTTAAGGGCTTTCTTAGGGCAAGTCCACACTACAAAATTAAATCAACTTAAGTTACATTGACGTACAGCCACCACAGTAATGTAATCAGTTTGGCACATTTACATTAGCTTCCTCTGTCAGCGGTGAGTGTCCTCATCAGGTGCGCTTGCACCGATTTAACTGTCAGTGTGGGGCATTGTGGAGCACTGGGAGCCAGGGTCCGGCCATCCAGCTCCAGCTCTCAGCCTCACCTGGCAGGGCTCCAGCTACCCAGGGCTCACAGCCGGAACAGTCTGATGTAGCAACTGACACTACAATGTCAGTGACACTACACTGACACTGCATCAACCTAACTACATGGACCTAAGTGCTACAGCTCTCATAGAGGTGGAGTTATTAAGTTAGGGTAGTGGGCGACTTCCATCGGTGGGAGCAACATTTTAGTGTAGATGCTTACAGAGTTAGGTCAACATAAGCTGCCTTACATCGACCTAACTCTGTAGTGTAGACCAGGCCTCAGTAGTCACCTGGATGTGCTCCAGAAGTCACTTCTAATTAGCTCACTGAGCCTGACAGTATATCATTAACTCTGAAAGTGCTTTCCACAGTGACACAGGATTTAAGCAAAAACTTTAAACCAAGCTGAAAAATCTGTTTGTTTGAACTCTCATTCTATTGCTCTGGTATGAACTTCTGGGAATTAGTAAGCAGTCCAAACCCAGAAGTGAGGGAAACAAAGACAATAAGAAAAGATGGAAATCAAAGGAGAACCTGCAAACCACAAGACCTGTGAACCAAAGTCAACTATAGAAGAGGATGTGACATTCACCTGAAATAGTCTAAGCTGAAGAAATGCAGAGACCACCAGGATGCAGTTCTGCAAATCCAAAATGGATTATGCTAATTCAGAATAAGGCACTTTTATTCCAGAATAAAAGCATCCACACATGAAGTCAATCAGGAACAGTTAAACAGCAATAGCTATTCTGGAATAATTCCCCATGTATACAAGCCTAATTTATTAGCTGGTAGCAGCAGTTGTTTGTGGACTAGCCACTAGAAAGGGGCATGACAGTGTGTTACACATACACAACCTTTATATTCTGTCAAAATCCTTTTATGCAACATAGCAAAACAGACAGACAGAAGTATTCTGGGGCTTGAAATATACTAATAATTACCATTACTACTTGTTAAACTCTGCTGATTATACAGCGGATGATGTGGGCACATTACATTTCCAATCATATTAAACTTTCGGTATTGCACTGTACATCTTAGATCTAGAACAAACTTGTTAAAATTATAGTATTTGAATACTTCCAATACATTTTTCCTCAATTGGAATTACATGTTTAAGAAATGATAAATAGCTTACTCTAAACCAGAGGTTAACAACCTTTCAGAAGTGCTGTGCCAAGTCTTCATTTATTCACTCTAATTTAAGGTTTTGCGTGCCAGTCATACCTTTTAACGTTTTTAGAAGGTCTCTTTCTAGAAGTCTATAATATATAACTAAACTATTGTTGTATGTAAAGTTAATACAGTTTCAAAATGTTTAAGAAGCTTCATTTAAAATTAAATTAAAATGCAGAGGCCCCCAGACCGGTGGCTAGGACCCAGGCAGTGTGAGTGCCACTGAAAATCAGCTCACATGTCGCCTTCGGCACCTGTGCCATAGGTTGCCTACCCTTGTTCTAAACCATAACTTTTCCTAGGTGATTTACTAGAGCTTTGTAAAATTATGTAATGTAAGCCCCAGAATACAGAAAGAGAAAGAATCATATATTTCTATTGCCTTAAACTGTACGGTACATAAATACAATAGTAAGCACGGGGGAAAATACATTCAATTATTGGTTGTCAAGTCTTTAAAAAGACCTTGCAATGGAGCAAACTGCTATATACGTGGGATGATACACAGTGCTGGGATTTGACAACTAATTGCACTGACAAGTCCACTTTCTCTGCACTGAGTAATATTGATGTGTATGATGATAATTAAGTGCAGTGGATCAGGATAGCTGTGGACATCAGATATCAAGGCCCCAGGGGGAGGTTAACCATAGGCCAGATTGGTGGCATACAATGAAACAATAGCGCTACACTCTACGTCTGCTCAAAAACATTTGTCACGTTGTATTTTGAACCTACTATTCTTTGGAATGCATACTTTTGTTAATATTTTTAATGTAATTTAGAAACAACTAATGTTTACTTAGGAAAAACCTATGAATAGGTTATCTAAACAAGCAACATGGTTCTTTGGCTTTTACCAGTTGGTCAGACTCTAACGATGTATCTTCTGTTGTCACCCAACCCAGTGATCCTAAATTCTGCAACAATGCCTACACTTTGTGATGCACCAGTGATGAATTTTGGAGTGAACTGAAACTATGTCAACCATATATATATATTAGACAATTATAGCTATTGTTTTATTCTTTATTCTAAGATCAACCCATATTATTTGAATATTTTTCTAATTATTTTATATTGCTGCAAAAATTCTCAACTGTCCTGTGTGGGCTTCTTCCCCACCCAGGATGGTTCCTCACCATGATACCTGATTATTACTCTATGATAGTCCCCTCTGCTGGAGCTAGGAGCATGTCATTGATCAGCAGTTTTGCACCCAAGAGAACACAGATCCCAGAATTCTTTCTTCCTCTATCAGACTGAATCCACAGTACACAGCAAATGAATCCAATGACATACTACTCCTTGTGGTTCTCCTGTCTGCTTGATGGTTAAGCTATTAAACAGTATGGCTGCTTCCTGCAGTAACTTCCATCTATGGTCTACCGATGTTGCTAATTGCCCTATTGCTTTCTTGGAGACAGAGAACACGGAAGCACATTTGCTCAAGTATATTTCCACGTGGCTGACAAGTTTGGTTTATCACAGAAGGGAGCACAGTGAGCTGTTGTTGGCATGCTATGGTGCCCAGTCTCAGACTTAAGCTTGTAGTCACTACAGGAAGGTATGTGGGGGAGTGGATTCACTTCTGAAATTCTGATCAAATCTGAGAAGCTCAATGATTAGTTGCATCAGTTGAGAAAATCATGTGAGGGTGGTGGTGTGCATGATGGCCCAATTCTTTTCTGGAAATGGGTAATTTTACAGTAGACAACTGGCCTGTGTCTTCTCCCAGGGTCCAATTGTTACAGTCTTGGAGTTATTTGCTCCCATAGTGGGACTTATGGGTCTCAGTGGCTTAGAGCTATTGATCAGGGTTCGTAAGGGGTATCTTTCCAAGTATAGTAAGGTATATAACAGTTATGGGTAGTAACTAGATTTAAAATAGCTCATGCCAGTGCCTTACACATTCAATTAAAATTTAATAAAAAAAAACTTTAATGCACTTTTTGTACCAATATAGATATTGGTTCAGAAACTGATACAGTTGAATTTGTGCAATTGCACTTTCCCCCAAATTATGCTGGTAAAAGGAATGTATATATGTACAGTTTACTGACGTAAGCTACACAAATACAAGCAACTTTATACAAGTATAACAGCACCCACACTAAAGGGTTGTAATGATTTGACTATCTCTGTTCTTAAACTGGCATAGTTAAATCAATATAGAACCCAGCCCTAACACCATGAATTAAAGATTACTGACATGTGAGCTCATTAGTTCAGAATAAATGCAATATGTGAAAATTCCTTAGCATAGTTTAAGATCCTACACCCCCCCTACAGGAATGTAATCATGTTCTTGAGGGAAAAAAGTACTTCTAGTATAGTTCTTAAGTAGGGAATGAGTTGACAACATTCTCCAATGCTTGGGAACTCCGTAATGGCATGTCTAGAACTCTGTAATGGCATGTCCTTTTTATCTTTAGAAAGGAGAAATAGCTAAGCAATCGGCCAGCATGTGCACATAAAGAGAGTATGCACAATAGTTTCTGGTTTCAAGCAAGTGATTTTCTGATTTCAGTAGAATCATTGTTTAAGGAACTATTACTACCATCTTTTTAGAGGCACCATTGGGACTTTTAGAGATAGTTTTAGCCTCCGGTATTTATTTCTCACACACCATTATTTTTGGAAGTTTTAATGGCCGACTGTCACCATAAATGTGTTGTCTAGTTTTACTTTTGTGAAAAGACATGTAGACTCCAAACTGCATAATACCAGAAATATACACATGCTATTAAATGTGATCACAGAATCATAGAAATGTAGGGCTGGAAGGGTCTCAAGAGATCCATCCCTCCATGCTGAGGCAGGATTAAATATATCTACATCAACCCTGACAGATGTTTGTCTAACCTGTTCTTGGAAACCTCCAATGATGGGTATTTCACAACCTCTCTAGGTAACCTGTGCCATTGCTTAACTATTCTTATAGGTAGAAATGTTTTCCTAATATTTAACCTAAATCTCTCCTGCTGTAGACTAAGCGGTATATTTTAGCAAACAACTGATCACCATCCCTTTTTAGACTCTCTCCACATCTTTTTTAAAGTGTGGTGGTCCAACCTGGACACAATACACCAATTGAGGCTTCATCAGTGCTGAGTACAGTGGAACAATTATCTCTCAAGTCTTACTTCTATTAATACACTCAGAATGATATATGCCTTTTCCACAACACTCTACATTGTTACTCATTCAATTTGTGATCCAATGTAACTTCAAGATCCTCTTCTTCAATACTGCTGTCTAACCAGCTATTCCCAATTTTGTATTTATGCATTTGATTTTCCTTCTTAAGTTAAGTAGTACTTTGCACTTTGCACTTGTCTTTAATGAATTTTATCTTACTGATTTCATACCAATTCTCCAATTTATCAAAGTGCTTGCAATCCCTCCCTTGGTATCATCCATAATTTCTTATAAGTATACTCTCTACTCCATCATCCCAGTTGTTAATGAAAATATTGAATTGTACTTCAGCCAGGACACACCCTTGAGGGACCCCATTTGATATGTCTTCACAGTTTGATAACTAAATCTACTCCTTCCCCACCCATCCACTAGCTCAGTGACTCTGTCAAAGAAGAAAATTATATTGCAATATATAATCTCTTTTCTGTGTATTATATGTGTGACTGGTACCACCACCTATTATTAAGGTTACCCATCACTTCCCATTATAAAACCCTATATTCAGTTGTTTTAACTTTGCCAAACTTTAACCATTTGGGCTGACAAGTATCTGCCTCAAGCTGATTGCAGGGCGGAGGGGTGGGGGGTGACTTTCAAGGGAAATGGTTTAGTCATGTCAAAGAATAAGGCTAGTGAAAAATACATTGTTTTGCTGTGTTAAAAATTCTGGCAACATTTTCTATGAAAAGCTCTAGCACACCTGTGCTTGGAAGTAAAGACTTGAAATTTATTATGGGGGATGGCCTTTGTGTCAGGGATGTACCTTTTGCTATTCCCATGAAAATCTGCCCAAATTTAGCCACATTATTAGCCTTTGGGGGAAAAAATGCATTTTGCACATGCTCAGTAAAGCCTCACATTTTTTCCCCACCAAAATTCTGTCTGCATTGATTATGCTTTTGCCTGGGGTTGAGCAGGAATGTCCATGTGATCACAGCTCTGGGTTGTTGCAAGTTGTGCTGAGCCTGGGGAACTGAACTGATAGCAGCGAGACTGTCTCTCCTATGCTCTTAAACTTCCTGCAGGGACCAGGTAGTGTGGAGGGGGGAAGCTGTGCGATTCAAATGCAGAGGGGACAAGAATTGGACCTCTATAGGGATAGGAGGAATAGATTGGGAGAAGGGGCTAGGGAGGGGCGGGAGGTTTGCAGGAACTGGATCTGATAAATAGGGAGGAAACTGACTGGCTGGGCAAGGAAACTGGGACTAGGAGGTGGGAATACTAAAATTGGGCAAGGAAACCGAGACAGAAGATTGGGACTGGGATCCACTGAGGAGAGAGAACTGGGGGAGGGAAGAGAAGGAAGACTATCAGAGGAGGAGCCAAGAGTGAAGGGAACTGGGACTGGCAGGGTAAGGAGATGGGGACTGGGATGAAAAGCCAGGAGAAAGAGACAGAACTGGGACAGGGACAGTTTAGAGGAAATAAGGTAGAAGGGGGAGAGGGGTCACACTTGAAGGAAATGAGCAGGAGAGTCTGTGTCCACCAGAGAACACTCCCCTCTACAGCCTGGAATGGAAACCAAGATTCCTGAGTCCTGCCATTCCTCTGTTGTCAGCAGATATCTATGATACCCACTGGCAAAGCATCCCATCCTCATCTTGTGCTGCTCCACAAAGAGGATGACAACCTACTCCTGCTATCAGTTATTCTAATAGCTCAAGTGACAGAGGTCTGTGTGGTAGCTACAAAGGTTCTAACTCTACAGGTGACCTATGTGGGTATCAATATGATGCCATATGATGGAATTTCTGTTCACTTTTTAATAACCTAGGAAAATACACATAAAAATGTTAAAAGAATATTAATAATGTTGCAAAGTCAAGAACTCAGAACTTAGGACATGCCAGAACTAAGATTGCCTTTGCAACCTTAATTCAGTCCCTTGTCCATATGCATAGCAATACAGTTGTTAATTAAATGATTGCATAGTACTTTTTCCCTAGGATCACCACATTATTCACTGCAAACAATGGACCCACTCTGAGGATGAGACTGTGTAGTGAAGAAAGCTGTTGTCGTTAGGACCCCTGCCTCATTTGTTGCAGAAGTTGGAAGGTGTGCAGTGAATGATGCAGGGGATTGCAGGAAGAAAAGGGATGATTTCACTCCTGGTTATGGGAGCTGGATTCAGTCCTGGAGAACTGGATTCTATTCCGGCCTCTACCACAGAGCTCCTGTGGATGTTGGGCAAGTAACTTAAACCAAACTGTTCACAAATGGTCACTAATTGTATATTCCTCATTTTCTGGGTGTTCAAGCTCGGGTCTGATTCGCAGAACTGCTGAGCACTCAGAGCTGCAATTGAAAACAATGAGAGTTGTGCTTTGAACATATAGAATACTACATAGCATTAATTAGTCTGACAAATCAGGTCTTAGGCATCTGAATTTGGGCACTCAAAATCAGTGGATACTTTTGACCTAAATCTCTCTGCACCTTAGCACCCCATCTATAAAATATGGATAATACTACTCCCTTACCTCACAGAGATATTATTAAGATAAGTTAATTTAATGTTTGTAAAGGACTTAGATATTATGGTGATGAGTGTCATAGAAAAGCACTTGAGAAAATTAATAATTCTGTCTGCAGCACACAGTTTGAATAGTGTACAGTAAATAAGCCCTGGGGCCATGTGCTGAACAATGAGGAGAAAACAAAATATTGAATAGCTGCCCATTAAGTGAGCACTATCCATTCTGTACACTGAATGAGGCAAGGAAAACACAGTATGTGATTGTGTAATTAAAGACTGTATTACAATGCATACACACAGGGGGACTGAATTAAGATTGCACAAGCAACCTTAATCCTGGCATTTCCTAACTTTTGAGTGTTTGACTTTGTAGCCTTAATAATTTTTTGTTTTAAACTTAGTTTGTGTAACAGACTCAAACTCACAGACTTTAATGCTAGACGGGACCATCGTGATCTTCTAGCCTGACCTCCTGCATATTGCAGGCCACAAAATCTCATGCACCCACTCCTGCAACAGGTCCATAACTTCTGGTTGAGTTACTGTAGTCCTCAAATCTTAAATTAAAGGCTTCAAATTACAGAGAATCCACTATCTACTCTAATTCAAACCAGCAAGTGACCTATGCCCCACCCTACAGAGCAAATGGTGGCATTTTCTAGCCAGTTCAATGTGGACTATGAATTTTCACATCATATCACATTAGCTCAGATAACTAGAAGGCATGGTGTCCATAGATGAGCAGCGTGATATTTGTCACCACTATACTGTCATTAATATTATAAGCACACTGAATATGCATTTTTTCCATTTTCAGGTTCTTGCTCTATAAATCATAGTAGCAGATTATGTGCATATGGCTGAGTATGATTTAATGTTTCTAACCACTGTGAAGGAGCCTGTTAGGCACTGTTCTTTCATATGACCTAATATGACAATCAGACATAAAAATGGTACTGAAAGAAAACTCAATTACATTTGCCATCACTGAAGAAAAATTCTCTTGAAGCTTTGCAAAGAACGCTTGATAGACTACGAGTGGTTTCTCTTTCAAATTGGGGGAGGGGGATAAGGATTTTTTTTTAATGTCTCACATTTTACTCTCATTATATTAAGAATCCAATAAGCAATGGTAGCTGTAGCTCTCCAAGGGCAGAATTGAGACAATCACATTGTTTATGGTGTATCAGCACTGACATAAGATTTTATATTTTAGGTAAAGCACTTTAATACTTTTTTCCATTTCTTTTGATGTGATTATTCTTACTATTTGCCCAGTGGATATATTTTTAACTTTAAAAAAAATTAAGTTTTAATGTATTCCCTGTTTGACGTAACAAAATTGTAAAACTCCTACAGCTTTCTCCTTTTTTTGATATTATATAAGAACCCTGTAATTTTACATGCCAGAAAAGACAGAGCACCTGAGAATAAATGCCTATTCAAATTTATAGAACAGCATTCAAAGATGCATTATGTTTCTCTAGAGGAACTAAAGGTCAGAATGTATGAGAAGACAAAAATGTTTTTCAAATAAACCTACTGAAATGTTTTTCTTCTTACCCATCCTACTGCAAAATTTTCTTAAAACTGTTATCGGTATTCATATGGGACATGTCAAAGTGTAGATATTTCAAACACAAAACTATATGATAGATTTGAGTATTTGAAAATATAAAATGAGTCTCTAGGCAATAAAAAAGAGATATTTAAAATACATTTTTTGTCTCCTGATTATTTGGGTTCCTTTCACCTGTGCTCGGCATTTAGGGTATTTAAGCGATGTGTGCAAGTTCACTAAGATGTCATTTTACATGAAGAAAGAAAAGCACAAATAAGTTAGAGAAGTTCTGTATAACAATATTCTGAAATTCCCTGAAGGAGTGCTGACAAGTGTGTCAGGCATAAAATGAAGGATAAAGACCATTTCTCGATAAGAGCTAGTTTACAACACAACTCCATTTGTCAAAAATTCCCCTTGCTTTTTGTTAAGAGTGGAATTCACAGATCATCAGGAGCTTTTGGCCACCAATGGTTTAAATATATCTTTTTGGTGGTTTGTTCTGGTACCTATGTAGACCAAATATATGATAGAGAAGCTGGGGACTTGGGAAACATGGTAGTTTATGTGAAGATCCTTCTTGCAAAGTAGTCTGCAGAATGAAAAAGTTGAAGAACTATTATCCTAGAATGTTCATCTTCCTTCCCATCTTAGAGCTCTTGGTAGAGTTGAGGGAAGGAGGAGAGTTAGACGGGTCAGAATCCCAAATGTGTGCCAACCAGAGTTTTCAGTTGAAGGAGGTTTCTGGTTTTATACAGTCTGTCTTAGTCTAGTACATCAGAACAGTCTAAGAGCCCAAAGGCTATTGCATCATATCTGCCTAAGAAACATAATAAAATGAGAGAAAAGGGATGATGAGAACAGTAAGAAATATGAGAACAGAAGCGAGGAGAGATTTTTTAAGTTTGACAAATTTATGCCTCACTTAACAGGCCCACCTGGAGCTTGTGAATCATGTGGTTTTGCCCTCAATTCAATCTCACCTCCCACAGTGCTGTGCTATAATAACTTCCAGAAGACCAAGAGATAACACAGATTGGGTACATGTTCCATTTATGCTATTTGAAAGGGAAAATGGTGGTTATTCCTACTTGAATGATTACTAGATTATTCAAAATGAAAAGCAAGTAGACAACAGCCGCAGACCAGGACCTCTTCTGCAGAACTTGAAACTGAATTACAGGCCAACCTTTCTAAAGGTCTCATTAATGGGAACAAGGCAGTGGATTGGATAACTACATTTTGAGAAAGTCAAATACAGGCCAGGAATGTAAGGGTGCTGAGAATTCTGCCAGACCTTTATTAGTTACATTTATGGAAGAGTTAATGAAAAATATGCTGGCTTCATATTCAAAACATTTTACGAACACTGAACCCTATTCTCTCCTCTTGAATCCAGACTATAGTCTTTAAGAGGCAGAAAGTGTGACTGATTATGGGTCTACAAAACTGGATAGCAGAGTCCAGAAAGTGGATGAAGTTTGCTGAGGAGGGGGCTAGGCAAGGGGCCTTGAGAGATTCACTGATTCAGTGCTTCCCCATGGCACCCCACATAAGTTAGGCTTCTATGGAGCCCTATTGTACTAAAACTGCCACCCCATTACAACAGCCTTCTCCCATCCCAAGAAGAATTGATATAGCCACCACTGTGGATGTAGTCACTGCAGAGCCCTACCAAGGGCTGATTCAGCTCTAATTAATTCCCACAAAATTCTTGCAAGATAGGTAGACATTAGGCCCAATTTACAGATGAGAAAATTTAGTCTTCTCATGGCCACAGACAGAAACACTGTGGGCAGAGTCAAGAATAGAAGTCAAGGTTTCCAGATTCCCAATTCAGCTTTCAAAATATTAGACCACACCACTTTCTGAAAATGAAGAAAATTCTGATAAAACAGTATCTGAAAATATAACATGCCATTTTTAAGGAGATCAATTAGTTCAATCTGTGGCCCACTGACCTTAAATGTTCAAACTTTAGGGCAGGTGCGCAAGGTGGGGAAGATAATTTTTCTATACCCATACTGGCCTGCACACCAGCTCTCCAAGGGGACATGCCCTGATAATGATGTGACACTTATCCTTCTTCCTGTTCCCTAAACTGGACAGAGCCTATGTTGCATTGAGCAGGTACATGTTGCTCCTTACTAGAGAAGCAAAAGGTGGCCCAGCTACACATACCCAAGTCTGTTCTGTGGGCCTTGCCAGCAGGATTCACACAGAAGAGGACGCATGAGCCATCAAACCTGCTCCCTTTTATTTATCTGTCCATCAAGGGCAGAATTTCAAAATAGCAAATAAAACTGAAAATATTTTCAGCCTCTGAAAAACTAAAGCATTAAACATGTAAATGAAAAAAAAAGCCTCCTTTTTAATAACAGTAGTGCCTCACAACCTGTCATGGCCCTCAACCTTGTAAACTGGAGAGAAGGGAAGAGAGAGAAAGTATAGACAGTCCATCATCCTATGGAGAAGCCTATGATAGACTCTCCTCCTTCCCGTCCCTCCAAAAACACTCAGAACTGCTGAAAGCATTCTAAAGCTTGTTTTCTTTACTAGTTGCATTTATCTAATAAGATAACTTTTCACATCCATTGTATGAAATAGTTATCCCCATCAGAGTTGTTTACATGTTTTCAAGCCAAGTCCTAATTTAAATTGTAAATATTAAAGTTGTGTGGAAAATACTAAACTGCCAAAGAGATAAAAGCTACAAAACAAAAAGCCTGAAGCAAAATTTAATTACTAATAACCAATATGCATACTGGGTTAAGCCATTTATTGATTTTCAAATGTTGTTGCCATTTAACCTGTTCCTGATAAATCTTTAAAAGACTGGTCTATATTCAGATTCAGCAGCCAATTAATGGCTGGCACCATTTGCATGTTACAATAGTTTTCCACCATCAGGAGGAAAATTAGAACCCAGCCAGTTGCGACGGAGGTCATTTTGCCATTGTTTTCAAGAGAGCAGAAAGAGGAATCCTATGCTGATCGTCAGACATGAATGGTGAAAATGGGTATGAACTATACATTGGGGGCGTTAAGCATTTGCTTAACTCTGCTCTCTCTAAAGTAAGGCCAGCATTAAGAGCTGCTAAAAATACCTCCAGGCACTGCAACAACATAAATGTTTAATAATAATAAATAGAGACCTCAAACAGATTGGGGCCTCAGAATGCACTGTAAAACAATATAGAAATGAAGGTGTAGTGGGAAGAGAGGCTGAGACATAAGCTCTTGTATTAAAGGCCTGGTCGGAGGTCTGAACTAAAGTAATGATCAAGCCTTGCTAATATAAAGCAAAAGCTAGCAAGAGACAGGCTGTGAGCTCACAGAACCTGGCAAGAACAGGGCTGATACTGCAAACACACACACATTCGTAAGAAAGGCTAGGCATGGGACACTCAGGCAAATACATACCAGAATACCCCATACCAAGCATGGTACAAACACCTCCCACCCTCAAAGATAATGAGAACACACTGACTTCTCCTAAAGATAAGGTCAGAATAATCATGTGATGGATAGAGATGTTTTGATCAAACCAACACGTACAAGGTAATGGGTGGTAACAACCCATGTCAGGGGGCAATATGTAACTTGTTTGTATTGGGATATAAAATGAAGTCTCAGAGTGAGTGTCTTTGGCTGGCTTAGGGGATAATGGAAAGTCCCGCTATTAACTAAGCTAGTCCATTCCATCAGGCATACATGTGTTAGTGTACCTGTAACCATTAAACCAGGACATTAGGACTGTGCTTCATTGACAATAAACCTTACCAAATTCCTTTGGGGGAGAGAGAGAGAGAAGTGATTGTTGATTTATATTTTCACAGGTTATGATGCCAACCTGGCTATGGAGACTGTTGGGTATAGTAGTAATGATCCAAAAGGCAAAAGGATTGTCTGATACCAAGAAGATAAATTAGACACATCCCATGGCCAGAAACCTATGGATGCAGATTCCAAGCAACTCTACTGCACTGGATACTGCAAGCCAAACCTGTCCAGCCTGAATGGTTTTAAAATTGATGTGTGAAACAGAAGAGAAACAAGAAGCGGAACAGATCCTTAGAGAATCACCTGAGGCCATACAGATGGCCTGGGCATGAGTATTGGAGTCACAACCCAGGCACAGCATATTCCCACAAAACAATTTAGTAAACCAAATGATGAAATAAAAAAGAACTGACTTTAACTAAAGAGAAACAGAGACAGTATAATTGTTGTTGGAAGGCGGACGAGGAGGTTAACTGTGAACAATTTATTACCCTTGCTGTATTCCCTAATACTGGTTCTAGTAATACACTTGAGAGGCATCCATTGACCATGAATCCACACAGATTAAGGAACCAAAAACAGAAACACCAGAAAAGACATGAGTCTTATTAACCACACAATAAATAATGGATCATCACTTGGAACATTCCTGGTAGGAGATAACCTGGCTCTATCATGTAACATTCAATCATACTCAAAGGAAAGAGCAGAGATATTGATTGATTGGTTCCTAGTAGGTTACACAGTAATTGGTTAGATCAAAGGAATTGTTAAAACATATGGGTTATGGTCAAATAGAATCACCTTTGTTAACCTGGAGGATAGGTGGATTGCCTCCATTTATAGAAAGAACATTTAGCTAGAAGATAAGGGTATATACACGGGAACTTGGACCATAGTCTCAGACATCAGGAAATGCATTTATCATGTACAGGTATGTGAAGGAGCCTGTCCAACTCAGACACCCACTTTACCCCTGACCACTCACGTCACTACTGACACTATCTCGTCAATGGAATGTCCAAACCTACAACCTTGGCCCACATCAGGACTCTTCCTGAACCCTACCACAGAATATGTAGTAGAGAATGTGGGATGGATATATATGCCAATTCAACTAAATGTTGCTAATATGACCATGCCAATACAATCCCCTCAACAATACAAAATTTGTTCAATTCAGAAATTGAAATGCAATTGTAATTTTGGAAGGGTTTTCAAAATCCCTTACTAAAACAGCAAAGGAGAAAGAAGAGAGGTCTTATGGACACCATATTAGGAGGCTCAGGTCTTGACATGTCCATATAGAATTCAGCAGATATAGAAAATCTCAACTGAAAAATAAACAGCATTGTTAATAGAATAGATAAGGCAGTCAAAACAGGAGGCGGCATTAGCAGTCTATTTCTGGATCAACATGCAATTACCATTGACAACATACATTCAATTGCTCAAGGGTTCAGCCACCTGAATTCTACTATTTTGTCAATTATTAACAGCATGGAAAAGAATGATGCTTCACTGGCAGTTGTCTGTTTGGCCTCTGTGACAGAGTAATTGAAATGATCAAACAAAGTTTATTACAATTACAAAATTGGCCATGAGTACGAGACCACACAGCCATTTTAAAACAAATACAGTAGTAAGGAATAAATAATATTGCTCCTGTATTTCTGCAATTTGATAAATTTGATAAAGTTTCAAGTTTAGATCATGATGACAGCAAAAGTCTTCACATCATGATGGCCATCCCAGGGTGGATGCAAGATGCGGTCAAGGTGTACTATGCCAACAGTGTGGGAACCTTGGTAAATAATACTTATGTACAGCATTATTCCACTGTGCTCCTAGTAACTGAAACTGGCTTGGAAATTAATCAGGCTTGTTGCACAAAACATACTAGATGGTGGCTGTGTGAATGCTATGCTATAATTGATAGCAATAACACAAAAAGAGGCTGGGCTCGTTTGTTACAAAAAGAATTAGCCAATCAGATGGTACAAATACAAGATGAGGAATGTGCTCTGGGATATTCCAATTTTTCCATATATGGAACAATTTGTCCTGGAATCAATACAGGATTTTGTGTAGAAGTCACTAGCACAATTCAAATCAGAACGTATGCCTTTTGGCCAACAAGTAGTGTCAATACTGCCACTGAAATTATTACTCCTCCTGGAACCCTACAAGATTTATTAATTCAATTGTTTCCCCCAGTGGAGTAATTACAATTGGACATACATGATTTAGCGACAAGAACTAAGGAAGCCTTAATATCTATAGCTCATCTTTCCAACAACAAATAGAAGAAGTAGAATATGTGCAAAGAGAGGTGTAAACTCCTTGATGGGAAATTCCAAAGGATGTTACTCTACATCCTACAGTCAGGACACTTAGAGTAATATTGATGGAAATACAAGCCAAAACGGTAATTGCTCTGATGGGAATGTTTTGCTACCTGCAATGTCAAACCAAAAAAGCCAAATTACAGCTACACATAGGCATTATCTACACACACACACGCATACACACACTAACTATCCATATTATTCATATATTATCATTTATCAGAAGTTATACAGGAAATGTATCTGGTATTCATCTATTCAAGGATTATGTAATCCCTCATATATATACACCTATAGTACTCTATAAGATATAAGCACAATATATTTATAATCTTGACCAAAGCTCTTCTTACCGATCAAAGCCCTTCTCCTTGATCACCAATTAAATAAATATAAAGGCCTCCTCATGCCACCCAAAAGTTATCAAAGAACTCCTCTAGACTCCATAGATCAGTTATGGTCCCGGGACTAACATTCCTAGGTACACTGAAAACAACTGGAAAATGAAATCTGTCCATCACTCATACAAGGGAATGTGCAGACTATGGGACAGATGAGGCATGAATGTATGGATGGTAAAGTAAGGTGACCACATAACTGTGTTCAGCCTACTGGGTCATCTTCAGTCAATGCATTATACTTTTCCAGGACAATGGCTAAACATCCTCCCCATAAAAAAGAGAAAAAGTGGGGGAATGCAGTAGGAAGAGAGCCTGAGACATAAGCCAGTCTATGCATAAACCATGTTCCAGCCTATGCAACCGATGAAGTGGGCTGTAGCCCACAAAAGCTTATGCTCAAATAAATTTGTTAGTCTCTAAGGTGCCACAAGTACTCCTGTTCTTTTTACAAGATTCTAAACACTCTCAATTTTCTGTTTTAATTTTGTTTCCAATCGGGATACACTGTGCAGTTACACTGTTCAATGCATTCCCTGCACTTATAAATGGGAAACATTCAATTATGTAAATTACCTAGAATTCATATGAGATTAACTAATGTAATTAACTAAGATCAACCACAGTGCTAACGCTGGTCATAAGCAAAACTATATAAAACCATACAGCTGATCAATATTGTCAGGAACTATAGAGCAGAGTTCCTGGGGAGGGAAGTAGGTGTATAATAGGGCACCACAAGGGTTTTGCTTAACTGAAATTTTTGTTTAGCTGGACAAAGAGGAGGAGCTCTCTACGTGACATCAGCTGTCACACTCAAAATCCCAGGATTTGGGCCAGCGGAATCTCAATAAATGAGGAGTGGGAGGTGTGTGGCAAGCTGGGAAACAGAAAAAGAGAGTCTGACCAACCCTAGGTGCTGTTTACTTTCATACAAAAAGCTTGCTGCTGATTTAACGAATATAACTGGTGTAAATATTGTGGAGTTACTTATATTTGCACACTCTCATGGACAGACATTAGGTTTCACCAGTGATGTAAGGGCATGAATGCCTTAGTACTTTCATTTTTTCCAGTAGTACAGTTCTCCTTTACTGCCTTAAAGCACTATATCAGGTGTTACTTTTGAAGATTTAAACAGCTGGTTTTCTAATTTTGGCAAACTGAAAAGCATTTTATGTGGTCTGCACTTCAAAAGAGAATAAGCTACACACCAAATAAAAGACTAAGTGCTGGATTGACTGTAGCATTATTACTGATTTACTGAAGTGTAGTGATTACGTACTGCAGCAAATATGGCACAGAAAATAGGGATAGCTGGCATCTTTTCAAAATGAGTAATCTGCTTCCTGATATGGAAAATATGAATTCTCTCTTGCTGACTTACAGGAATGCTTTGGATCTTGACTTCTTTACTGTATAGCCTTCATATCTGCCTTCCTGAGCAAAGGGTATTGTAAACAGACCTTCTCTCATGCAACAGCCTTATGGGAATCCTATGGTAAAGGGAACAACTGGGTTTTGATGATTATGAACTTATCCTTTCATTCCTCTTGCCAGTATTTCCCAGGACTCAAGCTCTGGCTCTCTCCATGTTATCCCTCAATGATTTTCGCTGTGGCTTCAGTTACTACCTGTATGAGATGGCTTTAACTTCTCTCTCCTCACCTATGACCTTTCCCCAAGCATTTAGATGGTTACTTCAGGTGTGTCTCCAGCCACTCTACCTGGATGTCCCATGAAAAAGCTAAGTTTCTCACCTCCCTTCCCTCACATTTCCCTTAGAAGTTCCAGCATCTTCTTGTTTTCCACCCTTTCAAACTTAACATATTTTTTATTTCCCTCTCTCATTTATTCCCATATTTAGGCTGTTGACAAATCCTGTCAACATTTCATTTACGTCTCTAAAATTTTCTATTTTTTCTCCATCCTAATCACCAAAATTCTGCTCATGTCTCACTTCTTCTACTGCAACTCACTATTTTCTGGCCTCCTTAACAACTGAAGATGCTTCTTAAGTCCATGCTCTCATCTCACCACTCCGTTCATACTGCTCCCCTCATATCCCTACCTATGTATATCGCACCTGTATGTTAGGACTTACATTTCTTGTCTATTTTGACCTTCCTCTTTGCTCTGACACTACCTTGGGCCTACCTATTCCTTTAGCTTCCTTCTTTCCCTACTGCCTCCATGACTTCTTCCACGCTATCCCCTTATATCTGCAACATCACTCCCCTAGTGGAGCAAATATTCAGCATCTCCTTTTTCCGCCTCAAAATATAATTCTATGTGGTATAATCCACTATAACAGACTTATTCTACCATCTGCAAAAGTGCTACTATTAATTCATTTTTAAGACACTATAATACTGTATGTGATAATTCTATCTCTTGGTCAGCCAGAAACGTGTGTCTCTGATAAGTTCTCTTTGGTTGGAACCTTCTTGGAGAAGGGACTATGGCTTCCATTATCTTCTATCTCTCCTCGGACTTGAACCCCACTCCTTACTTTACCCTGTCTTCAGTGGAATCGGACGTGAGGTGTTGATCTGAGGAACTCTCCTTTGCCTATCTAATATTTTTGTATGTAGGAGGACAGAGAATAGACACCTGATCAAAGGCACTGAACAAGCACATCTTCCATACATCTGGTTTTGTTTATGTTTTCCTAGATACTGTTTTTCTGCTTTCCATTTAAAACCCGCTGTGGCTTTTGTTTGTAACTAAAAATTACTAGACTTAATATTGATATATTCTCTGTCCAGCAGCAAAAAAATGCTATCGGACTGGTTTTCTCAGTCTCATAACCTCAGGATAAGTGAGTGTTTGTACAACATCCACTGTATTATGTTTTGAAGCATTACCTGAAAATAAAAAGGAGTAGGAAGCGGGGCTTGCAGGAATAATTTCTGCGTAACAAGCAGGAATAAGAATCCAAAAAAGCGAGTGCATATGTTGAGACAAGTAGGAGATGGAACAAAGGTGCATATGTATTTATTTAAATTTATTATATCTGTAGGCATGCATGCTTGCCTTTTCTTAATAATTTAAGAATCTCAGAATTTATAAAATTCACTAGCTGTACAACATGACTCATTTTTCATGATGAGTCACCATTTTGTTTGCTAGTTATCTTCATTTTCTGTCCCTGCCTAACTTACATTTCAAGTTCTTCAAGGTTGGGTCTATACTGTTTTAAAATCCATAGAGTGCCAAACAAAAGTATAGTCCTACATAAATCTGTATTACTAATAAGTAATAATAATAATGATTTGTGCCATTGGTATATATTTGATCAACTAAAACATTAAACAATTGCTGCCTGATGCATGTTATTATATAAATCTCATTTTAAGCTTCTTTTAATGTAAATGCATGCTAAATTTCATGTATTTGTATTTTATTTGCTATGTTTTGGTTTTACCCTATTCCACAGAAGACATTTATCCTCCCACATCAGCTTTTTCCTTAATGTATACTGTGTATTATTACTATTTACCTATGTTGGAGATAATTTCATCCTTTATTTTTAACATTTAGTTGCTGCTTTATTAGAAATTATGGCAAAATCAGGCTATCAGAGAACATGCAGTACGACAGGGGAAAAAGGCATACCATAAAAAACATTCATTAAGGGCTAATTTCTGTCCTCTGCTATATGTGCACAACTCCAAATTGTTGCACACATATATCTGAGGGCAGATTTTGGCTAAGCATTTAATCCATAAAACAATCTAAGACACCTAACCAACACCAAAATATTGTAGGTGTTCGCAATTACAAAACATGGTAACAAGCCTCAAGAAAACATACACTTTACCTGACAAGACAACCTCAATTAGGTCTCCTTCTTGGATATCAGTAGCTGACTTCACCAGCTGGAGAATGTTTTCAGAGGTAGGATCATGGCGAAAAAGTAGAATTTTATCATACATTCCATAGAAACCACATTCAGGAAACTGCAAATATATAATCATGAATATTTATTATAATAATATAAAATACAGATGTGTGAAACATAATTAACACAACTAACATTTATTTTTGATAATAGACCTGTCCTCAGATTTACATATGACAAAGCTACACATTTACGTAGATCGGTCTTTTTAGCTGATGGACCATTTCTTATCCAACAGCTAACCAAGTAGGAGGCTTATTACACATATCAGTACTATGATGTGTGTGTTACAAGTACTTCAGTATAAGATTATCTTCAGGCTCTGGAGCTGTCTTTCCTCCCCTCCCTCCATGTAGGCTCTTTTATGCTTTCTTCCCTTGCAACGACTGCTACAGAACTTTCTTACAGATTTCCAGCCTACCCTTAATGCTATTGCTAATACCACTATTTAGATCCAGTAGAAAAAAAGATGCCCCTGGAGTTCAACTCAAGTCACCTCCATGATATTTCTCATCTCAATGTAAAGGGGAATCCTGAAATATTCTAACACCAGAGCCCTCTGCGTATCAGTGCCATGAGTTGCAGCATTATAGAGCCATATCTTTCTCATTCCATATATTGTTTCCTTCAGAAACCTCAAATTAATATCATCCAGTCCTGAGGCTGTCCCACAGCAAAGCCCTGGGGAGGAAGACAGATGGGGGCAAACTCTATATGGTTTATCATGTGGAATTTTCTTGGAACCATCCCTTCTGATTGGAGGGGTATGAGGCTTGCACTCCATTCTGTCCATCCCACTACTTTTATTCCATTCTCGGCATGAGGGTAGGTACTCTGCCCTTCTTTCAATTCAGGATGGGGGTTCATTCAAATCTCACTCGAAGAGGCTATCTGGGAGAGAGGCTGAATCAGCATTATCTCCAAGCCAGCCTCACCCACTTGTTCAAAAATAAGAGCTCAATTTTTCTGGCAGCAACAGATGACTACTCTTCTCCTGGAGAGTGAGAGTTTGCAGTGCTGTGCTGCACCTATAAGAAGAGTTTCTGCCACTGGAGGTCTTGAGAGATTATGGTCCCCATTTCCATTCTTCTTAGTATAGCCTCCTGTTAGTGTAATCCATAGAGGAGTGTCAAAGTGAGTAAATCCAAGTCACACCTGGTACCTGACATTCCTTTTTAATACATATTTTATCTTTGGTCTGTGCATATCTGTGTCTACATCCTAGACCAAAATCTGCCCCTCATTTGCACCCAAAAAAGGCTTCAAAAGGCTTAAATGAATGCAAAATTCAACTCATTGGTTAAATTCAACACTTGGCTATGACAGTGTAAATCTGGAGTCACTTCACTGAAGCATTTGGAATGACTCAGGATCTACACATGCATAAATAATTTCGCCCAATTCTTCTATATCTGCTTCTTTGACTTGCTCTGTTTCCAATGGCCTGAATAAAATAAGAAAAAAGCAGGGTTTTGAGGATCACAAATAGACCAATATAAAAGCATTGCGTACAATTTTATTTTCAGGGCAGGGAGGCTAAGAGATTCTATGTCTACCTAGATATCAGAATAATCATTTCCAGGTCTTAATGTTAATATTTTAAAATAAAAACAACCTACCTGCCCAACTCTAACTCCCACTTGATTCTGGGATCCAAAGCTGCCTCCTATTACCTCATAGGAAATGTCATCTCCTGCTGGAGTAATGTTAGTGTTTCAAACACTTTAGATAATTTAAGTTAGTCAATATTTGAAAATTCTCTTAAGAAAATACTAGGCACTAGGTGTCTGATCCTACATCTTAATATGTGAATGGTAAAGTTCATGAGATTAAATAGTGCAGCATCATATCTTATGTACAAAGATAAGGACAGTAAGGAACATTTCCTAAAAGTGCTTAACAGATCATATACATAGCTAAGGACTTGTCTTCACTACTGCACTTCATTGTTACTGCTGCATCAATGCAGCTGCGCCGATGTAGCATGTCTGGTGAAGACACAGTATGTCAATGGGAGAGCGCTCTCCCTTCGTTGTAATTACTCTACCTCAATGAGAGGGGGAAGCTATGTCAGCAGAGGGATGGTTTTTTCCAAACCCTAAGCGACATAACTTACACTGATTTAGGCGGTAGTGTAGACAAACCCTAAGCCATTTTTTATTTTCCCCAATCCTATAAAATTAAATGCTGCAAATTCATAAACATCTAATTTTAACATATGGACACCTGGGTCAAAAATTTTGAAAATGACTACAGATTTTGGATGCCTCCATTTCTGGATGTCCAATTTATGGAATTTTCAAAGGGTGGGTACTCAGCACATTCTGAAAATCAGGCCTGTACCTGAGCTTCTCAGACAGAGTCTAGGTGGGGCTCTATGAAGCTCTTTTTATGTAAAGTCAGTTGTTTACCAAATAAAGCAGAGTTCGTGCAAGCAACCTAAGCACCAAGTGACCACTGAACATCACATGGCCCATTTAAGGCATTTCAGGTTCGCACCCAAGAACAGAGAAACACAAAATCACCCGGTCACTATTGAAAATCTTGGCCTGGAGGTTTAAATTTAGAAATATAACACACTAGAAACCAAACGGCATTGTTATGAATTCATCTCAGCTATTAAAAAGCTCTTCCTAATTTTACTGTCATCTTCAAACATATCTTTTAAACTTTTTTTAAAAAATAGTTTAAATCTGGTACCAACAGAAAATGTATAATGTGGGTAAAAAAACAAAAAAAACACACAGTACTACTTCATTAAGCCAATGTTTCTGATTTTTTCCTCCTCCCAGACCTAACTGCATGCTACATCTTGTCTAAAAACTATTGAACATAATGAGATCAACATCATATTGGTTAAATAAGGTGAAAACTTCTAACAACTCAGTTAATTTCATATTATTTTCCACAGATGATTCAAACTTGTTCAGAAATACATTACAACTAGCAGGAATAACAACATGCTCTTCAGGGCACAACCATCTTTTTGTTCTATGGACAACATCTAACACAATGAGGTTCTGCTCCTTGACTAGGCTGTCAGGTGGTGCAGTACTACAATTACTACTACTAATAATAAAATCTTGCAATTATTTTCATATAATAAATTCAAGAGCAGGGCTAGTGATTCAACTTGTAAATAAGTATGTGCATCTTAACTTAAGAATAGCAACTAATCACACAGATAACATGTAACTGCTTGTATCCTTAATATTCCATCCAATTGTTTTTTAGACAAAGCTCTTCTTGATTCATCAACAAGAATTCTTATTGCATTTGCTGGGCCCCTTAGAAAAGGTGTCAGTGTGATGCAGTGTGGGACATGGAGGTCACCATGACAGCAGAGTTTCAGACACTGTTTAGTTGTCATGGCAGCAGAACTCCAGGCTTGGTTTTTTTTTTTTTTTCAGATTAAATACTTATTTATGGGACAAAACAAGTGTATGCATATCAGCTTTTGATTTAATAGGAAAACACAGGCTAATAATCTTTCAACTATCACACTTTTAGAACCAATGAGTCTGTTAGTCTTTAAGGTGCCATAGGACTCATTGTTGCTTTTTACAGATCCAGACTGACACAGCTACCCCTCTGATACTTGACTTTTAGAACAGAAACCCTGCATATGAGATTTTCAAAAACTGTTTTTAATAATAGTTTAAAGGCAAAATGATGTACTGCACTGCAGCACTTGCAATAACTGAAAGAACACACTGAAAAAATAAACATGGGAAACAATGTTCCCTAACTTGATAATAATCATCAGTTTTTACATAAAGGTGTTTGAGTTTTGAAATCTGAAAACCCTCATTAAGCTAAGCAGGCTTTCAGAAAAGCTCAAAGCTTGTAAACTCAGCTTGATCTTATTACAAGATCAGTAATGTTTTTTCAGAGTCTTTGTTGTTGTCAGCACAAACATCTCAGACAACAGATTTCAAATCTCTCCCAATTTTAAGGAGTCAAACTTGTAATTTTGAAAACATAGCCACCAATGTCTGAATTTAATATTAAAGGCTCAATTCAATTCTACATCAGAAAACTAACTCCAGGTTATGAGGGATTTTTCATAATCCTGTTGCATTTCATGGTAAATACCTGGATATCCAGTCAGTGGTGCTTGAACAATTTTTATAGTAGGAGTGCTGAAGGTGGAAACCATGTATTTGGGTTGTTATTACTACTTCAAGCCAGGGGTGCAGCAGCACTCCAACACTCCGAGTTCCAGCACCTATGTACTCGGCACTGATCTTTACAGTAGGTTAAGTTGACTAGTATCTTTTAATAGTTTAATTTAATAGTGAATTTAAAGTTCAGCATTACACACATGTACTACAAGAAACATAAGAGGTTCATAACAAAGGACTAGGAAGAAATAATTTAATTTAGAACCCCTCTAAGTGTGTATTTAACTGTAAACACCCATGAAAAAGGCTTGGGCATCAATATAAACAGCTTAACACAGTTGTCAAAAAAGGGAACCAATCGTAAGGATGTATAGAGAATGGGATGCAAAATAATACTGAAATTATTACAAATGTCATTATATAAATCAACGGTATGCAAGCTCCTGGAATATTGTGTTCAGCACTGATCACCCTCTCTCAATTAAAAAACAGATGAAATTAGAGTGAATAGAAATGCATCAGAAAAAGATCAGGTACATGAAAATACTGTCATTTGAAGAGATATTTAATCGATTAGGACTGTTTCATTTAGACAGGAGATTAATAAAAGGGGACATGATTCAGGTCTATAAAATAAAGAAAGTAAGTCAGATGCTCTTTTTGACCCTTTCTCATACAAAAACTAGGGAAATGTTAATGAAATGTAAAGGCAGCTACTTAAAACTGATAAAAATAAATACTTTTCTGGGAAAAAACACACTCAGTGCCTACTTAACTTGTGGAATTCACTGCCACAAGATATTATTTGATGACAAAACCTTAGTAGGAATAAAAAAACACTAGATGTTTACATGGAAAAAAGAACATCCACCATTATGGTAGGCAAGATAAATTGATAAAGTGACACAAGCCCTCATACTTCAAGAACTGATAAACTAGTAACTGTCTATAGTTGGAAGAAGCTTCTATCATCAGCAGTTTATTCCATGGCTGTCCCTGATGGGAAATTTTGCACATTCAGTTATTCAGCCTAGCTCTAAAAATAGTTATGTAATACCACTATAACTGAAGTATCCCAATGTATAAGTATCCTCTGCTGGCTTGACATTCTCTGGCGAAAAGAGCATTTTCTTTTGAAAAAGATACGGAACTACTCTCAGCGAAACACTAACCCTTGTGTGCCAAAAACTCCATTTGAAAAAGGAAAGAATATTAATGACAGAAATGTTAATTTCATGTTACTTAAAAGATAAACAATGTAGGCTGGTGGAAAACATACTGTCATAACTATAAAGGGAAGGGTAACAACCCTCCTGTGTACAATACTATAAAATCCCTCCTGGCCAAAGACACCAAAATCCTTTTACCTGTAAAGGGTTAAGAAACTCAGGCAACCTGGCTGACACCTAACCCAAAGAACCAATAAGGGAACAAGATACTTTCAAATCTTTGCGTGCTCTTTGTTTTGAGGGTTGTTTGCTCTTGGGACTAAGAGGAACTGAACATCAATCCATGCTCTCCAAAACTTTTTAAACAAGTTTCTCATATTTCAAACTTGTAAGTAACAGCCAAGCAAGGCGTGTTAGTTTTATCTTTGTTTTCTCAACTTGTAAATGTTCCTTTTGTTAAAGTGTTTACCTCTGTTTGCTGTAACTTTAAACCTAAGGCTAGAAGGGTTTTCTCTAAACTCTTTAAATCTGATTATCCTGTACAGTTATTTTCCACCCTAATTTTACAAAAATAATGTTTACCTTATTCTTTCATTAAAATTCTTCTTTTAAAACCTAATTATTTTTTCATTGTTTTAAGATCCAAGGGTTTTGGATCTGTGTTCACCAGGACTAATTGGTGAGGGTATACTCTCAAGTCTACCCAGGAAAAGGGGTGTAAGGACTTGGGTGGGGGAGGAATTAGTCTGAAATCTGCCCAGGAAAGGGGGGGTTAGGGACTTGGGAAAATATTTGGGGGAAGGCAAAGTTCCAAGTGGCTCTCCCCTAAAATTTAAAACATGCTCGGTGGTGGAAGCTTACTGTTAACCTAAGATGGTAAATAAGCTTAGGGGTCTTTCATGCAGGTCCCCACATCTGTATCCTAAAGTTCAGAGTGCGGAAGGAACCTTGACATGGTGGCAGTGATAAGATCATTTTAAATCAAAAGCCAGTAAGACTTTTTTTCCTTCTTAGCTGCTTAAAAAGCAGAGTTAAAGGTAAATGCAAACCTTCTCTCTCTTTGTGTAAAGGCAGACGTGTTGCGTTTTTTTTAAACATGCGTCTTCGTAAAGGGAAGGTTTCAAGCTGTAAGCAAGCAGCCAGCAAAAAATATTTACAAGCTGAATTGTTTTTCTTTCTTTCTACCTCTCGGGCATAGCTAGTTTAAAAAGGATAAACACTAAATGCTGTAAAAGTCTCTGTTAACTAAGCAGTCCTAAGCTAAGTGCATCCCAGTTTCAGTAAACTGCAGAAGGGGTTAGGCCCAGCACAAAAAAGCGAAAAAAAAAAAACTACCAGTAAAGCAGCAACTAAACTAACGCTGGCTAAACTAAAAACAAACATAAAAAACAAATAAAACTAAGACAATTAAAAATTAATGCAAAAAACCCCCACCTGCCCAAAAAAAAGCAATAAAGAAAACTAAAACTAAAAAAAAAAAAAGCATAAACTAAACTTAGCAAGGGCTAAGCAAAATATACCAGCCAACCCTAGCAACCCCTTTCCAGGTACCACTTCCCATCTCAAAAAATTCCATACCTACAAGGCAGGTGATGATTCCAAGAGGTGGCAGCTAAAATGCCTAAGAAACACAGTAACAGTTATAAACTTTTTAAAAACAAGGCCAAAATCAAAATGGGGCTAAAACCCGAGCATGCCCATCTGCGATTCAGAGCCCTAAAGTAAAAACCAAATATGACATTTTCACAACATGCCTACCACATTAAAAAAAAACAATTAAAATGCCTAAATACCAAAAGCAAGTGTTAAATCTCTAAAAAAAATTGTCTTTCCTAATAAAAATAAAGCAGTTCTTAAAGGGTGTTCCTAAAAAAAAATAAAAAGGTACATCCTAAATGAAAAGCCCAAAACTGTAACCAAGGCGGGGAAAATTGAAGCCAAATGGGCGGAGGAGGCAAAAAACAAAACAAAACAAAACAAAAAAACAAGTAGCAGTTAAAGGAAATATCAAAAGGGGCAACACAAAACTAAACCCTATCACCGGAGGCAACTCAAGACCCCACCTAGATCCCAAGGAAAACCCCAAACACCTTATCGTCCCACCACACCAGTCTCCAACAACCTGCCCACAGTGACCAGTCAGCTGGGCAATGTTTTAAATGTAATAAGCTGGGGCATGTAAAGGCCAACTGCCCCAACAACCCTAACAAACTGCAGTTCATTACGCCAAAGTCACACCCAAGGTCCTCAGGCCCAAATGCCTCCCAGGTACCTTCAAAGCAAAAAACAAACCAAAAAAAACCCAACCCTGTAAGTGTGGGCAAAAAAATGGTTATCGCATGAAGGAACACTGAAGCACAATTGTCAGCTATCCACTAATCCTTAGTGGACCCCAAATTCATCAACCCAAAAGCCCCAGTAACAATTCAACCGTTCATGTCAAACTCTTTAAACTTGCCTATAGCCAAGTTGCCTGTGCAGTACAAGGGCTGGTCAAAAGTATGAACTTTTGCAGCCTATAATAACTATCCCATCCCCATGCTGCTGGGGAAAGACTTGGCCAACCATGTAAAGCTAGCCAAAAGGGTGAAAATGGTCACCCGCAGCCAGGCTAAGCAAGCTTTCACACCCATCCCTGTTCCTGAGCCTTCCACCAGGGCCCTGTGTTACCGAACACCCAAACAAAGGTGGTGGAACCAAATCCCCTGCTCATAAGTGCTACAGCCGTAGTGAATCCAGTCCCAAAACCGAAACTGGCAAAGCAACCAGCACCAAAACCATTGCCAGCACTGAGTCCAGCACTTGCCACCCCATCTACAAATCCAACGCCAGAGGGCACCAGCGGGCCTAAACTGGCAAAAGCAGCAAATAACCCTACTCAAGAGGCTCAGGAAAATACCACATAGTGCACCAGCAAAAAGTGGTTCACAGTCAACAAAAACAACCCCATCACCTGCCTCTTTTCCAGAGAACTAAGCCCAAGTCCACAATTCAAAAAAACCCTAATGTCTCCAGCATCAAAAAAACAGTTCCAGGCTAAGCAAAAAGCAAATAACAGCCTTCAAAAAGCTTGGGCAGCAGCACGGAACCCCTCCTCCCTCCTTTCAGCTCTTCTAACCAATCTTTCCTGCGGGTCCCCATATTTGTACCCTAAAGTTCAGAGTGGGGAAGAAACCTTAACACATACTAATTAACTAAAAAAAAATGTTTCCATTAAGCAGAAGTGTTCCATTAATCTATACTTCCCTGCGGCTTACTATTACTGTGTACTTTGGATTCAATATTAGTGTAAGGAAAGAATTTCTCCCATCTTCATAATTGGAGTAGAGGGAGGGAAGACAGTTTTAAGTTTCAAAAGTATTGAAAATCAATTTCTAAATATATTGTAACTACAGTAACTGTCGCCAAGACTTTCAATGTGGGCAGCATCTGAGTAAGCATCCAAGATTCCTAGGAGATCTATTTTTACACAGGGTTGTTCATAATCTTCATCAGTCAGGGAGAGAAGAACCTTTGAAGGCTTTATTTATTTATTTGTTTTGCATGGCCACAAATACAAATACAAATACTTCAGGTATCTAAATATTATGGTACATTAAAATATTAAGGACCAAAAATCACAGCTTGGGTAAGCTAAAGCAAGCTTAAAGAAGTGGTACCTGCTTATTTCTGAAGGTCTGATTTTGTCCCCAAATTTCTTGAAGGTGACAAATTATTCAAGCTACTTCTGAGGACATTTTTCTGGTTCAGCACTGACTTATCTCAGGCCTAGAAGGAAATGGTTACTTTATCTTTTTAGCAAATTTGACCTACATCAAGGTAGAAAGAATCAGTTTTCTAGAATAGAAGACAGTTGGAAAAGGAATTGCAAGTGGAAAGTTTAAGAAACTGGTCTTGAATTCTGCCATACTACCCACAGTATATTAGTTAGCACCGGGTATTCACTTTTGGCAAATCCCAGCAACTGTACAATGATCTAACTAGCCCTCTGGAAATTCCCAGACACTGTTGATAATGGGTCTCTGTCCTGGAGTAGGTACACTCCCATCACGGGGTGTCAGGTCAAAAGAAAGGGAAAGGCTATACCGCAGCCGGTTAGGTTCTATGCTGGTGATATAAAATGTGGTAGCACAGCCTAGTGGCTGGAGTCAATAGGTTGGCCCTTCCTCACAGGGCTGCATGGCCGAATGGCCAGAGTCAACAGAGCGGCCCTTCCACACCGGGCTGCATGGCCAAATGGCTGCAGTCAATAAAGCCTACATGGGGCTGTGTAGCCTACTGGCCAGAGTCAATAAATCTGCACACCTCCGAAGAGTTGAGTTGGCTTATTGTCCTGCTAGGGAAGTGGGGCACCACCTAGGGGTGTGTGGTGTCTGGGGTAGGGGACTCGGGCTCTCCCTGCTTCTCTGAGCCCC
Organism: Gopherus flavomarginatus; assembly: GCF_025201925.1. NCBI lineage: Eukaryota > Metazoa > Chordata > Testudines > Testudinidae > Gopherus > Gopherus flavomarginatus. Next base: position 109,088,595 of record NC_066621.1, read on the forward strand.
AGCCCAGGGGCCCTGGCAGTGGTGAAGGTGCTGAGTCAGCGAGGATCTTCCCGAAACATTGTGACCTGTTCCCTGGTTCTCCAACCAGAGCAATGTCTAAGTTCGCTGTGCTGCTTCCCCTGGGTCTCTGGGGTCCTCAGCAGGTGAAGCTCCTGATGGCTCGGTCCCTTCTCTGGGTTCCGCAGGTAGCCTGGAATCTGACTGTGGCTCGGCGCACCTTGACTCTGTGGTCGGGGCCTGCAGCAGCTCCCAGGAGAAAGCCTGCAGTCTGCGTTCTTCCCCTTCAGCAGGCTGCCAGACTGAGCTGGCCTTCTTTCTTTCCTACCTTGCCTCCAAGCTAAGCATGCCCAGCAGAGGCAGAGGGGCTTGGCCTCCTCAGTCTGTAATGCACAGTTAACACTTTCTGGGCCAGTGGGGGGTAGGTACACTCTGTCACAGTCCCATATGGAGTCTGGTAGGAGTATTGTGAAAACTCCTTAGGCTCACTGTCTCACCTCTCATTTGACAGTGGAGGGGCATGGCACGATTGTGAGGATATGCCCCGTGCCCATAGGCACTGACTCTGTGGGTGTTCCGGGGTTGGAGCACCCACAGGGAATAATTGGTGGGTGTTTAGCACCCACTGGCAGCTCCCTGCCCCACCCCCAATCCCAGCTCACCTCCGCCTCTGCTCTGCCTCCACCTCCTCCCCTGGGCACACCACGTGCGTGCTTTGTCCCCCTGGCTCCCAGTATTTGCGCCATGAAACAGCTGATTCGCGTGGCAAGCACGGGGGGGGGGGCAGGGATGCGGTGCTCGGGCAAGAGGCGGGGCTGGGGCGGGGATTTGGAGAAAGGGTCCAATAGGGGCAAGGAGGGGGTGGAGTTGGGGCGAGGACTTTGGGAAGGGGTTGGAATGGGGGCGTGGAAGGGGCATTAGCCCCCACCGGCAGTGCGGAAAGTTGGTGCCTATGCCCGTGCCAGCAAAGGTTTCGTGCTTTAACCTTGGTATCGAGCGGCGGAGAGTCAGGTGCCTCTGTCATGCCCAGGTTACCACCTTGATGGAATTCCGCTGGTACTGATCACTCCAGTGTTGTTGTCAGGGGAGATGAAGACCTCATCTGTGCCAGTCTCTTTGGTGCGGAGAGGGCTAATATTGCTGGCGGTACCTATGTCCATTTGCATACCGGGAGCGTTTTCCAAGGGCATTTGCCCTTCTCAATTCGTACCAAAGATTCAGCGTCCGTGCCCAAAAGGTCTGTGGGTCGATCAGAAGTACCAGATACTGATGGGCACCATGAGGCATGGATTCTGGATTGTGGTCTTTATGCCAGCGATGCTGTGGCTACCGAGCAAGATTGAGATTGCTTTTGGCTCTCCCTGGGCTCGTTGAGGGGACTTCCTGCTCTTTTTTTCAATATGTAATTAGGATCTCCAGTCTGTTTCTTCAATCCACTATCCTTTGATGTCGAAGGCTGAGGGGAACATTCCTGCCCGCCAGAAAATTGGGGTCAGAGAGCTGCCTCCACAAAGATGATTTTTTGGTGAAGCTCTCTGTCCCTGCAGGATCTCAGCCAGAGCTGTTGGCAGAGGGAACACTTCTGCTGGATGTGACCTTTGCCAAGGCAGTAGATGAACTGCGAGTGCATGTCCACAATCAGGATCACCTCACTGCAAGTGTGGCACTTCTTGAAGCCTGGAGAGTTAGGAATACCCTTGTCCAGGAGGGTCTCCCACACCGGGAGTTGACAAAAGAATGAAGTCCTTTCTTCTTTTTTAATGCAAATAGTAGAATGAAAAAAGAAACAAAAGAGGCTTCAAAGAAAGAGAAAAGTTAGCAAATGTAAGAGAGTTAACAATCCATGAATGGACAGCTAAAGCTCCGTCTCTAGCTGGGGCAACTGAGAAGGAACTGAGGATGGTTAGCCCATGTGTTGACTAGCCTTATGACACAGCACAAGGAGAGACAGCACGTGAGGGCCCAGCGGACACTGCTACCAAAGTTCTCCAATCAGCAGCGCAGAGACACAGACACACCTACAGTGGAACACCCATAGTGGACACTTCTTGATGAAGAATTTAATTTTCCCCTTAATACCATGAAATTTGAATAATCCAGCTGTGACATAGCACTCCATATGTTTTATGGAAATATGCTTATGAATATGACATAACTGGAATATGCTTTACAATAAACATCCCTTTTATGGTATCATTAGAAAGCTTGTAATCTACTGAGTGCATTCATCCGATCTGTTTGCATGTACTATTTCTATGTCTGGAATTAGGAGAATAAGATATAAATATGTATTACTGTGGTAAACATATTAAGTGGAAGCTATTATGGGTGCTTCAGAATCAATGAACTGTGAATGGGTTTATTTACCTGCAAGCCTTCTTGTGTACGTGTGGGCCAGCCCTTGGGTAATGAAGAATGAGGTCTTACAGGGACAAGTGACCATGTCACCTGATGCTGAAATCCGTCTTAAATCTGGTACCTTTCCATTTAGGAGGAAGGGTGGGGACCCAGTTTCCTGTCTTGTGCCAAAGCTATAAAAGAGTGGAACAGAACAAAGGGGGTGGCCAGTCCTGAGAAAACTCTTAGTTACCACTTATGATGTCTGCTGGAACTAGCAAGGACTGTACCAGGGGAAAGGATTGGGCCCAGACTAGGAAGGAAGCCTGTGAAAGAAGTCTGTGAAAGAAGCTTATTGGAACATCTCTGAGGGTGAGATTTTACCTATAATGTTTAAGGTTAGACTTGCATGTTTTTGCTTTATTTTGCTTGGTGATTTACTTTGTTCTGTCTGTTATTACTAGAAACCACCTAAATCCTACTTTTTACACTTAATAAAATCTCTTTTGCTTAGTAATGGACCCAGAGTAAGTGATTAATACCCGGGGAAGCAAACAGCTGTGTACCTCTCTCTATCAGTGTTATAGAGGGCAGAAAATGTATGAGTTTACCCTGTATAAGCTTTATACAGAGTAAAACGGATTTATTTGGGATTTGGATCCCACTGAGAACTGGGTGTCTGGGTGCTGGAGAGGTAACTGCTGAGCTATTTTTGATTAAAGTTTGCAGCTTTGGGTGTGTGGCCCAGACCCTGAGTCTGTGTTCCAGCAGGCTAGCGTGTCTGGCTCAACAAGACAGGGTTCTGGAGTCCCAAGCTGACAGGACAAATGGGCTCAGAAGTAATCTCAGCACATCAGGTGACAATCCCACGGGGGTCTCTGTGACCGAACCCATCACACCGACTTTTCATTAATAGATAAAAGGGGGAACTATTTAATGAGATATTAATCTGCATATAATTCTCATTAGAGATATTTAAAAGGTTTTCTTACATAGGAATTCTAATCTTTAAAATAAAATGTTCACCTAAATCAATTATAGGTGGGAATAATTAATGAGAAGCCCTCTACTGTTGTGTAAAAACATATTATCCTGTATTATAACTTGACAGATTATTGCTTAGTGAAAGCTATTAGTAACTCTCACTAGGCATGCTCAATTTATTCACACAACAATAATTAGGTGTGTGGATTTACAACTGAAAAAGCACTTCACACTATCTGTCTCACACCGTGAACAAAACTGTCAGTATAGCAAAGAGAAAACTTCATGCTTCATAATAAATCTACGGGTTTTATTCATTACCTTAATAAACTAGAGGCAAGGGACACAAGGAAAATTTCTGACAGAAATTAGTAAAAAACAAACTAAAGCCTTTTGTACACACAAAACTTATACTGCTTTAATTATACTGATAGAGTTAAAATGGCACAACCCTAATCGTGAGGATACAGCTACACCAATATTTTATTTCTGTCTGAGATGCACAGTAGAAACTGAAAATTACGAACACCAGAGTTAAAAACTGAGCAGTCAACAAATCACATACCTTATTCGGAACCAGAAGTACCCAATCAGGCAGCAGAGATTTAAAAAAAAAAAAAAAGGCAAATACTACACAGTACTGTGTTAAACAAACCACTATAAAAAAGGGAATGTTTAAAAAAAAATTTGACAAGGTAAGGAAACTGTTTCTGTGCTTGTTTTATTTAAATTAAGTTGGCTAAAAGCAGCATTTTTCTTCTGCATAGTAAAGGCTCAAAGCTGTATTAAGTCAATGTTCAGCTGTAAACTTTTGAAAGAATCATAACATTTTGTTCAAAGTTATGAAAATTTCATGTAATCAACAACCTTGATTCCCAAGCTATTTGTAACAGTAGCACCTTTATATCAGTATAACTTCATCAACCCTAGGGTTGTATTGGTATAACAATTTTGGAAAAAAAATCACAAACCTAACAAACATACTGGTAGTTATATTGATACAACAGCTAAGCATAGATCAGGCCAAAAGCCCTGATCCTGAAATTTACAGTTCATTGGAGGCACTTCCTGAAGCCCCACTGACTTCACTTTCCAGTAGTCCCACTGAAGTTAATGGGACCATTTAGGTGAGGCACATACATAAAGATCAGCAGGATTAGGGCCTACAATCCTCCGACTGCAATGAGATTTATTCAGGTGAACACTTTTATACTGGAGCAGATGCCAATTAATTGCAGACATGGTGTGGATGTAAAGTTGTAATCTGATATGGTGAGGGTGTAGAGGTCTGCTCAAATGGATTCCATTGCAGGAATGAGCTTTGTATGACATTTTTAAAGTTCCGAAACCCAGAGTATTTCAGGATTACTCAGGAAGAGCGGAAGTATTTGCCTGTTTTAAAATGGAAATAAGCAGTAATATATTAAAAAGGAATTTGGTTTCAATGACTGCCGCTTGTAGTGATTAAAATGCTAACCAGGACTTGCTCTGTTCTTGGAGCTGAAAAGTGTATGTGTGAGAAAATAAAATTGGGAAATTCAGTATTTTTAGGGTCTAGATGTGTTGATTGTTCATACACAATGAACAGAATGAGGTTTGGCTAAACTGATCCATGTAAACAATTAATCTGTATATACATAAATAACATACTAATATTATTTTGACCAAGGCAAGTCCATGGAGGAAATAAAATATGAATGATAAAATATGGACTCAGGAGTTTCATGTATTTTTTTCTTTTCTCTTTTTGGTATAAAATATTACTAACAAAACAAGAATCTATTAAATTATATTACTACACTTAATGTTCCTCTTCTTTTCAACCAAGTGGCTAATCAAAGTTTCAGGGCACTGGGGATATTCTAACTGGAACTAAGTTTCAGAGTGTAGCCATGTTAGTCTGTAACAGCAAAAAGAACGAGGAGTACTTGTGGCACCTTAGAGACTAACACATTTATTTGAGCATAAGCTTTCATGGGCTAAAACCCACTTCATTGGATCTCCCTGTGACCTCCTGGATCACTCAGTTACAGACCTAAAAGTCTAAAGACCTAAAACAAAAAAACTTCAAAAACAGACTCCAGTGAGAAACTCGTGAATTGGAATTAATTTGCAAACTGGACACCATTAAATTAGGCTTGAATAAAGACTGGGAGTGTATGGGTCATTACACAAAGTAAAACTGTTTCCCCATGCTAATTTTTTTTCCCTACTGTTACTCACACCATCTTGTAAACTGCTGGAAATGGGCCATCCTGATTATCGCCACAAAAGTTTTTTTCTCCTGCTGACAATAGCCCACCTTTATTGGTTAGTCTCATTATAGCTGGTATGGCAACACCCATTTTTTCCATGTTCTCTGTGTGTATATATCTTCCTACTGTATTTTCCACTGCATGCATCCGGTTAAGTGGGTTTTAGCCCACAAAAGCTTATGCCCAAATAAATTTGTTAATTCTCTAAGATGCAACAAATACTCCTCATTATTTTAGCTGGAACTAGAAATTGATGGAATCTGGTATTTTCTTTGATAGTTTTATTTATTTAAATTAATGTATAAAGAAAGTCTTGTGTCTCTGAACAACAGGAATCAAATAGCAGGAAAAAGCTTCTTTTGCTCACAACACCAAGAGCACCCATCAGCCTACACTCGACTCAGAAACCTCCACCAGGTTTCTTCCAGGGTCAGTATTGTGCTTTCAGCTGCTCCTTTAGCCTGTCTCTCTCTTTCCCAGTTTTTCTGTTCTGCCTCCCCACTCACCCACTCACAGACACACTTCTACCTAAACAATATTCATTCAAAAGCTCCTGTATGAGTTCACTCACTCCTCTTGTCTTAGGTCGGGGGTTTAACCCAACCCATAATAAAGTTCCACTCAGATCATAATAATAGTATTGGTTTTCATAAATGTCAATGACAGAGAGAGAGCCCTAGTTCAATTGCCACCCTAAAGCAAAGGCATGTTTACAGAAAGCATTTCTAATCTTTGCCTCTCAGTGAAGTGAAGTTAATGTTATGCTGATAATTTCATTCTGCAAGTATTATAATGCTATGATATCTGGTAAGTGTTTGATAGATATTCATTCTTAAAAGCTTTTTAAAAGGTGATTATAAATAATTGCTTCAAGATTTAAATAAAACAAATGTTACAGTTTTTTACAAGTTATATTATAGTCAGTACTGTACTAGAAACTAGAGAAAAAAAAACATTAGTACTTGAAATCAACTGTGAGATTGCATTTAAAATTGACAAGCTTCTTTGCATTTCCAGAAAGCAAACTTTAACTAGTGTCAGACATTGTATCTTTAGAAATGCTAAACAGCCCCTTAGAGAGAACACTACTGGATGGGTAAATTCCTGCACATCTGTGGATATCCGCAAAAATGGTCTACAGATTGCGGAGTGGATTCGGATTTTTTATCCGCACAGGGCTCTATGGATGGGACTTCAAGGAATGATATGCTATTCACTAGTCTGCAAGATGATCTGGAAAGATGCTATCTTATGTTCCCACCACTCAAGGGTCTCCTTAGCATAGAACAGAGGGATAGGTGATGTTGCACGCCAGTTCCATCTCAGCAGTTTTGTAGAAACCAAAGTGACAGGGATCAGTTGAAATTTTCCCAACACCTCTAACACACTTGAAGAAATTCACCTGAAAACTTTCCTCATTGGCTGGAAGACAAGCAACTATGCAAATTCTGTGTTCTCTGCCAGAGTCAGTCAAAATAACATCAAATTGTATACAGATCATTTCATGAAAGGGTTTTCATCAGATCTTTAATGACCCAAAATATTTACCAGTTGGTTCATTAAGCAGCTTTATGAGGATAGTCACTGAACTCAATACAATTCGTATTGAGATAGGTACAAGTGAAATTATGCTAAGGTGAGTAACAGATTAAGTGTGAAATCCTGGCCCCACTGAAGTCAGTGGCTAAACAACTGTTGACTTCAATAAGGACAGGGTTTTACCTCCAAGAATACATCTCACATGCTGACCCTCTGAGGTATTCCAGGTGGAAATGCACTGGTGAGATAATGCAAGAAATCTTGTACTGCTTCTGGCCATGTTATACCTATTCTGTAGATAAACTCTTGCAGGATTGTCCAGCAAATAATGGAGAGGTAGGGATCTTACTCTGAAGCATCAGGTATTGCCCTTTCCTGGACATTTCAATCAACCTACTTGACAGACCAATGATCTAATTAGGTATGGCAAATCATGTTTTCCTAAACAGAAGTCTTCAGTTTCCATTGCTGTGAGCCAGGTGAATCTGAGGAGCACCGCATTTCACTTGCTCTTTAAAACAAAAACAAACAAACAAAACTTCACACCCAAGCTATCTAAAATTGTACATGAAATTCTTTTAATAGTTTCTTGTAGCTCAAGGACTCAAAGACAAACTGTTGGGGGAAAATGGTTGATAACTATTAATATTTTGGGATTCCAACATCATTCCAATCAGCCAGTCGATTTATTTTATTACTGTACAGGCAGAACTTGGTATACCTAGTAATTAGCACTGTTGTATGAATATACCTATTTCCAGCATGAAATGGAAACTTCTTTCAATGGCTTGCATTCATCACATATGAAATTATATGGATGAGTAAGAATATTCAATTTTCTCTTTCTCCTTTATTAAAATAAAATTTTCATAGAGTTTAATCAAAAGGAAAAGGAAAGATGGAATTTTTTAATGTAAGCAGTAAGTACACTTTCTTTACCAGGTTGTTTTAAAATAATTAGTTGAGTGTTGTAAAAGACTTGTATTTCTCAATGAAGAGCTGCTTGAGGGAAAATAATTTTTTATCACATAAAGTACTTTCCCTGACAGATCTAGAAAAGCAGCTCCTTAAGTTTTGATGTTTCTGAGGGATTATTTTCCCCCATACCTCTACTTTAAATATGACTATTAATTTAATTAATTTATTAAGATTTTAAACCAATAATACAGCAATATTTGTGAGTTTCTTGATCTTTTTAAATTATTGTATTGATGCTGCAACCAAACATCCATTTGCAGTATTATAGTATTTACTATAATCCTCAAGCTGTTATGAAAAGACTAAGAATAAATGTCACCTGAGTGCCCAAAGTGCAGAACAATATCAGGAAATATGAAGGGATATTTTCAGAAGCAAAAAAGGAACATTAGAACTACTGCTAATTTCTTTCCTTTTTGTCCTCATATCTTTCTTGTTCTTTCCCCCACATTCATCTCACCTTATATTTTATTCTGTCTAGCACCATATTTATTTCTCTCCTGTTCTCTTCTCCAATACTCCCTGTTCAATTCTATCTGTTATGGTCTAACATTTTTATTGCAAGAAAACACACAGTAGAAAACACAAATGCTGAAACACTTGAGCTTTGTCCAAAGCCTATAACAAAACCAATATAAAGACTTCCCTTGACCTTGATGTGCATCACATTGTCCTTTATCTGCAGAGTCAGCCACAGAACGAAATGGATGAAGAGTGTGTGTAGTCAGTTTCCCTCTGTAGGTGTCGTTAACATGTGAACTGTTCATATCATCAGAGTCCTGGGTTGAATATTGGCTTGTTCCTTTACCCTTGTAATGAATACTGGACAAGCCCATGATTGTTGCTGCTGGTATGGATTGTCCCTGAACAGACAGGCTTAGCTACACAGTTTTTGTTTTGTTTTTTTCTACTGATTTAGTTAAATTGGTGCAAAATGTGTGTGGACAAGGCCTTAGCATGGATCATATAAGCAGGAGGGACTCTAGAAGGAACTCTTATGGAGTCCTTTCTTAGGCAAGACAGCAGACTAACAATCCAGCAGGACTTGAGGGTAAGCATTGTCTTATAGCATGTCGATAAGGCCAATCAAGCTGATACTTTAAAAACTTTAAAAATAAACAAACATAAAACAATCTCACTGAACCAATAATTAGTTAAGGTAATTAAAACATCGGAATCAACTATGTTTACCAAAACACAATGTTCTCCTTAAAGCTTCTTAAATACAAATGTTCTTTATTTTTAGAACTCAGGATTTCCTTTACTACAGAGGTTACAACACAGAAAGTTTATGACACTAAAAAGTGGATAGCAGATTTGGCAAGGGGCCCTATTAACAAGTCTTTAGTTCTTGCTTGTATACAACAGCTATTGTTAATGTACTACCTTGCAAACATTAAAACGTGATATACTGAAAAGGCTTATCTACAAAACCCAAGACATAATGAAAAGATTTATCCTTCCTTTGTAATAATGAAATTGTTGAAAAACTTCACAGCTTTGTTATATCATGTATTTGACCCAGTATATTATTACAAAAAATTGTTTCACATACAGCAATATGCTACTGCAGAATGATGCACTCCAGCAGTTTAGACAGAGCCTGGCCTAGGGATGAGGCCACTGGACTAGCTGGTAATAGGAGGAGACAGCCTCAGGGCAGGCAGTGGCACCTACAGTATGTGCATTTAGGAAGTTCTCTTCTTGTTCTAGAATATTACAGGCATAGTAATAAACATTTCAATTTAAGGCTAGGGAATCGCTCTGAAATTTATTATGTCTACAACCAAAAGGAATTTTTAAGTGTGCCCACAATATTTACCTGACCTCAGCAGCCAAGTGGCAGAGACAGTAGCTGCCACTTCCTCCTCCTTCCCTGCCAGTCATATCTCACCTCAACAGGAAAGAAAAGTTAGTATTTAGAAGCCTGAGGCAGCACATGCTGTCCTGTCCACCCATGATGATATTCAGGCTTGCCTAGCCCACACTGTATTAATCTCCAGGCCAGTTTTAGGCCAAGCCCATCTAGCAAAGGAACACACAAAGACTGGCAAACAGGAAAGAACAAAGGAGATTTGGAGAAGAGATGGGAAAGAGAAGCAGCAGCAGAGGAGATCTAAAGAGAATCCAAGGAAGCAGAACAGACGAAGAGGGGGAAGAGGCAGAGAAGGGAAGAGGAGGCACCGAAAATACACCTAGAAAAGAGGCAAAGTAGAGAGATCCACATGAAGGAGAGAAGGAAAGGAGACTTAAAAGGGTCAGAAGAGAGTATGACAAGGGTGAGAAGGATCTGAGTTGGAGGAAAGAGATCACGAAGGATCTCATGATAGGGAAGGGGGATCAATTTATTGATCTGGGTTAGAGGGCTAGACAGGGGAGTCATGGTGGCTGATTGAAGACAAAGATGTTAAGCATGGGAAAAGTGACAATTCTCACATACTCTGACAACTTGTAAGATTGGCTTGTGTTAAGATCTGGGTGATAGTTCAAGATACTTTGTAATGTAGATACACAGGGCAATACCTGCACTGATCCCACTTTTATTGAAGCAAATTCTTCCTGTGAAAAGACAGTGAAAGTTTGATATCTAATGTAATGAGTAAGTCAAACAGAGAATACGCATGATCATTTGGAGCCCTCCAAACATGGACTAAGCTACTGTACTAACTACTGTGATATAGGTGGCAGCATTGCATGCTTTCTCCTTTTATCATTAGGACATCTTCTATATTTCCAAATATAGCCAGCCTATGTATCTATTATAAAACCTATTTTTCTTCTCCTGAGTCTTTTACCAAAAATCTTTATTCTACTCCCTCCTCTATCTCTACTCAACCATAATTATATATCTACACCAATAGCACCGAGCTGACCATAAAGCAGGGAGACTTGAACAGTCAATATGTTTTCCTGAGTGAGGGAGGAAAAAAACATTGTTACACATCCCTAGTGATATTCATTTCAGTAAAAAAATACATAGGAAATATTCTACACTAGTTGCCCAAGTATTGTTTAAAGTACCTTAGTTAATAAATCTGATTTCTTCATATAATATCTAATCTGAAGATGAACGAGTAGTTCACCCCTGCACAGTGACCTTACCTAGCTGCAAACAACTTCCTTTTTTTTTCAGTTGCCATCTATGGGATAACCAATAACTACAGAGGAAAAGTACAGTTGAGTTGCTGAACAGAAAAGTCTATTTGTGTCCATTCGTTATTGTCTCTCTGACAGACTGACCACCTTGTGACCTTCTCGTGTGCCTCACTCAGGCTCTAAGAGAACAAAAGCAGTTCCTTGTGACCAACCCTAAACTAGACAGGGAATCACTTCCTCTCTAGTACAAACCTTAACAATAATCATGATGTTTGATGCTTAATATAGTGGGTGTCCATTTTCAAAAAAGGAGACAGAGCCAACTGTGGCAGCTAAAGTGGGACAGGTCCTGCTCCTGGTGTGTGTGTGGAGGGGAGATGTTACGGAGCAGGCCTGCCTCTCCACTTACCCCACAGTGGTGGCTCCTGCAGCTCTTGTCCCGCGGGGCTGGCTGGGCTTGTTCGCCCCCCAGACCCCCACACAAAGCGATGCAGCGCTATTCAGGTTTGGGCTGGCCCTCCCAAGCAGCACTGTGACCATGTCTGCTAGAGGTCAGATTGCAACACGCAGAGTGGGGAGTCAACTCCAGCCAGTCCTATGTGACTGGAGCCACTTCAACCGGGACAGGGAATTTAGGAGGTCAAAGCGGGCAGTTACACAAACCGGTGACTTTTGGGAAGTATGCCACCATCTGACACCAACACTCAATATATGAAGCTCTGATTAGAGAAGAACCTGAGTTATGAACACCTCTCAGGAATGGAGGTTTATTGTAACACAAAACATTATGGTTGTTCTTTCAAACGTTTATAGCCGAACATTGACTTACTATGCAGAAGAAACATACTGCTTTAAACCATATTAGTTTAAATGAAACAAGCACAGAAACTGTTTCCTTACCCTGTCACATCTTTTTTTTAAACTTTCCCCTTCATTTTTTTAGTAGTTTACCTATAACATAGTACTATACTGTATTTGCTTTTTTATTTTTGTTTTTGGGATTTTTTTTGGATTCTGCTGCTGCATGATTGTGTACTTCCAGTTCCAAATGAAGTTTATGGTTGACTGGTCAGTTTGTAACTCTGGTGCTCATAATGTTGAGGTTCTACTGTACTTAAACTAAAAGTTTGGGGGGATTGTAGGCTTATTTGTTTTTAAATTGTAAATCATTCTTTTGTTATAGAGTATCAATAAATAGTGCCAGCTGAACAAAAAGCAACAGATGAGTGCACTTGTGATTAAGGAAACGAACAAATCAAAAAATACCCCAATAAATCCCTGCAAATACAAATTTACAAGTGTCTACATGAAATGAGGCAACCGATACCTTCTAGAAATTTTGGAAACCATTCAGTTTTGTAAGCATTATTCCAGTTGCATAAAAAAGGATCTTTAATGATTATGCCTTAATTTGCACCAGGTATTTGTTCCCTATAAGACATCCTAACTAAGACCCAATCCTGCAATCTGATCTGTGTGGACAAACCCCTTCTCCCTCTGAAGAACCCATGCTGACTTCAATGGGACTCCATTTGGATCAGACTGCTGAATTAGTGCCTAGATTCATATGGGAAACCAGAGTAGAGCTTCAATCTTTTTCTTCCTGCTTTAGAATGAAGCTTGTCGCAGCCCAAAGTCTACATGGAGTCCATATGGCCAATTCTCGATCATCACCGTGTGCAACATTATAGTGCCGTGTGCATTTTCCCACTCTTTTTGCCTGGTCACCTAAGGGTGAGGCTAGTGCTGTGTGCATAATACAGGCGTGCCATGAGCAAAGGGATCCAATCTGACCAATCGTAGTTCAGTTCAAACGGTTAGATTAGGGTTGTGTGCAAAATAATGCTAGTGGGCTGGGTGCAGCTTCTAGTAGCTTCTAGTGTGCCATGTGCAAATTCTATCTACGTAGGGGACAACAGCTCGGAACCTGGAGGGCGTAGGAGCTAGGGACCAATCAGATTTTGACAAGTGTAAAAGAGTCTTTGAATAAAACCATGCCTCGTGCCAGAATCTGCAGGAGTATCCACATACTGACTGAAGGACCTGATCAACCCTTCAGCCAGGGGTCTCCTCCAGATATAGCTGGCTCGGGATGTGACATTTATTTTTCGAAGTTATTTTCTATGGAATCGGTATGCTTCTGGTGTCTGTACTGTTGGTCAGCTGCGCCTGGAATACGGTACTTGCTTTCTAATTTTCTGTAAATACTCTGTGCTTTGTTTAGTTTTCTGCTGCAGAACTGTATATATATAGTTGTTATTTGGTGTAAAATTGTGCATACGCAGTATATGAGAGCTGAATTGTTGTAAAACTAAATGGTTTCCTTAGCGAACAGGAGCTGCTAACAGGGAGTTTCGCAAGTGAGTTCTCCAGGTGAAGGAGGAGCATATACAGCATCTGTGGGGTAAGTGACTGTCTGCACTGTGTGTGTTTGTGTTTGGGGGTTACTTGCTGTGTGCTGAGCTTGTGTTTGTCAGTCTGTTTGGTTTGTTTGTTTGAAGGACCGTGTGCTGTAGCTGGCAGTTGGAGGCAGAGCTACCAAGGAAGGTTTGAAAGCTAGAAGCCTCTGCTAATTGGCTGAGCCTTAACCAGTGGGCAGGGCATTCACTCAGGCCAGGGCTGTATAAAGCTGCGCACAAGCGACCAGGGAGCTTAGCGAACAGGGACTTTCGCAAGAGACTTTGGAAGGGAAGTAGGAAGGGAGTGGGGGTCCCTTGTCGGTCTCATCAGTGACCCATTGGTCCCCTGAACCTATAAACCAAGCTCCATCCTAAACCTTTCTGTTTAAAGCAGAGCGGACTGGGAGCTGCAGACGGGAATTTGAGAGAGTTTGACAGAGGGAGGCTTACACTGGTGAGGAGGACCCGCAACACCTGTTCCAGCGCTGCTTCTGTCTCCTCCACCTGTGCCTGTAGCCAGACAGAGCACCAAAGCATGGATGCTTTTACCCAGATTCTGGTGTGGGCTTGCAAAGACTGTAAATTGCAATTTCAACTTACTGATATCCAGGCTGGGGGTGGCATCCAATGTGAAAGGTGCCTACTGGTGGAATCTCTCAGGCAGCAGGTGGGAGAGCTACAGGAAGAAGTGGCTAGGCTGAGGAACATCCGTATCCATGAGCAATTCCTGGACAGTATCCATGCGGAGACAGCTGACGTAGCTGTCCCAGATCACAGGACTACTGACACACCAGTGGAGGAGGAGATGGCTCAGGGTGGACACAGCCAGCTGGTTACTTCTGGCAGCAGGCAGTGCTCCACCCCTGCTGCGAACCCTCCTGCTGTGGTAATAGATAATCGTTATGCTCTTCTTGATACAGGAGAGAAGGAATCACCCCCTACAGTTAAGGAGGCGAAGCCTCGTACCCCTAAGGCTGGGAGGTCTGCTGCCACCACTGATAATAAGAAACGTAGGGTAGTGGTGGTTGGAGACTCTCTGCTGAGGGGGACGGAGACACCCATCTGTTGCCCTGACCGTTCACCTCAGGAGGTATGCTGCCTGCCAGGGGCCCGTATCCGAGATGTTACAAAGGCATTGTCGAAGATTATCCGGCCTTCTGACTACTACCCATACTACCCATCCATGTGGGCACAAATGATACTGTGAGGTGTGACACTGAGAAGATCAAGAGTGACTACAGGGCTCTGGGAGTACGGGTTAAGGAGTTTTGAGCGCAGGTGGTATTCTCTTCGATTCTTCCTGTCGAAGGTAGGAGCCCGGGCAGAGACAGATGCATCGTGGAGGTGAATGCCTGGCTGCGAAGATGGTGTCGCCAGGAGGGCTTTGGCTTCCTCGATCACAGGATGCTATTCGAGGAAGGACTACTAGGCACAGATGGCGTTCACCTTTCGAGGAGGGGAAAGGCTTTATTTGCGCACAGACTGGCTAACCTAGTAAGGAGGGCTTTAAACTAGATTCGACAGAGACAGGTGAGCAAAGCCCACAGGTAAGAGGGGAACAAGACCTGGGAGATGGGTTGGAAACAGGAGGGAGCACGGGCTATAATGGCAGAGAGAAAGGAGGGTAAGGCCAAGCTGGGAGGCAAGATCAAACCAGTATCTTAGATGCCTATATACAAATGCAAGAAGTATGGGTAATAAGCAGGAAGAACTGGAAGTGCTAATAAATAAATACAACTATGTTGTTGGCATTACTGAAACTTGGTGGGATAATACACACGACTGGAATGTTGGTGTGGATGGGTATAGTTTGCTCAGGAAGGATAGACAGGGGAAAAAGGGAGGAGGTGTTGCCTTATATATTAAAAATGTACACACTTGGACTGAGATAGAGATGGACATAGGAGATGGGAGTGTTGAGAGTCTCTGGGTTAGGCTAAAAGGGGTAAAAAACATGGGTGATGTCGTGCTGGGAGTCTACTACAGGCCACCTAATCAGGTGGAAGAGGTGGATGAGGCTTTTTTCAAACAACTAACAAAATCATCCAAAGCCCAAGATTTGGTGGTGATGGGGGACTTCAACTATCCAGATATATATTGGGAAAATAACACCGCGGGGCACAGACTATCCAACAGACAACTTTTTATTTCAGAAAGTTGAAAAAGCTACTAGGGGGGAAGCTGTTCTAGACTTGATTTTAACAAATAGGGAAGAACTCGTTGAGAATTTGAAATTAGAAGGAAGCTTGGGTGAAAGTGGTCATGAAATAATAGAGTTTACAATTCTAAGGAAGGGTAGAAGAGAGTACAGCAAAATAGAGACAATGGATTTCAGGAAGGCGGATTTTGGTAAGCTCAGAGAGCTGATAGGTAAGGTCCCATGGGAATCAAGACTGAGGGGAAAAACAACTGAGGAGAGTTGGCAGTTTTTCAAAGGGACGCTGTTAAGGGCCCAAAAGCAAACTATTCCGATGGTTAGGAAAGATAGAAAATGTGGCAAAAGACCACCTTGGCTTAACCACGAGATCTTGCGTGACCTACAAAATAAAAAGGCGTCATATAAAAAATGGAAACTAGGTCAGATTACAAAGGAAGAATATAGGCAAATAACACAGGAATGCAGAGGCAAGATTAGAAAGGCAAAGGCACAAAATGAGCTCAAACTAGCTATGGGAATAAAGGGAAACAAGAAGACTTTTTATCAATACATTAGAAGCAAGAGGAAGACCAAGGACAGGGTAGGCCCACTGCTCAGTGAGGAGGGGGAAACAGTAACGGGAGACTTGGAAATGGCAGAGATGCTTAATGACTTCTTCGTTTCGGTCTTCACTGAGAAGTCTGAAGGAATGTCTAACATAGTGAATGCTTACGGGAAGAGGGTAGGTTTAGAAGTTAAAATAAAAAAAGAGCAAGCAAAAAATCACTTAGAAAAGTTAGATGCCTGCAAGTCACCAGGGCCTGATGAAATGCATCCTAGAATACTCAAGGAGTTAATAGAGGAGGTATCTGAGCCTCTAGCTATTATCTTTGGGAAATCATGGGAGACGGGGGAGATTCCAGAAGACTGGAAGGGGGCAAATATAGTGCCCATCTATAAAAAGGGAAATAAAAACAACCCAGGAAACTACAGACCAGTTAGTTTAACTTCTGTGCCAGGGAAGATAATGGAGCAGATAATTAAAGAAATCATCTGCAAACACTTGGAAGGTGGTAAGGTGATAGGGAATAGCCAGCATGGATTTGTAAAGAACAAATCGTGTCAAACTAATCTGATAGCATTCTTTGATAGGATAACGAGCCTTGTGGATAAGGGAGAAGCAGTGGATGTGATATACCTAGACTTTAGTAAGGCATTTGATACGGTCTCGCATGATATTCTTATAGACAAACTAGGAAAGTACAATTTAGATGGGGCTACTATAAGGTGGGTGCGTAACTGGCTGGATAACCGTACTCAGAGATTAGTTATTAATGGCTCCCAATCCTGCTGGAAAGGTATAACAAGTGGGATTCCGCAGGGGTCTGTTTTGGGACTGGCTCTGTTCAATATCTTCATCAACGATTTAGATGTTGGCATAGAAAGTACGCTTATTACGTTTGCAGATGATACCAAACTGGGAGGGATTGCAACTGCTTTGGAGGACAGGGTCAAAATTCAAAACGATCTGGACAAATTGGAGAAATGGTCTGAGGTAAACAGGATGAAGTTCAATAAAGATAAATGCAAAGTGCTCCACTTAGGAAGGAACAATCAGTTTCACACATACAGAATGGGAGGAGACAGTCTAGGAAGGAGTATGGCAGAAAGAGATCTAGGGGTCATAGTGGACCACAAGTTAAATATGAGTCAACAGTGTGATACTGTTGCAAAAAAAGCAAACTCTTTACTCTGCGCTGGTTAGGCCCCAACTGGAGTATTGTGTCCAGTTCTGGGCACCGCATTTCAAGAAAGATGTGGAGAAACTGGAGAGGGTCCAGAGAAGAGCAACGAGAATGATTAAAGGTCTTGAGAACATGACCTATGAAGGAAGGCTGAAGGAATTGGGTTTATTTAGTTTGGAAAAGAGAAGACTGAGAGGGGACATGATAGCAGTTTTTAGGTATCTAAAAGGTTGTCATCAGGAGGAGGGAGAAAACTTGTTCACCTTAGCCTCCAATGATAGAACAAGAAGCAATGGGCTTAAACTGCAGCAAGGGAGATTTAGGTTGGACATTAGGAAAAAGTTCCTAACTGTCAGGGTAGTTAAACACTGGAATAGATTGCCTAGGGAAGTTGTGGAATCTCCATCTCTGGAGATATTTAAGAGTAGGTTAGATAAATGTCTATTAGGGATGGTCTAGACAGTATTTGGTCCTGCCATGAGGGCAGGGGACTGGACTCGATGATCTCTCGAGGTCCCTTCCAGTCCTTGAGTCTATGAATAATTGCTATTAGAGTAAGTTGGTATATTTTGTAGTGTTTGGTTAATGTGCACAGTTCATTTAATTTGGTGTATTAATTTTATTTTTTAAAAGAGCAGATAATTTTGAATTATGTGGTACCTTGTTAATGGATGTAAATAGATTGCTTCAAGTTGTGTGAATGTTTCTTGTTCTAATAGTACTGTTAGTTGGTAAAAGTGTTCCTCCCCAGCCCAACTTGTGATTTTCTCCCTGTTAATAAACGGCCACGTGGTGTTTTGAAGTTTCAATTTGTCTGGTTTTAATTTTCCTCTCTCAATTAAAATTCACCCGAACCCACATTAGGGACAGACAAAGCTCAGGCAGGACACAAAAACAACTGCTGGCTCTCTTGTTCATAGTAGTCCTATTACCCAGCTTTCTAAAATGCCAGTCAAGTGGAAGATAAGCAGCACCATTCCACTCTTCTCCTCTGATGACTATTGCACCTTGCTCTGCCTAATGTATATAGTGAGAGCTGGAACTGAGTTCTAATTGGAGGAGGAAAATTCCTGTATGTCAGACTTTCGAAGGATCTTGACAACCCACTGCTTCGATCAGCTTCTGCCAGAGCAGGGGGCACAGAAGATCAGAGAGAAAGGAATGGTCCAGTAGTCCAGAGCAGTCACACCTCATTAGTAGGATTGTTGGGGGAGGGTTGCAAGGGGAAAATGGCTTTGATCAGAGGGTGGTAATCTTTAATGCATAATATTTTACTGTTCTTCTACAGGACTTCAACTGAAATTTTATAAAATAAGCATTGTAACACCCCTGTAAATTAAAAAAAATTCAGATGCCTAGAAAGTTATTTTTGCTCAGTTCCTTCCTTTCCTTTTCTTCTCTTTCATATCCCCCTTTAATTTTAAATGTGCTACAGTATCAGTCACATCAGGACTTAAGCAACTTTCTAATTTTTCCAGCAGGAAACTTAACATTAAGTATTGAATTTCAGGTCAATTTGACTCAAATCAGAATATTTGTTTTTTTAACTAACCCAAAACGTTTAGTTTTGAATCAGTGAAAAAACATTAAACTGTGTTTTCCTAAAGGCAATGCACTAATGGGAGCAGTGCTCCAGCTGCGGTCCCTGACAGACTACACTGCCCATAAATCAGTGCACTCTTTTCTGTCTGAGAAAGCTGCATGCTGCATATGACTGGGTATATGATGGAGCTGTAGTCCAGCCACGGAGCTGGCCCATATGAGAGATTGAACTACAACTGCCTTTTGCAATGTGACATAGGGAAATATAGTTTTTGAAATAACTCAAAAGGAAGTGTTTTGAGTCATTTCAAAAATCCAAAATGAAGCACTTCAATTTATAGAATGTCAAAATGTTCTGTTTCTATCAAAAATGTTGAAACAAAACACTTTGATCTTTCCAAATTGAAATGTTTTGGAATTTCCATTTCATGGAAGATTTCAATACTTTCTCCCATTTTTGGATTAAAACAAATGTTGGATCTTCCCACAGAATGGAAATTCAGAATTTCACTCAGTACAGTTTTTAAGCAGAATTTCCCACCGAAATCAACTTAAAATTTGATGGCGGGATTTGGCTTTTTCTAATTTTAGAAAACCAAATTTCAATGTGGTCAAACATAGCATATATGTAAAACAAACACAATTTAATAGCTTAATATTAACATTTGGTGGTTCTCTTCTATATATAAAGATTGGTAATTATCACTAAAAGTTATAGAGTTAGCTACTTTTATTTTTTTCTGTGATTAAATTAGTCCTGCAATGTATCATATGCGTGCAACTCTATGTCACATGAAATTGTACCAATAAAGCAAAATATTCACTATCATAATTAGCAATCCACTTTGCTTATCTTCCATGATTATGACAATTTTATTTGTTCATTGAACATTTACACTATTTTTTAGTTAGGGTATTCAAAATGTATAGATATCCAGGGTATTTATAGTGTAGATGTTTCCTCTTCCCAACAGGCCTGCTCCCAACTCCACTGCTCCAAATCTTTATATTTTATTTATTGTTAATTTGTTATGCTTATGACAGACAATGAATTAACAACATTGGAAAATTAAGTCCTCTGTTACTCCAAAGAGAGCATACTGTATATGTGGAGCAGGACATAATTCTACACACTGGCCTGACTATTTGCCTCAATAAAACACTTGAAATGTTAGGAGAATACAAAAGTATGGTCGTGCAGAAATTAGCCCCTCTGTAGAGAGCGCTGAGAAAGATGATTTGGAAGTTCTGTTTTGGACTGGATGACGATCATTTTGATGAAGATCAGTGGAATTAGACTGAAACAACTAAATTCACAGATGATGAACATTACTGTGCTTTTCAATGCTAGATAAAGCTAGCCCAGGGTGATGATAACTAAATATCATTCTGAACTACTGGCAATTTGAAATCCTATGTAAAATGAACTTGTGGCATCAGTTGCAAACTTCTACTGAACATGATTTTACAGAAGCATTGAATACTGTGTGTTACAGAGTGGCTTGGAAAAAGAAGATGGAGAACCACAATTATATAATTCTTTTTCAACTAACACATTGCATCAGCGTCTTTTTACAGAACACGCAATTTTATTTCAAAACTCTTCAAAACGTAGCTTAGGTTTCAAAAATTAGACAAACAGGCCATCAGTATTTAAAATTTTTGAATTTAAACAATTGTGCAAAGCTATTAATTTTTGGTTTACACTTCAACATTTAGATTAGATACACAGCTACAAAAGACTGCAAAACAGTGATGTCTAAAAACCAGGTATTGTTCTGCACAGTTTTTTAAAAAAAGCTAGAAAGCAAGCCTACAGATGGTTGGTTGGAAAAATGTTCTGTTGGAAAATGTAGTTCCTTCGAAACTAGAATTAGCCCATCTTGACATTTAAATTTTTTTCCATCAAAACTTGTATTTCAAAATTGTTTTTATTTTATATTAACTATTACATTAAAAATAAAAAAGTCAAAATCAAAATGGAAGTTTCAATTTCACTGAAATAAAACATTTTGCTCAATCCAAAATTTAAAAAAATCAGAATTTTCTTTTATAAGAATTTTGAAATTTTAGGGTTTCATTCCAAAATTCCTCTCCAAAACAGAACTTCCATTTTCTGCACAGCTCTAGACAAACCATAAATAACAACAAACCATGGAGAAAAAGAAGGAAGGGAAAGAGAAGACAGAAAGAAATGGAAAATGGATCTTCGGAGAGCATTATTGTGAAGTTTTAGTTTGCTTAATGACTCATTTTCTCCCTTTTGTATCTTTAATTTATCATGTAGAATAATTCCCATTCCCTGTTGTCTCCTCTCCTTCTTTTTCTCTTTTTCAGTTGTCACTTCCTCCTTCCCTTCCCTCCAGGACATGATCCTCTTCCCAAACGAATCTATATTTTGTGCTCCTGAAAACAGCTAAAGATTGGAAGATAAATCCATTGTTTTATAAGGATTGAGCAAGTAAACTAGAACTATGTTTGAATAAATGTAGTTAATTTTTTTTCTGTGTTCTGACATAAAAGGCTGTTTTGCAAAATCTATACTGATGCTGAATATTCTTTTATAAAAAGAGAATTTAGAAACCCCTTTGTGATCACCATTAGGAAGGATTTAATCTATAAAATGAGAAGTGGGTTTGAAATCATGAAGTCTTTGACAACTTTCTGCTTTAATTATTCTCAGAGAATGACGCCACAACAAATGGAAGTAAACAACTCCCAGAGGAATGCATGCTATGCAACCAACAAGGGCACAAGTAAAGCTTGTCATTCTGCACTACAATATCATCGTATTACAAGCAAAAAAAAAAATAAAAAATGCAAATAGAATTTGAACAAACTGGAATACACAGTTCCTAATTCAGACTTATTGATTCACATTATTTAATTTTAGCACCTCAGAGTAGTGAACAATCTTGCATGCTGCTATATTATGCATAATAAAATATTTGAGTCAAGGATGCTACGTTGTCTTATCATTTTATATATGTTTTCCTTCCAAAAAGATTAGAAATATTTGTCTCAATAATACCTCAAACTACTGACATAACTTTTCCAAAATGGGAGATTGGAATAATCCCAGCTGGATTTTGTTCTTTAGTTTTAGCAGTGTGTCCTGGATACTACTTGCCATAAAGTTGGGCCTCCTGCCACTCTGTAGGGTTTTCTTTATTCTGGGACTTCACAGCAATATTTTCTTCTCAGTCACACATACAGCAGAAGAAGGGTCATCCTTTCCCTTTAGCTCTTGTAGGACAATGATTCTCAATGCCATCTTCCTCACCACTGCAGCCTGCAGCTCTCTGTGTCTTAAACTTTTTGAAGAGACAATGATGCAGCACAGGTCAGCAATTGATCTCTAAATCTCTGGATATGTTGTGTACTCCCTAGAGATTCAACCATTGTTAAGATTAATGGAGTGTTGCACCAAATAATAGCAGACCCCACACAAAATCAGTTAAATCAATTAATGCAGCCCAGGAAGTACAGAGACCTTCTCTTATAGAATCATAGAACTGGAAGGGACCTCGAGAGGTCATCTGGTCCAGTCCCCTGCACTCAAGGCAGGACTAAGTATTATCTTCTAGACCATCCCTGACAGGTGTCTGTTGAACCTGCTCTTAAAAATCCCCAATGATGAAAACTCCACAACCTCCCTAGGCAATTTATTCCAGTGCTTAACCACTCTGATAGTTAAGAAGTGTTTTCCTAATATCAACATAAACCGCCCTTGTTGCAATTTAAGCCCATTGCTTTTTGTCCTGCCCTCAGAGGTTAAGAAGAACAATTTTTCTCCCTCCTCTTTGTAACAACCTTTTATGTACTTGAAAACTGTTATGTCCCCTCTCAGTCTTCTCTTCTCCAGACTAAATAAACCCAATTTTTTCAATCTTCCCTCATAGGTCATATTTTCTAGACCTTTAATCATTTTTGTTGCTCTTCTCTGGACTTTCTCCAATTTGGCCACATGTTTCCTGAAACATGACATCCAGAACTGGACGCAGTACTCCAATTTAGGCCTAATCAGTGCAGAGCAGAGCAGAAGAATTACTTTGTGTGTCTTGCTAACAATACTCCTGCTAATACATCCCAGAATGATGTTTGCTTTTTCTGCAACAGCATTACACTGTTGACTCCATATTTAGCTCCACTATGACCCTCAGATCCCTTTCCGCAGTATTCCTTCCTAGGCAGCCATTTCCCATTTTGTATGTGTGCAACTGATTGTTCCTTCCTAAGCGAGTACTTTGCATTTGTCCTTACTGAATTTCATCCTATTTACTTCAGACCATTTCTCCAGTTAGCCCAGATCATTTTGAATTTTAAATCCTATCCTCTAAAGCACTTGCAACCCCTCCCAGCTTGATATCATCTGCAAACGTTGTAAGGGTACTCTCTATCATCATCATGTTCCTATTATATCTCTGGCATTTAGGGCAGCGACAAAGTTCCTCCATCCTGTCTATTTCTGACAAGTCTTTCTGTGGTTCCCCAGCTGTGCCCCACATTTTTCAGCTCAGCTTCCACAGCTCTTCGCTATGTTGTTTTCAGGAAGCTTCGTTTTTGCTTGCTTTCAGGTGTCCATCTGGTGATGGAATCAGTTTCCATCTGAAGCACATGACCAATCCATCTCCGATGCCTCCTGGCAATGATGATGCTCAGATCATCTTGGCTACACTGCGACAACAGATCTTGGTTTGAGATTGTTCTGGGCCAAAAGATACAGAGGATTTTTCTGAGGCAGGTTGTATGGAATAAAGACAGTTTGGACATGTCAAATTTTCTCATTCCCCAGAATTCTGCACTATAAAGTAGTGTTGAAAGTACACAGATCTCATAAATCTTGAGTTTGGTGTTGTATTTTGACGATTTCCAAACTGAAGGTGTTCCTGGCTTTATTGATTTTGTTCCAGATGTCCTGGCTTGTTCCACCATCCTGGCTGATGGTGCTGCTCAAGTATGTGAATGTTTCTACACTGGTGAGACCATAATTCTCTATCTGTACTGGTGATGGTCAGGCAATATTAAAGGTCATAATATCTGTCTTATTGCAGTTGATTTTCAGTCCAATTTTCTGGCTGAATGCATTGAGTTGAGTTGCTTTTTCTTGTATATTGTATTGGGTATGTGACAGGAGAGTGACATCATCTGCGAAGTCCAGGTCTACAAAGGATGAGAAGAGTGTCCATTTAATGTCTCTTGGTATGTCTTCAGTTGTACACCACATTATCCAATCGATAGCAATGATGAAGATGATTGCAGACAAGACACAACCTTGACATTCTCCTGTTTTGACTTCAAAACTGAGTTCACTGTGATCAACACTGCATGTAAAGTTTAAATAGAAGCTCTTTGATGATGTTGATTATATGGAAAGGAATTCCATATGCCTACAGAATGCACCATAGGTTGGCCCTGTGAATGCTATCAAAAGCCTTCTCAAAGTCTATGAAATTTATGTAGCATTGCCGTTGCCATTCTAAGCACTGTTCTATTATGTTTCGTAGAGTGAAGATCTGGTCTGTGCACCCACGTCCTTTCCAAAAACCAGCTTGCTCTTTTCTGAGAACACTATCAACTGCCTCTGATATACTGGACTATGATCTTACAGAGTAGTTTGCTTGGCACAGATTAAAGTGTGATACTACACCAGTTATTACAATCACAGAGTTCCTTTCTTTGTTATCTTCATTAGAACCCCATTGGTCCACTCATCAGGCACTTTTCCCTTTACCCAGTAAATAGAGGAGATGTAAATAGAGGAGCCAGGATAGATACCATTATCTAAATCATTAATGAAGATATTGAACAGAACTGGACCCAGAACTGATCTCTGTGGGACCTCGCTCGTTATGCCCTTCAAGCATGACTGTGAACGACTGATAACTACTCCCTGGGAATGATTTTCCAATCAGTTATGCACCCATCTTATAGTAGCTACATCTAGGGTGTATTTCCTGTTTTGTTTATGAGAAGGTCATGAGACACAGTATCAAAAACCTTACTAATGAGCCCTGCATGATGATTTCGGATATTTGGAGATGGAAAGAACTCTAGAACTCATTTAAGCCAATTCTATTGTCCCCAGATAACTGAAGATATTCTCAGGAAATGTGCTTATTGTGCTTAAAGGAAAACTTTACCTATCAGAGCTGTATATCTGATAAAGATCCCCAGTAGCAAGCTTTGGAACTGGCATGCATTCATTTCCTGTCCCTAGAGGTGGACCAGAAAAATGTGGAAAACATTTAAGTGGTGACTAACAATTTAACCCAGTATGCCCAGGAATACACAACCAGAGATCTGAGAAACACTTTTCAGTATAAAGCTTTCAGCTTAAATACAGTCAAACCAACAAAGAAACTTGAAATGGTGCTTTTTGAAAGAGGTACTCGGCACAGCAGAATTAAAAAGTCAAGGACAACCCCACAAGATGAACCTCTGCCAAAACTATTTAATCAGATTATTTTTAATATATGGGGGACTTTACATCCAGAGAAGAAGTCGAACTGCAGCCCACATTGCATTTTTGGTGCAAGAATGCACAAGTGAACGATGCTATGGACGTCACATCACCTTTCCTAATGTTTAGGCAGGATAATCCATAGATTTATACTTTGGAGTAGAAGCTTTCACCCCTTTACCAGAAAGGCTGTGGGTGATAAAGTTTTAAACAATTTGACTATAAGGTGTACTGCTAATCAATTACTTAAATTTAACTGAAGTCCATGGGCCAGGTTTATTCAACTGAATGAAAAAAAAAATTATGCAGTCCTTATAGATTCTGTCCTTGAGGTCACAGTATCAGTTTGAAGTAAAGCTGTCAAAGTGGGATGATCTATAAATTTAGGATGCTTAAAGAAGCTTTCTGAATTTAGACCTTAACCTTCTAATTCCCCTATGTTTTATTAACCTGACTATTCAATCCACGAGCAATTAATAAAATAAACAAATGCGTGACTTGATATAGTTTGTAACATAAACAAGAGGCTCACATTCAATTCTTACTAAATAACAACTTAGCATGTACCATCAAGAGTTTCTAGAACAAAATCTTCAACTCAAATTCTACACCCCACACACTCAAAATTTAGAAGCAAGTTTTAAAAACTTCACTGTAAAATATGTAACAAAAATATACGTCATTTTGTGTCTTTAAACAAGCCTATTCTTTTAACCAGATTTTAAAACAACTTGTTTTAGCATTAAAATGTGTGATTTCTTTGAGAAACTGAGTAGGATCTTTTTAGCTGCTGGGCTTAATTTCAGAATCTATAGAGCAATTTTAAGAATAATTTGTTCTTTCATCTCTTCAGCACATTACAACTATTTTTATTAAAAATGGAAAATACTCTCATTGGGAAGCATGTTCTAAGAAATACCTTGAAATGTTTGACATTCTTTCAAGTGGGCTCCCTTCTACCGCAGTGAAACAGAACTAAATGTTATTTTAACAACTATGGTAAGGCAGTTGGTTCTAATTTTCATACAGATTATCAATTTGCCCCTTTAGCTTGTCTGTCAGTAAAAGGTTTTCTAATACAAGGGTAAAAGAGAATAAAGAACTAAGAGAATAGGATGACCTGTTCCCTTATCTATAATGTGCAGGAAAAAAAAGTTGAGTTATCACGGAGGACTTCAATCTCAGTGACATATACTGGAAACCTCACACAGCCAGTTTTAAAAAGTACTTGGAATTTCTAAAATTATACATGACAATTTCCTAAATCAAAAATACAAAGGAAATCTATATTAGACTTCACCTTAACAGATAAAAAGGAACTGATGTCTGTTCTAAAAATTAGTGGTTACTTAGGTGCAAGTAATCATGAATTGGTATTTGTGTGCAACCAGAATAAAGTCCAAACCAGTAATATATAAACTTGGTGCTTTAAAGGAGATAATTTCATAGAGCTGTAAAGAATTATGAGACAAGCCAGCTGAGAGACAGAATTTGAACAGAAAAATGAGTATAATAATTGACTCACAGACTTCAAGCTCAGAAAGAACCACTATGAGCATCTAGTCTGAGCCCCTGCACATGGAAGGCCACAGAACCTAACTCACTCTTGAAATAGACCCCGAACCTCTGGCTGAGTTACTGAAGTCCTCCAGTCCTGGTTTAAAAACTTTAAGTCACAGAGAATTCATGGTTTAGAAAATTTCACTAGATGCCCAAAAAATCCACAACTGAGAAAGAAGGTTCAAAAACCTTGCTGGTTCAGGGATTGGGAGTGTATTTAATAGCAATGAATATAACTAGAAGCTAGGAATTGTGGAAAATTATTAAGGGAAACAAAAGAACACAAGAAAAAAATCAATGGCCAACAGAATTAAGGACAATAGGAGGGAGTTTAAATAGTCTAGGAACAAAAGGAAGCATAACAATGGCATTAGTTAATTACATAACAGAAATGGTAAAATTGTCAACAATAATGCAGAAAAGTCAGAAGTGTTCATTAAATATTTCTGCTCTGTATTTGGGGAAAAATACGATGATATGACTATATCATATGACGATGATGAAACACTTTCCATTCCAACAATAACTCAAGAGTATGTTAAACAGCAGCTACTAAAGTTAGACATTTTAAAATGGCCAAATAATGAGCATTCCAGAGTTTTAAAAGAGCTGGCTGAGGAACTCAATAGACTATTGATGTTGACTTTCTGGGATGTTCCAGAATACTGAAATAAAGTTAATGTTGTCCTAATATTTAAAAAGAGTTCTAGGCCTGTTAGCCTAACATTGATCCGGCAAAATAATAAAACAGCTGATATGAAAAAACAATTAAAAAACAGTTCAAGGGAGGTAATATAATTAATGCCAATCAATGAGGGTTTATGGAAAATAGATCCTGCCAAACTAACAATATCTTCTTTTGATGAGATTAAAAGTCGGTTGATAAAGGTAATAGCTTTCATGTAATATACATAGACTTCTGTAAGGTTTGGTATTGCAAGACATTTTGATTAAAAAATTAGACCAGTATAAAATTAACATAGTTGCATGTAGCTTTGTAGCAGTGTTGGTTCCAGTATATTAGAGAGACAAGATGGGTGAGGTAATATCTTTTATTGGACCAACTTCTGTTGGTAAGAGAGAGATGTGCTTTCAAGCTACAGAGAGCACTTCTTCAGGTCTATATACCCACTTTGTCTCCATAAAATTAATATGGCACACATTAAATGGATTAAAAGCTGGCTAATTGATAGGTCTCAAAATGTAACTGTAACTAGGGAATCCTCATCAAATCAATAAGTTTTTAGTGGGCCCCCACAGGAATTGGTGCTTGGCCCTATGCTATTTAACATTTTTATCAATGACCTAGAGGAAAACATAAAATCATCACTGAAAAAGTTTGAAGAGGATACAAAGATTGGAGGAGTGGTAATTAATTAAAAGGACAGTTTATTAAAACAAAGATTTGGATCACTTGGCAAACTGGGCACAAACAAAACAATATTCAACTCAGTACAGTCAAACGTAAGGTCATAAACCTAGGATCAAAGAATGCAGGCCATACTTACATAATGGGGGGACTATATTCTGGGAACCGGTGGCTCCAAAAAAGACTTGAGGATTGTGGTAGACAATCAGCTGAACATGAATTTCCAGGGCAATGTGGTGGCTAAAAGGGCTAATGTGATTTGTGGATGTACACACAGTGGAATATAAAGTATTAATAGAGATGTTATAGCATTTGGCATAGGTGAGACTACTACTGGAAAACTCTGTCCAGTTCTGGCGGCCACAATTAAAATTCAATGTTAATAAATGGGATGGGGTTCAGAGAAGAACCACGAGAATGATTGAAGAATTTGAAGACATGACCTACTGTGAAAGAATATAGGCGCGCAATATATTTAACTTCTCACGAAGACTAACGGGCCGCTTAATCACAGTCTGCAAGTACCTACATTTAAAACAGAAATTTGATAATAGAGGGCTCCTGAATCTAGCAGACAACAGTATAACAATGTCTAATGGCTGGAAACTGAACCTAGACAAAACCAGACACAAAACAAGGCAAAAAAAAATTCAGTGAGAACAATTTACCAAGGGTTGTGGTGGATTCTCCATTACTGGCAATTTATAAAGCCGATCTTGGACTTTTTTATTTCTAAAAGATGTGCTCTAGTTCAAATAGGAATTAATTCAGGAAGTTCTATAGCCTGTGTTAGGCACAAAGTCTGACTAGATGATCACTACAGTTCCTTCTGGCCTTAAAATATGTGCGCCTACAAAGATATGCACCAAAATTTGTGGCGATGGTAGTTTTGGAGACAAAGGGGCAAAGTGGGAGAATCCGCTTGGGCTCAGTGAAAACTGCAGAGAATCTACTTCTCCTCAAAGATACAAGAGAAAATTATTCTTATTATTCTGATGATGTATTCTGTTGATGCTTAAATTGTGACTTGGCATTTTACAGGAAAGCAAAGTCAATGGCTTTGCATTGATTAAACCAAGCTTATTTTCAGTTGTTTACATTCAACTCTTTGTTTTCAAAGTATTATAAGCAACAGCTCTACAGTAAGCCTTCTGGAATGTGCAGACATACCTACATATCTGTATTCAATAGAAGCCATTATACTCCGTTAGAAGTCAAGAACAATAGGATATAGTGCATGGGTAAAGCACGTTTCTTCAATTCAATGTTCCCTTTAAAAGGTCACATTCCTGCTACATTCCTTTCAGCCTACCTTAAATTCCTCCTCTAGGTTCAACTGGATAAGCTTTCTCCATTTTTCTGAATTATTGTGCTGAACTGCTCTACATTATTAATATAGCTGCCACATTTCATAAGAGAAGTTTCTGCATTTCAGTGGTGGGTGAATACATGTCCACCCCCAATCACTCAGCACTGACAGATTATTTGATAATTTAATTTCAGTCAGGCCTATCTGCCTCAAGAATATTTTTAAACATTTTAAAAGTCAAGATAGAAACTGCCTTAGCTTTTAACCCATCTGTGAGGTGGTTCTCAGAAATTATTTCTTCAAGAGGTGAAAGGAGCCATAACATCACCCTTGAACCTTTGCATTAACTTCCTGTCTTATTTGTCTTCAACTGAATTACTCTCACTTTCCAAGCTTTGCAAAACTGTTCCCAACTATATCTCATCTGCCTTCATTGTCAGACAAACCTGCAGCTGGACCAGGGCTGCTCACTCAACTGCACTGACTCATCCCTCAAGCAGAACCTGTAGTGACTTATCCCTCAGGCATGCTGCAGCAGCCTAACCCTGGGCAGGTTCAGATGACCCCCAAGCACAGGTATTTCACTGTTAACACCAGAGTCACAAGTTAATCTGTGCAACAGCACTACTTGTCTAGGAAGCCTCCTGCTGCCCTGTAGTGTTACAGAGAGAGGTGAAAGTAAGCCGATGCAGTCCAGTACAGCGTACCGGCAAGAGCCAGTATACTGTGCCAGACTGCACTGGCTTTCATGGCGGGGATTTAAAGAGCTCTGGGCTCCCCGCCGCAACAGGCAGCCCAGAGCCCTTTGAATCCCGCCCATGGCTCCGGCGGCCAGGCTGGGGCCGGGATTTAAAGGGCTCAGAGCTCCCATGGCTGCAGGTAGCTCAGAGCCCTTTGAATCCCGGCCCCAATCCGGCAAGGCTCAGCGTTCCCCGCAGCCATGGGAGCTTCAGGCCCTCTAATTTGCCCCTGAGCCCCAGGGGCTCCCAGTCACCTCTGCAGCTGAGAGCCCCGGGCTGATTTAAAGGCCCTGGGGCTCCCAGCCACAGCTGATGCACCAGGGCCTTTAAATTATGAGAGGCTCCGCCTCTCCAGTTGAGGCCACGCCTCTTCTGGATGAGCCACGCCCCCCTCAGGACTCCAGCAGTACCGATAAGTCCTGTAAGTTACTTTCACCCCTGGTTACAGATTCCCTATGCTTCCAGCCTGCTTTTGATCCTGTTTCTGTTCCTGCCCCAGACTTGCCCAAGCCTTATCCATGCCCTATTCTGAATCTGCTCCAAAGCGGTTCTTGACCTGCTCCAGCCTGCCTTCTTAACCCCAGATCCTTACTAACTCCAACCTGGCTTTGACAGTCAGACTGCTTCTGGTTTTGAACTCCGATCCTGATTTGGCTTGCCTATGGATTCTGATCCCAGTTCTAACTCATGGTCTGTCCCCAGATCTTGGTTTCAGCACTACCCTCAGCCCAGTCCCAACTCTGGAACCAGTTTCAACTCTTAGTACAGTTCTCGACCACTGCTCCAACCACCAGCCCTGACCACCTAGATCCCAGAAGCTGACACATTTGCTCTGCCAGTTTGGTGTCCTTTTGTCACTCTCTTGCTCTCAAATTCTACATGTGACTCTGCATCCTCTCTCATGCCACCATCTAGGGCTAGAATAATCCTCCCTAATCCTGTCCCTGATTCAGTAAAGCACGTAAGTATGAGCTTCAGCCCCAATGATTTTCAATGGGATTTTAGCAAATGCTTAAAGTTAAGCAAATGTTTAAGTGCTTTGTTGAATAGGGATGGCTTCATTCAGTTCCTAAGTGCTCTGTTTCCAGTGCTGACTCCTGCTCTCTCCCCTGTCAGACATAGCTCCCTCAAATAATATGTCAGACATAGCTCCCTCAAATAATATATGGAAAAAAAAATTCTGATCATTTTTTACTCACTTTACACAAGTATAAATGAGACCACCACATGCAAAGAAATAAAAATTTAAACCTGACATTTCTAAAAAATCATACACACAACTTAAAAAGAAATTATTCTAAAAATGTGCACACAACATAACAAAGGCCCCACTATTCTGTTATTCTAGATCTTCAAAATTTGTCACAAAATAAATCTTACTGCAAATTTATGATCCATAATTTAAGCCTGCATAACAAAAAAAAGGCTGTCACTGTAAATGTAACCTTGAAACCAAGAATAGAGTGTAAATGCAGCCCTTTCTCCTAAATTTGCATGAAGCTTGAACAACTCTGAGAAATATGTACTGCCAAGCTGTCTATGGTGGAAAACAAAATCTTTACGACAATATCAATAGTTATTAGCAATGCTGGTAATTTTAGCAGAAATATCAACCTAAATTTCATGTCCCAGAATCTCTAAGTAAGCAATGCACACACCAGTGCACCACCTGCATTATTCATTTCTATCTTTAATTCAACAGAAAACATCCATTTTAATTCAATTTTTTAATTTATCAGAAGTTGCTTCAGTATTTTCCAGATTTCCACCAGAGTACTGTGCAATTTAGGTCCAGCTTCTAAATATAAATATCTCTCATGATTTTTACTGTTGTAACGCTTGGCTACCCCTTATATTCCCCTCCTCCATGCTCTTTGTTCATCATCCATGCTATGCTGTATCTAACAACCCTCAAAACATGGATTGTTCTTTATTTGTATCTAAAGTGCAAACACTTCTAGAGAATGATAGAAGAAAAAAAAAGAAACAGTGCCACAAAAAATAAGCTACAGTGGTCATTTAGTATGAAGAAGAAACATTTCATTTTACAAAAATCAAAAGATCAAGGAAGGGGGTGCATTTTTTTAAATGCTGCATTTCCCTTCCCCCACTTTACTTTAATCTACTTATACATGGTTTAGACAAACAAATTAGAAAGCAAATCAAGGCAGCAAGGCATATATTTAGTTGTTAGGTTTTTCATCCAATAGGTCCGATCTGGTGAGTTGCTGAGTGATTTCTAAGGGAGTTGAGGTCAACCATCTACTAAAAGAGGAAACAGACAGATTGCTGGAACATTAATCACCAGCACTATTTTCTCCAGCAGTGAACTTACTAAGATCATTAATAGTATCCTTTGGCAATGACTGATCTGAATGGGGCTCCTGTTGATATGAATGTGCTTCGTTCAAATATAGACCTAGATCCTGTGAGATCCTATATGCTATTTGATGCTGATGAGAACCTCTTGTGAGAGATACTACTTATTTCCCAAGTGTCCTCACTTCTCATTAACTTCATTTATTACTCTCTTATGTAATAATAATGAGTGATTTATAATATTAAAGAATTCCATAAAAAGAATGTCTAATTGTCTACATAACAGTAAGCCAAAGAGTGGTATGTGACATCTTTACCAAAAGCATGTTTTGGCTTACTTCTTTGTTAGAAAAGATTCAATTAGTTATTTGGAGGGGCTGTTATCCTAAAAGGAGTGAAAGGTATGCCTTTGTTTACATGAATTTGAATCTCAAAAATTTATAGCAGGGACTAGTCAGTTTCCCTGTTGTTCTAAAATATATATATTTTCTTTACATCAATCACAACTCTGTATTTTCAGGGGATCAAAGAGATGCTGCCTATTTATGGAATGCTTTATGGGGGCAGGGGTGTCTTAGAAATAACATCAATATCACAAACTGTCAGTCACATATTTCGTTAGAAGGAAGAAGCATGCCATCACATGAAGTAAGTTCAAGGAGAAGAATGAGCTTTTGGAGCTGTATCTTCTTAGGTACTCTTACCCAAAATAAGAAAGCTGTGTTTATGACAGGGGTCACTGCAGCTCACAAATCTACTACTGCAGATACTTTTTTCCAAGTTCTGCTCAATGCATATGTCTACTGGATCTTTGAGAGCATCAGTGTAACACAGACAGACCCCGGTCATCAGTGGGCAGGACCTCTGAAACTTAGTGCATGAGCCTCTACCTCATGAGCTAAAAGCCAACTTGCTGTAAAGCAGACTCATTTTATCTCTCTAACTAGTCTTGGTGCCACTAGATGGGACAGAACACAACACCCAGGAGGTATGCTGGTTACATATTTCCCCTAGCTGAGGAAGTGCATCCCGAGCTTCAGAGTCTTCCCAGCTGAAATTCCGGACAAGCCCCCACTTGTAACACTGACAGACCATGGTAGTTGGCGGGTGGGATCAAACCAGGGACCTCTGGAGCTTAGTGCATGTGCCTCTACTGCGTGAGCTAAAAGCTGTTAGCTAAGGCTGTAGAGTAGATTCATTTTATATCTCACTCTAAGTGGTCTTGGTGCCACCATATGGGACAGAACTCCACACCTAGTACTTGTGTGGGTTACAGCAGATCATTTAATTGTCTCTAATAAGACATGACATGGATGCATCTGCCACAGGGGCTGAAATAAATGTATCCACTTTATTGTTTCAGATTCTGTATAATTATGAATAAAATATAATTATGAATAAAAGATTGTGCTTTGTTTGTTCCTTTTTTCCAGTGATGTTTATGATAAATTCAACTAAATAGTTTCTCACCTTTGGATTGATGAGGGGGGTATGCCAGCAAGATATTCAATGGTAAAAAAATAAATGACTTGAGTGCAGTGTTCCAGTATACTGCCTAGAAGTGCCGGAATATCCATGTGTATAATAGCAAATGTCTCATTCATATCCTAGATAACAATAACCAACTTTATTTTTCTTGGTTATAACAACAAGGAGTCCTTGTGGCACCTTAAAAACTAACAAATTTATTTGGGCACAAGCTTTCGTGGGCTAGAACCCACTTCATCAGATGCATGAAGTGAAAAATACAGGAACAGGCATAAATACATGGAAGGATGGAGGTTGCTTTACCAAGTGTGAGGTCAGTCTAACAAGATAAAACAACTAACAGCAGGATACCAAGGGAGGAAAAATAACTTTTGAAGTGATAGAGTGGGTTATGTTACCTTTGATTCAATTTAAGCAAATGTACTTTCACAAGCATGTGTTGATTGTTAATTGCTATGCTTCCTCAACAAGGTAAACAAGCACTTGAGAGTGCTCTAGACTGGATTTAGTGTTCTGATAGGCCAAGTCAACATGCCAGCATTCTCTGCAGGGTAAAAGGAGCAAGGCCATGAGTTTCAGAAGTAGTCTGGTGAGTGTTCTTCTGCAAGTTGTTAAGCTATAATAAAAAAAACCACCACCATCACCACACACACACAAAATCCCCACCAAAAAAACAGACTATGCTAGCTTTATGTAATATACCAGCCAGCACAAACTGCTACGAATTAAAACAGCATTTCTCAGAGTACTCCAGAGGTCTGTGGGCCTCCTCCCCAACCCTCCGTTCACTCCTCCCCCTCCCTCCCAGCACCTCCTGCACACCAGGGAACAACTCAGGGGAGGGGGTGGAATCATGCCCCACTGATCAACTCCACTCCCTCCCCATCCCAGTGCCTCCTGCACACCAAGGAACAGCTGTTCAGTGGTGTGGAAAAGGTTCTGGGAGGAATGGGGAGGAAAGGGGACAGGGCATGCTTAGGGGAGGATGTGGAAAGAGGTGGGGAAGGGGTGGAGTGGGGAAGAAAAAAGATGGGGCGGGGGGGCCCTGGGAGAAAGGGTGGAGCAGGGGCAGGGCTTGGGACTGAGCAGAGGGACCTGGGGGTCCAGAAAAAAAATTAAATCGAAACAGGGGTCCTTGGGTTGCAAAAGTTTGAGAACCACTGCACTAAAAGCTTTTAAAAATCCAAAAGCAAGAATCAAAGACTTTGACTACTGATTAACAAGGTATGTGCAAACAAAAACTATTCTTTATAATCAGACTCCTTTTCCTGCCTAAACTTATTTATGGACATCAGAATCACATCCCCTGCCATTTATGAACAGAGGAGAAAGCTTTCATTTATTCACAAATTACCTGAAAAGCTGAAATAATGAGAAAGAAAATAAGTAAGAAGTAAAGGAAAATTTGAAATTAAATAAAATATTACAGTTTGCAGTTTCAGTGGGTTTCATCTCTACCAACAGGTACACACACAAATTGTGTATGAGCTTGCAATGATGCCTGTTGGTTTCATATAATTTTGCCCTCTCTGGCCACAGGTCCTTCTCTGGCACATCACTTCATGACTAGATCTATTGCTTAACTGAACCATGAAACATACGGTATATTACACTCAACTCTGAATTACCAGCCTCTCTACAGAGGGCATAGATAATCTTCTCCTTCAAAAAAAGGTATCTTGCTCAATATGGTAGTCAGAACATGCTAAGATTAGAGGGACAAAAATGTGTCTCTATTCCCAATAACAGCAGAGAATACAAACAAGAAAGAAAGAAAGAAAGAAAGAAAGAAAGAAAGAAAGAAAGAAAGGTTTTAAACGTTGGCCACCTGAAAGGATATTTACAGGAAGTAAGTTACACAAAAAAGATGAGAAAAAGTACATTACTACTTTAGAGCTCCCAGAAGCTATGTGCTATTCCTTCTGCCTTTGTCAGAGCTACTTCAGCAGCAGACTTGCCTGTCTTTTGTTAAATCAATCCTCTAACTATAGGCCAACTCTTTTCTGGTCTCAAGTTGTTACAGCCAAAAAAAGGGTGGGAGAGTAACCAAACTGTAGTGGCAGCTCCAGAAAAAATTCTGGCTGCGGAGACACTGAGTCTGTCCATGGTCTGTCCAAATGTTGCAAAGACCAAAGATTCCATGCCAACCCCACAAAAACTATCACTCAGTTCCTTGCACAAAAGCAGACAAAGGTTCGGTGAGGAGAGAAGTTAATTTCACCTCTAATGTCCATAGAATTAAAAAGCATTGAACAAAAAGAATTGAACAAAACCTGATCAAACTATATGAAAAAAGCTGCAGAAAAAAGAACTAAGCTATGCAAAGAGTGTTTCAAGTAGTAGCAGAAGTCATCACACTGGTATTAAAAAAAAAATCTGCAAATTATTGCTACTGCCAAAACTGGAAAACGTTCCTTTTGGCTAAACTAAAATATGCATAAATATACAGGAGTAGCAAAAGACCATTCTTCCTTGTAAGAGCACTATAATTTTATCTAAATGGTAGTTGTTCCTGCTAAACAGAATGGCATAGTACTTGCAAGGGACATCCAACCCCATGCTTCAAATACAGCAGTCATCTCTAGAATGCTGGCTTTAAGAAATCCTCAAACTAAAAAGCAAATTAGCTGAAAAATCATAAACTACACTTTGTACAAAACACACACTCGTCAGGAAAATAATTCACTGTTGAAAAAACCCCAAAACTTCAGATCTTCTCAAAAGATAATACAAGTCACTATTCCATACAGTGCCAAATATTCTAGTTTAAAGGGGCTAAATAATTCACTGTCTGAGGTTATATTACAATCACTACATAAAAATGCCATTCCTAGAAGTCTAGGGAATAAATAAATAAAAATAAATGTATCACAGTGATTATTCAAATGAAATCAGTGAGATGTTTAGGATTGTATTTTACTGCTAGAACTTCTGATGATCAATAATTCATGTAAACTGAAAATGCTGATCCTTTTATTTGCATTTGCATTCTAGGGAGATATGGCACAAAGTCTATACGTATTAAACTGCAAAAGTACTCACCCTACTAGCCAGTGTATAGCTTTGGTGGGGCCCTGAGCAATGAAGACATCCTCCGGGAGGAAATTCTTGGCCAGGAGCCACTGACTCCTTTATACTCGTCTTTACCTCCACTAGGCAGGAGAACCTGCTCTATCCCTCTCCCCTCCCTTCATTGTAGGGAATTATTGTGGGGAAAGGGTGGGAAGGAGAGAGAAGGGAGTCACTTGCTGTATCTGGCCCTGGGGTGTGTCCCACCCACCAGTGCTGCCATTGAGCAGGGGGATGGTGCAAGGTCAGGGGATTGGCTCCATCTGATGGTGATGGTAGGGGAGGGTGATGATTCAGTTTGCTTCCTAGGTGGGGTAGCCACCTGGGGTAGCTTTCTATTTCAGTCCCTGCCTTAACTAATAGATTCTGTATTTCCCGTGCCCAAAGGGATAGGTTGATTGCCAGATTTGGAGTTTGGAAGGGATTTTTTTTCCCGTATGACAACACTGGCAAACTACCCTATGGGTTTTTCTACCTTCCCTTCAGCATTCAGGAAGTCTGAGTTGGGAGGATTTAAATAACAATTATTTCAACTTTGGCAGGTTCCAGTCCAGTTGGTGCATGTGGAAGGGTCCAATTCAGTGCCCTAAAATCCTTGGGCATTGGTGCTGGGACTCATACGGTATGGTAAGGAGGTATGCCCCTCTGTCTGGACAGCTCATGGTTCCCATCATTCATCTCTCCTACCTCCAACGAGGAGAAGAGTGAGTTGGGACTCTACTTTCCAGTAGGGTTTCCTTGGCACACCTAATGGTGTAGAGGGTTCCTGGCCTTCACACCCACCCGCAAATTTATAGTACATCCAGAGCCCGTGGCACCAGTTGAGATTTTCAGTGGAGCTACTCTGCCAGGTAGTTGGAGTGGTTTATCTCAGGAGGCCATTAGATGTTAGTAAAGATGCTGCCTATGCATTTAACATATTACAGGGCCAGTGGCTCAGTGTTTCTAAACCCACATCAATGACTTCTTTTACTCATAAGAACCTGGGAAAACATATGGGTTGTTTCCCCTCAATTTTTGGAGACAAAACTAAAACTTATAACTTTGTTTATACCATGACTTGGTCATATTACACTAGAACTAGCTAGGACATTCTTTCAAGTTCAACAGCAGATGACAGTCTGGTTCACAGTATAGAGTCAAGGAAAGATTTCAAATGTGGACAGATCTTAACTTTGGTCTCATGACTTTCAAACTTTTTTCCCCAGAACTACAATATTCTTAATTATCAGAGGGGTAGCCATGTTAGTCTGGATCTGTAAAAGCTGCTAAGAGTCCTGTGGCACCTTATAGACTAACAGACGTATTGGAGCATGAGCTTTCGTGGGTGAATACCCACTTCGTTGGATGCATGCAGTGGAAATTTCCAGACGCAGGTATAAATATGCAAGCAAGAATCAGGCTAGAGATAATGAGGTCAGTTCAATCAGGGAGGATGAGGCCCTCTTCTAGCAGTTGAGGTGTGTTTGCTTAGTCTATAAGGTGCCACAGGACTCTTTGCTGCTAATATTCTTAATTGTGTCTGTCTGTAATTCTATAATTTATGGATGGACAATTTTAAATGGCCATTTTTTTCTTTTGCAATTATAGGCAATCATTTTATTAAGGTGATATATTTAACAATTTTGCTGTAATATCACATATATAAAGATAAATCTCACTTTCTGTGAAGATCATACATAACCAGTATGCTATTTAAGCTATGGAATTAGTATTAGGAATCACTCCACTCACACAGAGCCTTAACATTTGAGTTCTATTATGTCAGGGAGGCAACACACACACACACACACACACACACACACACACACACACTTTGAGTTAAAATACTAGCCAGAGTCCTTCTGCACCATAAATACAATCGTATAGTCCCTTCATTGTCCACCCCACTATGTCCCTGCCCTCCATATTGGGGGGACTTGAATGGAGATCTTTCCTACACTTCACAGAGCCTGTGTAGGAGGCAGCCTTGTGCAATTGTTTCAATTGGCATTTTGGGGAGGACCCTGCAATCAGAGGGTGAATTTAAACTTCAGTGATTAATGTACTTTATTTTATATAGTGCAACAACATATGAAAAAGTTTCCTTTCTACAGGGTTTTGCAGAATATGCCAAGGGAATGAGTAACTTTCAGCCACTGATAAAAGCTGCACTTTTTATCAGTCACTAAGGTGAAAAACTCCAGCAAATAATG
The DNA here is from genome assembly GCF_025201925.1 of Gopherus flavomarginatus. Classification (NCBI taxonomy): domain Eukaryota; kingdom Metazoa; phylum Chordata; order Testudines; family Testudinidae; genus Gopherus; species Gopherus flavomarginatus. The sequence goes on from NC_066621.1 coordinate 109,128,116, forward strand.
AGGACAAAACATCCATTAACAGCTACATCAAAATAATGTTATTCTTCCTTGAACTCCCTACTAAATAATAGAATCATTTTTTAAATTGACAGATATTTAGCTTTATGTATAAATCCTAGCATTCTATACATAATGCACTAACATTACCATTACTTTAAAACTGGACCATATGCAAACTGAAAAGAAATTTAGTGGATAATCACTAATCTTACTAAAACAGTAATTCATTACTAATTTGTTTATCGGGGTTATCCTCTTACACATAGGTACATTAGACTATAACAGTCCTGGAAAAAATCTTTTGAACCAAATCAGTATGCAAGCTGAAATCAACTACCCCTTTAGGATCAATTTTCATCCATTCTAACCTACTAATGTAAAGGAAGTATCACAATAAAGCAAACATTAATTGCGAATTTAATTGTAAATATTTTAAACAAATATGGCAGGTAATCCAGAAATGTCCAAAGATGTTTTTCCCCAACAGTTAGTATGTGTTGATACAAAAATAACACCAGGGACAGCACAGAGAATCAAAGAAGAGAAGCTGAGAGTTGGAAAAGAATTATTAGGTGATTATGTTTAATACTTGTACCAGCGTAGGACTCTTTCATATCTATACTGGAGTTTTCTCTAGCACCTGTCATCATAATGTCTAAATGCTGACATAATATCCATTTCAGTAGAGATTAATATTAGTTTTAATAGTTTAAGAGAAATAACAATTTTTAACTCCAGATCTACAAGTGGACATTCAGAATCAAGAAGGATCTCATTACCAAGCCTTCTTTGAACAGACTCCCACCATGATGCATAACCCAGAGATCTACAAATAAAAAGCTTGGTCTTAAAGTAGGGCTGTGACAAAAAAGAAAAATATTCAGATCTTCAATGATCTGAAACTCAAAAAAGGTTAGTAGCAATTGGACATCTAACATAGTGAATGTAAGTGAAAATGAAGTAGGATCACTGGCTAAACTAAGAAAATAAGTTAAAAATTACTTAGACAAGTTAAGATGTCCTCAGATCATCAGGGTCTGATGAAATACATCCTAGAATACTCAAGGAGCTGACTGAGGAGGTATCTGAGCCATTAGTGTTCATTTTCGAAAAGTCATGGAAGATGGGAGAGATTCCAGAGGACTGGAAAAGGTCAAATAGAGTGCCCATCTATAAAAAGGGAATAAGGACAACTCGGAGAATTAAGACCAGTCAGTTTAACTTCAGTACCCAGAAAGATAATGGAGCAAATAATTTAGTAATTTGCAAACACCTAAAACATAATAAGGTGATAAGTAACAGCATGGATTAGTCAAAAACAAAGCATGTCAAATCAACCTAATAGCTTTCTTGGACAGAGTAACAAGCCTCGTTGATGGGGGGAAGCAATAGATGTGATATATCTTGACTTTAGTAAGGCTTTTGATACAGTCTCACATAACCTTCTCATAAACAAAACTACAAAAATACAACCTAGATGGAGCTACCATAAGGTGGATGCATAACTGGTTGGAAAACAATTCTCCAAGAGTAGTTATCAGTGGTTCTCAGTCAAGCTGTAAGGGCATCAAGTGGAGTCCCGCAGGGATCAGTTCTGGGTCCAGTTCTGTTCAATATCTTCATCAATGATTTAGATAATGACAGAGAAATTACACTTATAAAGCTTCTTGAGGACAATACCAAGCTGAGAGGGGTTGCAAGTGTTTTGGAGGATAGGATTAAAATTCAGAGCATTTCTCCAGTTTGTCCAGATCATTTTGAAGTAAATAGGATGAAATACAGTAAGGACAAATGCAAAGTACTCCAGTTAGGAAGGAACAGTCTGTTGCACAAAACGTGAAATGACTGCCTAGGAAGGATTACTGCAGAAAGGGTCTGGGGATAATAGTGAAAAGCTAAATAGGAGTCAACAGTGTAATACTGTTGCAAAAAAAGTAAACATCATTCTGGGATGTATTAGCAGGAGTGTTGTAAGCAAGATACGAGAAGTAATTATTTTGCTCTACTCTGTGCTGATTAGGCCTTAACTGGGGTACTGTATCCAGTTCCAAGCACCATATTTCAGGAAAGATGTGGACAAACTGGTGAAAGTCCAAAAAAGAGCAACAAAAATGATTAAAGATCTCGAGCCCTATGCCCTGCTCTGTCTATGTCCCCTCCACATATTGCATGCCATCTCTCCTGGCCCTGCGGGCAGGGCACTTTAATGAAGGCAGCCTATGCCCCCTTCCTTTCTGCGGCTGGCTGCGCTAGCACATGGGCCAGCTGCCATCCCTTCTGGAGCCACATCAGCCCTGGTTGGAAAAAGATGTAACTGCATCTTCCCTTCGCTTCCCCGTCAGAATAAATTATTCTGCGGGAGGTGGGAGATATGCAGGGACATACATTCTGCACTTGCATAGTAGCACAGTATTTTCCCAGGCATATTACCTGTTTTGTCATCTTTATTCTCTATATTGTGGAAAGGAACAGCATAAAGCTATTCAAGAAGACAGTCTGGAAAATGTTATTAATATTGCACCATAAGTAAAGAATAATTGTCCATCTCTTCTTCATATTGAACTACAGCTCAGAAATGGTGGAATTTAAATAATGTTCATTTTGCATTTATTTTTACTGCTATTCAAAAGACATTTGGCATCACCAGGAAAACAAAAAAACCTTGAAAGTGCTGTACAGAATCCTTCCTATTCTTACCCCCTCCTAGAAAATTCATCCTCATTCTCAGACCAAGTTACCACAACAAGAAGTGAATTTCCACAAAGCAATGAATATAATCAATCTGTGGAAAAGATAGTCTGTTGGGACAAATGTCTAACAACTTGGACTATCAGCAGGTACCAAAAGAGTATTTAGGAAAGGCAAGAATGATTTGACAAGAACTTTAGCTCAATGAGTAGATATTTTTCCAAAGCACTAAAGTTTCCAGTGGGTATACTATACACTGTTAATCATGACATTAGTCAATAGCAATTACTTCCAGCAGAACACCTGCAATAGGTTTTAATAGGAATCTCTTCTGAAAAAAAAAAGTATACTTACAGTAACAATCAATATATGAAGTGATGATTTTATACACTGCAGTAATATGAATCCCTATATATTTGTAAACACGCTCCAGGACAAGCAAAATACATTAAAATATAGGACTATTGAAAACATAACCTATTTTTCATTGGGGAAATTTATCACACTCGATAAAATGTAAATTCCATCTGGGATAAATTATTAATGCAATGTAAGAAAGAAATTAGATTTGATTTTCTCAAAATGCACCTACACGCTGACTTTATTAATAGTCTGTAATCACTGTAGGATCAACTAACCCCCCAGGTGAACATAGTTTATTCAGAGACAGGGATCATTTTAGGAGCCTATTAAATATGAAGCTATTACAATGTATGCTACTGACTTACTGGTAGACACTAATATACTGTTTTAAATATTGTTTTCTTTATCATGTTTCACTGACAGTAGCAGGAACATGAAAATATAAACAATATATACTTATGTATCTCTTTACTTTGGAGGTTATGTCAGATTTAACTATTGCCAAACAGATGCTCATTTTTCTTAAAGAAAAAAAAGAGGGAAATTACAAACATTCATGGAAATTTTCTACAATGGACTTGTATCAGAAAGGTAGAAGTGGGAAGGAGGGAGGCACGTTCTATTATTTCACTCCCTAACCATCTTAATGAACATTTTTCCATTGTTTTGTTGAGGACTGAGGCTTATATAGCTCATAGGAACAGCGAAGACTTTGACACAGACATGGCTCTGGTGGGCAGTAAGTATGGCTCAATATTACAAAATATATTCATTACTAAAATTAGCTTGAACTTTAGTATTAACATTAACATCATTAACACAGAATTCTCCATCTGCAGATATGAAAGATCTAATCGAAGACAGGTAAGCATCATTATCCAGTTTTACAGATGAGAAAACAGACCCAAAAGGAGGAAGTTAATGGTATAGCCAGAAGGAGTACTCAGGTCTTCATTCACTGACTAGACCATGCTCCCTCCTTATTAGTCAACTTGGGGGGTGGGGGGACAGGGAGGAGGGGAACCCTACTTGATGAGTATGGCACAGCTTGAGCACAGAGCTCTCGGAATGGAAGGCATATTTATAACCAATGAAACCCCTTTACAAATATGCCATACAAAGAGTAATCCTGGTTTTAAAGGCAGGACTACTAAGATTAGACCTGAGGAAGCTTAGAACATCTTAGTCAAACAAATCCTGTGGAAAAGGCCTTGGGAAAAGGAAAACTCAGAGAAGATACATCACAGTTTTTCCCTGGGACATTCTTTGGTGGTGGGACAAAGTTTGTAGCTGTTCCACTGCCCTCTTCAAAGAACATTTCCAAATACAAGGAGGGTGCCTCAAAAAATGAGGATAGCCTAATGCTGCCTTACCTTTGCGTCAAATTCCCCGTGAGCACTGAACGGAGATGGCACAGCCCTTGTTTCCTACCTCTAGCCTGGCCCCACCTGCTTCCAACACAGTTTCAGATCCCCAGATAAACGGATGGCTTTCTGCTATGTCCAGGCCACAAGGTCAGCCACCCACTACCCTCTACTATCGGTGCCGGTAAAAGGGCTGGTACATATAATTTCTTCCATACAGCAAAGAAGGAATCAGGGACTGAATTACAATTCTAAGTCATCATTCATTCCCTGGTCTGGGCCAGAAGCAGGGCAACAACATGCTGCCCTTACTGAAGATTTAAAAGGCACAGTCTAGGCCAGGAGTCTCAAACACACAGCCTGCGGGCCGCATTTCCTATTTCCTGTGGCCCTCCAAGCGGTCTGCGGCCACCCCCACTGCCCCCCGCCAGCCTACCTCCAAGCCAGGGATGGGCAAACTACACCCACGGGATTGCCCCCTCGAGCCCCGCACCGCTCCACAAAGCAGCTGGCATCACGTCTGTCATAAACAGATAGCTAAGGGTTAATGTCTCTTTCACCTATAAAAGGGTTAACAAACAGTGACCTGAAACACCTGACCAGAGGACCAATCAGAAAACAAGACTTTTTCAAATCTGGGTGGAGGGAAGTTTTGGGTGTGAGTCCTTTATTCTTGGGCTGTTCTCTTTCTGGGCTCTGAGAGTGACCACAGGAATCTCCAGGCTTTCTAATCTTCTGTTTCCAAGTTGTAAGTACAAGGATAGTAAGACAATAGGTTTATATTTTTTTTTTGTATTTACATGTGTGTAGTTGCTGGAATGTTTTAAATTGTATTCTTTTTGGATAAGGCTGTTTATTCATTTTTTATTTTAAGCAATTGACCCTGTATATTGTCACCTTGATACAGAGACCAATTTTATGTCTTTTTTCTTTCTTTTTATATAAAGCTTCTTTTTAAGACCTGTTGGATTTTTTTTTTAGTGGGGGCTCAAGGGGATTGAGTCTGCAACTCACCAGGGAATTGGTGGGAGGAAGAAGACGGGGGGAAGAGAGAATCTCTTTGTATTAGATTTACTAAGCCTGAATTTGCATAACCTCTGGGTGAGGGGAGAGAAATATTTGATTTCTCAGTGCGGTGTTTCAAGGACTTGAAGCAGGGAATCTCCTAGAGTACCCAGGGCGGGAAAACCTGGGAGGAGGTAAAGAGGGGGAAGGGAAGTGGGTTATTTCCCTTTGTGGTGAGACTCAGGGCATCTGAGTCTTGGGGTTCCCCAGGGAAGGTTTTGGGGAGACCAGAGTGAGCCAGACACTGGAATTCTCTGGCTGGTGGCAGCGATATCAGATCCAAGCTGGTAATTAAGTTTGGAGGTTTCATGCTAGCTTCTCATGTTCTGAACTCTAAGGTTCAGATCTGAGTAGGAGAGTTATGACAACATCCCTGCAGCCCGCGGGGAGGGGGGGGGGAAGCAAAGGGCTCCCTGTGTAGCCCTGGCTTCTAGGCACTGCCCCCCTGCAGTTCCCACTGGCCGGGAACAGGGAACTGCAGCCAATGGGAGCTTCGGGGGAGGTACCTGGAGGCGTGGCAAGCAGCGCACGGAGCCCTGTGTCCCCGTCCCCCTCCCCCTGGGGCCGCAGGGACATGGTTCCAGCTACTTCCCGTAGCGGAGTGAGGCCAGGGCCGGGGCCGGCAGCTTGCCCTAGCCCAGTATGCACCACTGCCACCCCAGGGCCTGAAGCTTTCCTGCACCCCACCCCCCAACCTCCTGCCCTGAGCCCCCTGCCTGCACCTCAACCCCCTGCTGCATCCCACATCCCTTCTGCACCCCAATCCCCTGCTCTGAGCCCCCTGCCTGCACCCCAACTTGTAGCCCTGAGCCCCTTGTCACATTCCACACTCCTCCTGCACCCTGAGCTCCCTGTCTGAACCCCAACCCCCTGCTGCACCACAACTCCCTGCCCTGAGCCGCTGCCACACCCCTCAGGCACCCTCTGGGGGCAGGGAGGGTGCGGAGTTGGGGTGGGGACTTCAGGGAAGGGGTTGGAATGGGGCAGGGAATGGGTGGGAAGAGGCAGGACCTCATGGAAGGGGTGGAGTGGGGGCAGGGGCCGCGAGGGGGGTGTGTGTCAGTGATGCGGCCCTCGGGCCAATGAACTAGCCCTCATGTGGCCCTCATGGTCATTTTAGTTTGAGACTCCTGGTCTAGGCCTTCTTTTATAAGTATAGTTTGTTAATACAAAGAAGTGTACAAATATTGTGTTTCTATATAATAAGTCACTAACAAATCTATTTGAATATAGCCATTTCGAGCATAGATTCCTACAAATTTTTGGCCTGTCTCAATAAAATACATCTAAGAGGCCTCAGATGAAATAGAGAAGCAGTCTAGTATCACACAGCAATGCAAAACAGCTTAAAGAGGAAGTTGCTTCTCAGTATTAGAATACACGTTTTTAGGATGGTGACACAGTCTACAACACAAGGTAAATAGATACTTCAAAATAGAAGAGAGTTATTTATTTTTCTGGTTTCCTTCACTTTCATTAGTTCACTTTCATGCAACTGTAAACATTAGTCAAGTTACAAAATGTATTTTCTCTTTGATTAATCCAACATGTATTAAAACTATTTTTAATCACTTACCTTAATGAAAAAATGCAGTGGGAAATTATATTTGATTCAAGTACAGATGTGTTCTGTAGTTTAAAAATGTTAATGAAACCATCAGAATGATTCAGATTCTAAAGCAATAATAATAAAGTAGTAAAAAAGAAAAAAAATCCCACTCCAGTAGTGGTCTTAAACTATCTATTCTTTCTCTATATACACTATGCTATTTAGTACATGGGTTGCACTAATTTTCAGATTATTTATGATATCATAGTGGTCCCTTGCTAGAGATAATTACCCACTGCCACAAAGATCCTGCACCTGAGATACAGCTTAGTAAGCAATTAGGAATGGTCCCTTTGAACATTTCAATATGAATATCAAAAACTCTATACTTAAAAGAATGTAGACTCAGAACACCCAGCAACAAAGTAAATTTCAATTAATTCCCCTCAAAGTCAAAGAGACTGTACATTAAGAAATGACATACTGTAGAAGGGACAAAAGAGAAAACTTTTCTTGGCTAAAATACAGTAATGAAAGAATATTGTGCAAAATGTTAAGTCATTATAAATAGTTTAATACATATTCATGTAAGCCCGTCCTCTGTAACAAACACAATGAGAAAATACATAAATATTCTTTGCATAAAACAATCATTAATTGAAGAGGTGCTTAATTAGAGAGTCTGGAACAAATTTACATGAATTCTCATTATGAGTTAGATCACATTTATTTCAGCCCTCTTAACCACATATTCACTTTTATTTAGAGCTTGATCCTGCCTTCTCCATGCTACAGCTTGGAGATGAAGGAAAAGGTCACACAAGTACTGCAGCAGGCAGAATACCACCTTAGAACACCAGACATTGTCAGCTGGAATAGTGGTTTTTCCAACCACAAAAAAAGCAAGTGCTAGCAGTCAGCACCACACAGAGAGAAGCAGAAAAATGCTACCCAAGTTTTGTGTCTATGTAGGGTTTGATTCAGCTTCTCTTCAGAATGTTCTTCAGCTTCCATCTCTACTCCTTGTATTTAAAATAATGAATCTATGAGCACAAATTCTGATGGGTATACCTCCATTTTCATAAATTGCTTCCACATCCAGCTTCTTTTCCCAGATTCATGCAATAACAATTATCTATTATCTCTCAGAATTTACTACTCACTATTAAAGGGTTGTCATTAGAAACAGAGATTTACATCTACATAATAAAATCCCACTAATTCAATCCACTAGCAGAAGACACTGCAAAGTAATGAATGTAGCAGGCAGGTAAGTGCATGTGCCACTTACCAGTTGCTGCATCACATACTTCCCCTCCCCGCAGTATAGAACCTCGCTAGTTAGTATTTTTGAAAACTGCACACACAGCCCCATAAGTAATGTGCATTTTCGGCTTTGCAGTTATCTGAAATGTGAACAAATAGGGGAAAGTTTCCTCTTTTTCACTGGGGTGTGTGGCTTTTTTAATCCCTACTCCACATACTGGCGGCAACATATAATAATAGCTGGAGCTACATACAGATATGGCTATTAATAAATATTAATAAATATGGAAACCTTGCAGGATAGTTGCACCTACAATGGATGAAACTTCACATCTCAATTCAGGTTTAAGAGGTAGGTTGCGACTAATGACCGTATGAGCCACCTACAGCCAGAATTACCTAAATGTGTTATCTTCCCACAAGAAAGGTTTTTTACCTTTCTGTGAGGCACCACCAAATTCACGTGACAATGACTAATTTTTCAGCAGGGTGTTTGTCATGGCATTCACTTTACCAGAACTGTGTGTTCCTCTTCAGTGGCTATTAATATAATTCAACAGGGACAATAGGTTGAATGTAATACAGTATCAACACAAGGCTATTGCCATGACAATTCAACCTGCAGAAAGGAAAACAATGTCCTTGCACATCTAGGCCCACCTCGCTAACTAAGCAAAGGGAAAACAACATTCATTCAATTCTATACCTATAGTACTACACATGATTAAAACATCTCAGAGTTTCCATCCTTTTGCCTTCCACGTACACACATATTAACCTGAATACTCCCAATTTATAATCTTAAACATAATATGAAACTCAATTTGCAGTTAGATGGATGTATTCATATTTTTATTAGACACTTATATTGCAGCTACAGTTGGGCCTGCCCTACAAAAAAAGGTATATTTTTTAACAGGTATTAGTGAATGCTTGTTAATTAGTGTGTTAAATCCTAGCATAGACAAGGCAAGCTTTAAGTTTAACATGTGTTAGCTGGCCAAGGTAAACATTAGGCTTAACACCATGCAATCTACAACGCTCTGTCTATGCTAGGATTTTAATATGTTAGCTAACATGTCAAAATACCCCTTTTTTTCCTAGTGAAGAGAAGGCTTTTATAAATGTATATAATTAACCCAGATATTCCTTAATAATATATTTTTATTGATTGTATGAATGGACTTTGGAAAGCCTAATATCTAGAATCTCTTAAAGCATTTACACTCAAAATTATTTTACATTGTATTTTAAGTAACACACTGCCTGCACATACTTAAGTGTAATAGTTATCAACATGGGTAGAGTCTGAAAATTTGTACTGCTTATCATTACCCCTTTGTTAAAAACGATTTGTTCACAAAACTATACCAAGAACTCACCAGGACATAATTTTTTACTCTACTACTGATCTTGTTGTCATTACCCAAAGGCATGGTGTATGGCTGTGCACATAAGAATGCAAGTCAAATTCTTTCTCTGGAGCATTCTAAATATCTTGCAGTGGGCGCAAGAGAAAATGATGAAAAAATAAGAATTAAATAGTGTATTATGATTCAGCTACCATATATACTCGCATGAAATGTACATGATTTGCTTCAAATAAAAAAATTCCTAGTTCTTTGAGTATCCTACTGCTTTAAAATGTTCAGCATTAGTTAGTTTCAGCAGTGGTGTCAGATTGGAATTACAACAATGCTTGTGAACAGGCAGCAATCTTTGAAATGATTTTGTTAGGAGCAAGAAAGGTTCTATGAAATAAGCCTGATTTGTTTTTAATTGAACTCATTTGAGAATGATGACATGTTAAACTATTTCTAAGATGAGAACCTGTTCCTCTTGTTAGTGAAAATACCATTATCTTCTGATTCAAATGACTGCAAACAAAATAAAACTGCTATTCAAAACATTACTATGAATAATGGATGTTAGTCTCCAAGGGATGATATTAAGAGACCTACAGGAGACAGGTGTTAGAGTGTAGAGCTCTATGCAACTTCAAGTTATGTGGGAGGTTTTTTTGTTTATTTTACTTAAGACACCAAAAGAAAACAGTGAGTATTTACTGCTTTTGTGTGTGTATGTACATGTACATACCCATACCCATACATACATACACACAGCCTACTTGTACGGGCTGTGACTAAAATATCTGATATTTATTGCACTGGAGTACTGACCTAGATCCCTCAAGTCCCGCACCACTGTCCAGTGGGGAGAGCGAGCGAAAGCATGGCAGTTATTTGGAACTGAGGAATGAATGAATTGAACAAAAGCAGGTGTGTGGTATATTTATCCCCATCACATATCTACTTACAGCCCTCCACGGTTCCATGTAAAAGAGGGGCAGTGGTGGGCATAGCTAGTTTATCCAATATGTAAAATAAATACTTTGACCACAATTAAGGGGACAGCGTTGTGGGAATGCTTTCATCACTACAGAAATCCCCTGCACTGATAGTTGGAGATTTGAGTGTTTTGCAGCATGATCTTAGGATCTGAGTTAGGGCACGTCTTCACTGGCAATGTGCTTTATTGTGGCTTATGTAAGTCACGGCATAAAAAACCCACCTCTACGAGCATGTCTTCCAGCACTGGTGCACTGTCTAGACTAGCATGTTACAGAACTGAAACTTGCAGCGCTAAGGGGAGAGGGGGGGTTTAACCCCCCCCCAAGCAAAAAAGTTGCAGTGCTGTAAAGTACCAGTGTAGACAAGCCTCAAGTCATGTAACCATTCTTTTCTTGAGCACTTGTTAATGGCAGAAAGATAGCTGGTCACCTGGTGCAAGCTCCTCCCTCATTGTTTTCAACTGCAAAAATGTCATTAAAAGAAGCTGAATACACCATAATTTCCCTAATATTTCTCCTCTCCATGTACACAATTGCTGTAACGGCCTCCTAGGATAATCGGCTGCAAGGCCATCCACCTTATGATCCCCCTCCTGCAGGTGCAGACTACTCCAGGCAATATGGCTCCACTGCAGCCAACAGCTGCCCTCAGGAAACCTCTTCAACTAAGGAGAAGAAGGATTAACCACCATGAGTTGGCAGGCGGCAACATATAATAATAGCTGGAGCTACATACAGATATGGCTATTAATAAATATTATAACGAAAACACCCTCCCAGCCAAATAGTTACACCTGGCTCTTACCCAGCACTTCTTATCTGTAAAATTCAAAGTGCCTTAAAAAGAAGGTCAATATCATTATCCCTATTTTACAGATGGGGAACTTGAGGCTCAGGGAGGGGAAGTGACTTGCCCAAGATCACCGAGCAGGCCTATAACAGATTCAGAAACTAAACCTAGGTCTCCTGAATCTCAATCCAGTGCAACTATCATGTCCTCTAAGAACAGCGGTGGTGCTAATGGTTCTGGAGGCAGAAGCAGGAAACCAATTTTTAAGCTCACTGTAGTTTTTACAACCTGGGGTGGAGGGGAGAATAAAGCAGCACTTGGTTTTACTACTAGCCTTGTCCCACAAAAAACTATATGAAAGAACCCAGTGCTTTATATAATGGGCTGGGCCCTAGTTACCTCACAGACCTCTCTGTGTAATTAATTATACAGCAGTTGTGCCAAAATGAATTATCCAAACTAACACAAACCCTTAGCTGAAGTGGGGCCAGGTGTTAGGATGTTTTCAGTGAGTGGATTCTTAACGGTGGAATTAATTTCCTTAGCCAGTTCACTAGCTCACCGATTTGTGAACTTAAAATACATTTTGAGTTGCAGGATTTGGGAGCGTCAGTGTCAGATTAGGTCCAAGAGCACTAAAATGGTCTGATTTATAAACTGAAATAAATAATAACTCTGAATCATACTGTGTGAATTCTATACATTCTGAGCTGTACTATGCTAACCATATTATGTACTGTAACTAAGGCCATACTTAAACTGTGGGATAAGTGTAAAATAATTGTGGCTGAGTTGCAGACAGGATAATGAAAGATCACAGAAAAGTATTAATTGCAGTAATTTGGAAAAGCCAGCAAAGACCTATTTGTGTAAGAAAAAATTGCTCGAACTATAAACACTCAAGTATTACGTTATGCCTGATAATTATTTTGATAACCAGACATTTTGCTGTAACTATATTACAGTTATTAATGTGCAGGGCTGACAGTGGGAACCCCAGCCACTCAGGGCTGACAGCCTGAGCCCCAGCCGCTATCATCTCAGATAAATGTGGTTCTACTGTACTAATGGGGAGAAGGGAAATTGTATGCTAAATTGTGGACTGTGCAAAGTAAGCTAATTAAATGGTGGAAGCTTAATATTGTGGGATCCTCAATTTCTCCAATATCTCAAATTAAACAGAGCATTAACTGAAAGGAAATTATCTTTGCCTTACTATGAAATAAACACACTGAAAACCGGCCACCCATAAATAGGATATTTTATTACTGATACTAAACTAACACTCTGAGTTGATTTTTATTTTTCTTTAAATTTTTCCCTAGCACAATGAAGTACACAGATAAGTGATTCACAATACCTTGTGGGGTAGGGAAAGTCAATTGAAGATTGTTGCAACCTTTAATCATATTCATATTTTCATGTGGATAATGTAAAAATATCACAGAAGGACAAGAAAATAATGAGGCAGACTAATAGAGCATTACAACTTATATGGTTGAAAAAGAAAGGTCTACATTTTGGTATTACATAAAATACTCTGTCTCTTCATCTACTTACTGTTTTGTGATTTAGAATTACTGACATAAGGAATTACACTTCATATATTTTCCAGCCCCATAATTCCAATTAAACAAGACTCACAATGCTAAAATCCTATGCAACTAATGAAAATATACCCCAAAATTCTTATTTGGTGTAATACAAATATACAGTCTTTTTGTTACTGTCCTATAAACACTACATTCACACACTAATTTACCAGAGGCAATGATTTTGAAAACAAACTACATTATTAATTCTACTCTCTATAGCACATTTGTACTCTAACATCTCATCTATAGCAATATTGAATATTCAGACTCAAAGACATTATATCCTATTCCTTTAACTCTTAAACCACCAAAAGTGGCCCAAACTTCCACTCAATTCAAATGCTCTTATTATTTTTTTGTCTTGAATCACAATGCATTTTCTGTTTGCTTGTTTGGCTATTGTTGGGTTGCGTTTTGTGGTGGGGCATCTGCCCCATGCTGGCAGAAGAGGGATTAAGGCAGCCCAGGAAGATGGCACCAGGAGGCAGCCAATTAGGAAACATAGGAGGCGGCACAGGAGAGAGCCAATCAGGAGAAGGTTTAGAGAGACAGCCAATTAGGACCAGCTGGGCCATATAAGAAGGGTTGTTGAACAGAACAGCTTCAGTTACTCCCTGGAGTTTGAGGAGTGAGGATTGGCTGTCTTCCCTGAAGGCAGCAGAAGAAACAGCACCATGGTCTGAGCAGTGCTTGGAGGGGGTCGGAGGAGCATGAGTGAGCTCCTGGCTGACTGCTGCCAGACTGAAGCCCTTATATAAGGATGGAGAAGGTGCTAGGGCTATGGGGAAATGGCCTACGGAAACAGATGGTGGGGCTTGGAGGTGACATAGTGTGGGACTGCCGGTCCCTCCTCCTTTGTCCCCAGTTCCCACTGATATAGGTGGCTAGACCCTAGACTATAGCCTGCCACTGAGACAAGTGGCTGGACAGAGGACTGGACAGAGGACTACTACACACACATACCCTAGTGGAGCACAACTGGAGGACTGAGAGTGATATGGGTCCTGATGACAGAAATGACAGTGGTGAGATGCTGCTAGATGAAGGTGCACCGGCAAACCAGAATTAATTCCCAGGATGGCCAACAGAAGGAGGTGCCACAGTAGTGAGTCAAACCCTGTTACAGATTTACTTAATTTGTTTGTTTGTGTTCTACAAAACCCTTAAAAATATGAAATTACTACCAGCACTCTTGAACTATCTATCCTAACTTTAGTTTAGAAAACTTGGAATCACAGTTATTTACATCAAATGTTCGGTCAATTACTGGACCTGCTAACAATCTCAAAGCCCATATACTGCTTTGTACTTCATCATTAGTAAATCTAGCTAATAAAATACTACAAAAGAAATCACAAGCACAATATTTATATTACATGAAAGCGTTTAATAACAACTTGCTTAATTTTACTCTTTGTCTAGTCTTCAATAAAATTTCCTATCACACTGCTATCTGGAGGAAATTGAAACATGCGTTGGGAGCACTGTGAAAACACATTTGGAAGAGCAAGTTTTAGACTCTAATTTATATTAATTTACTGGAAATTTTGCTTTAAAATGCATTAGGAGCTCGCATACTGCTTGCATTTTTATCCTGCAACAAACTGATGAATTGCCATATAAATTTCCCATTTCTTAACTGAACTCAAGGACATCATAGAATTTGATAAACCGCCTTGCCAGATTTTGTGTACACAAATCCATCTTCAGCTGATCTACAGTGACTACAGGTTTCTGTGACTTTTCCTTTCACCTTCTGTACAGCTATACTAATTCTACTATTGCTGCAGCTCTCATGACATTTTTACATTTTGGAAGATTGTAAATGCTGTCAGCTAAGACAGTGCCTTCAATAAACTAAATAAATTACACTAAATGACTCCATTACTATAGACAATGGAATACCCACATTAACAATTGATGCTAAAGATCTTGGCAGCCCAAAAGTTTATACTTAAGGTTTAGCTGTTGCTGCTGACGGTGTAAAAACTCTAAGGCTACATACAAAATAGAAACTTGATTGTGATTCTTTTATTCCTCATTTTTGTTGTAGGCAGCCTCCAGTGTTCCTTTCCCAGTATGTACAGAAAGCCGGATTCAGTCTAAAGCAGCAGGAGCAGAAGATGGGGTGAGGGTATGACACAGAGCCAGAAGATCCTTTTCAGCTTGTTTTGGAGTTGGCTTGTTTTTAATACAAACCCAAAACGCACAACATTTACTTTTCAAGTTCATCATTCATTAGCATGTTAGTGATATTTTAGATTATGCTTGAAACCACACAAAGTTTGTACCATTTCAGATTGTTGTGAAGGCCAGGCTGTGAACAGCTTCCCTTGCTCTAACAGATATTTTTAGCAAGAGGCACTGTAGCTTTTAATGCCTTCTATGATCAAGGCAGCCACGTTAGTTCTTCAGTGATTAAACGTATTAGACCAGCTCCTTTCTTCCACCAAAAAGCTTCAGGCATGCAACTTCTGGAGGTAGGTAGCCTGCTTGTCCCAACCACACTGCCTGGATTTACCATTGCTATGCTCTTCTTTTAATACTGATGCTGAGAAATGCCCTAGAGTTCACTGGGATTAAGATTTCAACCTACCTGATTTGCATGTAGAAATATCATTTGTGCAGACTTAGTCTGATTCTGCTCTCAGTTATGTGGGTGTAAATTAGTAGTAACAACTGAAGCCACTGGGTTTATACAAGTGTAAAACCAGTATAAGCAAGAGCAGATTCAGGCCCAAATTCTGGCTATCACATATTAGGATTTGCAGTATTGTAGGCATGTTGGTCACAAGATACTAGAGAGATAAGTTGGGCAAGGTAATATCGGTCCAATAAAAGACTCATCCTGTCTCTCACATATTAGGATTTACAGGCGAAAAAATTGCATGCACAGGTTTGTCTGCCCAAAGAATGGCTTTCACCTGAACAGTTTGACTTCCATACTTCAAAATGTTGTATAACTCATGTGCTGAATACTGCTCTTGCAAAAGTAATAGCTAAATATGGTGGAAATGTGCCCAAATTTCTTCATAGATCAAATACTTAATTGAAATGGTAGGATAATTGGTTTCTTGCATCACTCACCAGCAGGGCTTGTGTCAATGCACAGTGTGGTACAACATGGGCAAGTATTCACTATGCAAGTCAGCAGTGTCTAGCACACTGTCTTTTGGCAATGCATAGTTGGGCAGAAATGAGTCACAGTGTGACTGGGCACAAGAGGTCAGCTTCCCAGCATGCATCTTTCTCCATCCATAATGTCATCTATATCCCATAATTTTCATGTTTTTCAAAGTCCCACAAACCCATGTGATCCTCCTTGCTCTCTGCCATTTCTGACAGAAGCATGAAGCCTGCACAGCTCTGCGCTATTATCACAAGCATTTCAAGCACAGGACACCTAATACATGGGAATTTGCAGAGCCACAAGAAAAGGTACATGACGATTTTGTGGAAGATTACTGTGGGACATAGCGAGAACCAGTTCAAGGTTCTAGGTGGCGTTCACAGAGCAGCTTCAGATGGTGGAGAACACTTCTGGAGCCAAGAAATGAGCACTGACTGGTGAGATCACATTGTAATTCAGGTTTGGGATGACAAGCAGTGGCTGCAAAACTTCTGGATATACAAGGCCACATTCCTAGATCTGTGTGCTGAGCTTGCCCCAGTGCTCAAGGACAAGGACCCCAGAATGAGAGCTGTCTTGACAATGGAGAAGTGAGTAGTGATCACAACTGTGGAAATTTGCAACATCAGAAATGAGTACTAGTCAGTGGGAAACTATTTTGGAAATGGAAAATCCACTGAGGGACCACTGTCATGCAAGTATGCCGAGCCATTAATCATCTCCTGCTACAAGAGGACTTCCAGCAATGTGCAGTACGTAGTAGATGGACCTTCAGCAGTGGGGTTCCCGAACTGCAGTGGAGAGACAGAAGGAACACATCCCTATTTTGGCACCAGAAAACCTTGCCACAGACAGGGCTACTTTTCCATGGTTATACAAGAGTTGGCTGAACACCAGGTACTCTTCACTGATATCAGTGCTGGCTGCTCAGGGAAGGTGAATGATGCTCACATCTTTAAAAACACAGGACTGTTCAGAGAGCTACAAGCAAGGGCTTTCTTTCCTGACCAGTGGATTAAAATGAACAATGTTGAAATGCCAATACTGATCCTGCAAGGACCCAGCCTACCCTTTGCTCCCTTTGTGGTGTCACAAAGCCAAACAGCAGCCACCCTGATAGCACCAAGGAAAGATTCAACTACTGGCTCAGCAGATGCAGAATGACAATTGAATATGCCCATGGTAGATTGAAGGGACGCTGGCATTGTTTACTCACAAGAATGGATCTCAGTGAAAAAAACATACCAATGATAGCTGCCTGCTGTGTCCTGCATAATACCTGTGAAGCAAAGGCAGAAAAGTTGTAGGATGAATTTGAACAGCCAGACACACACCACAAAGCTATACATCTCCAGGAGACCTTGAAAGAGCACTTGAACTATGAGCCACAGTAATGTGTTGTAGTGTACTGTGCTGTACCTCGCCCAGCTGTTTTGGGGATAGTTAGTAATTGTGTGGTGCTTGATGTACATCTATGAACATAACACTGCCAATGCACCTATTAATTTTGTAGTGCTTATTGTACATTTATGATTATTACACAGTCACTGATCCTTTAGAGTTGTCACACTGTACAGTAACAAGTGGTTGCTTTGAGTACTGCTAGGCATTCTGCAGCACATGTTGGAAACTAATAAAGATGACAAGTATCAGGGGGTAGCCGTGTTAGTCTATATCCATAAAAACAAGCAAGGAGTCCAGTGGCACTTTAAAGACTAACAGATTTATTTGTGCATAAGCTTTCTTGGGTAAAAAACCTCATTTCTTCAGATGCGTGGAGTGAAAGTTACAGATTCCTCTCTTTGTTGCACTGCTACATCTTCCAGTCTGAGTAAATTAATGAAAAGTTCATAGCTATGTGCTGCTAAGTTGGGGGCTCCATCAGTACAGCACTGTAATGTCAAATACATTTGCACACTTACCCGAGGATCCTTTCCCTGCAACGAGCCTGTGCTCGACTACTGGGACTGACTGGGCTATGGTGAAGCCTCAGACAGGTCCTGACTCACAGCATAGCTGGAGCTCCAGGTTGCATGTCCCCCGTCTTCCTACTCCTTTTCCTCATTCTTGCTGTTCACAGCAGGGGCCTGTGACTTGGGCTCCCTGAAGTGATCCACAGTGGTCTGTGGCATAGTGGTGGTGGTTCTGCCAAATATGGCATGCAGTTCTTGATAAAGGCAGCAGGTGTGCAGCTCAGCACTGGATCGATTCTTGGCCCCCCTGACCTTCCAATATGCCTCCCGCAGTTCCTTTGCTTTCACACAGTACTACTGCCGATCCCTGTCATACCCCTTCTCCTGAATCCCCTGTACAATGTGCTTGTAGATGTCCAGATTTCTAAAGCCGGTCTGTAGCTGTGCCTGTACAGCCTCTTCTCCCCACAGGCACAGGAGATCCAATATCTCCTGTCTGCTCCAAGCCAGAGGACCTCTGGAGCATGTAGCCAGCCGGTCAGCTGGGCAGATGCTCACAAAAGTGGAGAGTTGCTGGGTGTGCTTGCCAAGCTGGACAATCAGGAAAAGGAATTTCAAAAAATCAGTTTTTTAAAGGGAGAAGGGGCTTCCAGTCTCTATGACCTCTGGGCAGTGGAGGTCACAATTGTGACCATAGCCATCAGTGTCCAGCATTGTGGGATAGCTAATGAAGGACTGTCAGGATCTACATAGGTAAAGAGATGTCTGCACTCACACTGTGACCTCAGTACATCAACCATGGCTCAATGCCATTCAGGGAAGTGGTGGTAATGCACTGCTGTAACAGGGCACTTACGCTGGTGGGATGCCAACTTAAATGTAGACATATGCACAACTAGGACAAGGCAAGGTGGCTTACATCAACCTAACTTGTAGTGTAGATCAGGTCTAAGAGACAGGTACTGTATTTACTGTTATACAAAACAAAAAGGATTGAATCTCAGGGTTTAGGGAGAAACTCACCTCAGCTTTAAATAATGACAATAATAGTAATGGCATTACTACATGTTAATAGTATACACATTTTAAAACAAGGAATTTAGCAAGCAGATTTCATTTAAAAAGAAGATGGGACCAGAAGCCAACTCTTTCATATAGAAAATCCCTTGCTTAAAATACAGTATCTGAAACACAAATGTAAACTGACCAAATCTAGGAAATTATTAATTGAAAGTGAATCCCTCCACCCAGCAACAAAAAATGAAGAGAAACAAGAAGTTTAAACCTTAAAAAGCATTTAGATTTCCCAACCCACAGCTACCACCAATTTAATGCTCTCAATTTAATGCTATCATTTAACCTCTTTACAGAAATGATACCTGTAATCAGTAACTGAAAATAGCAACCAGTTCTTAAAACCAACTCTGCGAACTTAATTCTTTCCATATTGTAAATTCTTTTTATACCATGATTAACTCGCTGTCTGGATCATCAGTGTTATCTGCTTCCCCAGTCACTATTGAAAGTGATCTATTTTTCTGGCTAAATCATTTGAATAAATAATATCCAGTCATCTGACTGAAAGTATTCATTACACTCAAGCTGCAGAACATGATCATCAGCAGCAGATCAAATTTAGTAGCTTCAGCAACAAAGATGATGGTATTATTCTCAAATCCTTTTTCTCTGAAATTGCAAGAATTTGATCTGGCATTGTTCATTGATAGATGTCTGCCCAACCTCATAACATGCTTACGTCACTCATTTAAAATATTTCCGTCTTAAAAAAAAAGGGTTCAATCTACAATGGTATTTTACTATGATTTCAGATTTCAGCATCTTAATTATTTTTAGAAAATACTCTAGTGCTTCTCTTCAGACAACTGAGCTGGAGATAATCCTCCAGTAAAACAAATAGGACCATATTTGCAAATAAGAGCCCAATAATTTGGAAAATACTTAGGTAAAAACTTACTTTTAGGAAGAAAGTCATGCAGGGATGTCAGAAAACTAAGGAGAGATTTAGAAGCACATATCAGTTGCTAGATAAGAGCAGCAGACTGTCCCTTCTTATCTTGTATAGAGGGGTAGCTACATTAATCTGGATCTATAAAAAGAAACAGAGTCCTGTGGCACCGTATAGACTAACGGACGTATTGGAGCATAAGCTTTCATGGGTGAATACCCACTTCATCAGATGAATGTAGTTAAAATTTCTAGAGCCAGGTATAAATTTATACCACATATATTTTTGCCACAGGACTCTGTCCCTTCTTACCCTGGTTCAGTAGCCTCTGATATAACGCATTTGAAAAATCAACCATTTGCACTGTTAACTATACAATAATGCCTATTTGTTCTTTTATCACAGTAGTCCATTCCTAACGGAAAAACACAAGTGTTTTTTCTCCATTGACTATTTTAGTTCTTATAGACTAATGGTGAGTAGTGCGATGCCATCGTTTAAAATCTTTCAGTTCCCCACAAAGTGACATCCCAGCCTACTCTGCAAGCTTTCTGTGTAATCAGAACATGCACAGTTGGAAGTCAGTGCTCAAGGCACTTCAGTACTTTAATCAATCTATGTGCATTTTAAGTGAGTTATTTGCAGCAAGCAAACTCCCAGATGGTGGTCAAGTCCCAGAGTTAACAGGTTTCTAACATTATCCTAAGCACACAATATAAAACAAATGTTTTTTTTCAATATTTGAGAAACAAATGATTTAGAAAAAATAACAAAATTAACACTTCTAAAAATAGTACTCATATATGTGTCAAGTATCAGAGGGGTAGCCGCGTTAGTCTGGATCTGTAAAAGCAGCAAAGAATCCTGTGGCACCTTACAGACTAACAGACTTTTGGAGCATGAACTTTCATGGGTGAATACCCACTTCGTTGGATGCATGTAATGGAAATTTCCAGGGACAGGTATATATATGCAAGCAAGCTAGAGATAACGAATGGCAATATACAAAAACCTGTAGGAGAACAGTTCAACCTCCCTGGTCACACAATAGCAGATCTTAACGTGGCCATACTGCAGCAAAAAAACTTCAGAACCAGACTTCAAAGAGAAACTGCTGCTGAGCTTCAGTTCATCTGCAAATTTGACACCATCAGCTCAGGATTAAACAAAGACTGTGAATGGCTTGCCAACTACAAAACCAGTTTCTCCTCCCTTGGTTTTCACATCTCAAATGCTAAAACAGGGCCTCATCCTCCCTGATTGAACTAACCTCGTTATCTCTAGCTTGCTTGCATATATATACCTGCCCTTGGAAATTTCTACTATATGCATCTGACGAAGTGGCTATTCATCCATGAAAGCTCATGCTCCAAAAGTCTGTAAGTCTATAAGGTGCCACAGGATTCTTTGCTGCATATATATGTAGAGGTCTATTATAGTGGTCTTCTCTGGGTCTTCTGTGCATCTGACCGGTGCATCACAATGGATGTGCATTGTCAGCCAAAAGAACTTGCCCTAGGGTTGCCAGGCCTCCAGTTTTCAACCGGAGTACCCGGTTTAGACCAGGCCGCTAAAAGTTTGGTTGGCCACAGTGGTCGGCTCCGTGCAGCTCCCAGAAGTGGTTGACATACCCCTCTGGTTCATTGGTGCAGGGGCAGACAGGGGAGTTCAAAGTATGTTTCCCCTGCCTGCGGCATGGACACCACCACAAGTGCTGGCTCTGAAGCTTCCATTGGCTTTGAACTGCAGGCAATGGTATCTGCAGGACCGGCACCTGCGGACAGAACCCCCTGGCTACCGCTGCACCTAGCGGCCGGAGAAACATGCCAATCACTTCCAATAGTCGCCTGAGAAGCACTGCCTGGAGCCCATGCCCCAACCCCTTCCCCCAACCCTGAGCCCCCTCCTGCACCCTGAACACCTTGGCCCCACCCCCCAGTCAGGAACACCCTCCTGCACCACAAACCCCTCATCTCTGGCCCCACCCTAGAGCCTACACTCCCAGCTAGAGCCCTCATCCACTCCCACACCCCAACCCCCAGTTCAGAGACCCCTCACACATCCTGAACCCCTCATTTCTGGCTCCATCCTGGAGCCTGTACTCCCAGCCTAGAGCCCATACTCCCTCCCACGCGCCAACCTTGTCCCAGTCCGGAGCCCCCTCCCACACTCCAAACCCCTCAGCCCCACCCCCTAGTCTGGAACACCCTCCTACACCCTAACCCCTTCATGTCCAACCCCATGCCAGAGCCCTCACCCCAACCCCCTGCCCCGGCCCAGTGAAAATGAAGGACAGTAAGCGACAGAGGGAGGGAGGATGGAGTAGGGGGAAGGGGTGTTGAGTTTTCTGCAGTCAGAAAGTTGGCAACCCTAATCTCCCCTCAAGAAAGTAAAGCTTGACTATAATGTAGTGAGCACAAAACTAGCATTATCTATATGGCCAGGTTCACTGTGCACTGCTGAGAGAATGCTAGATGGATCAAGCAATAGTGATCCTTTGCTTTTAGACTGCTGGTTTGAAGTAACCCTGATTGGGATTGGTGGAAAATGTTTCCTTATCTGTTAATTTTTATCATTGAAGTCTAGAGCACCAGATGAGATACTTGGATAACAGTTTCTTCCAAGCAGCAGACAAGAACAGAATACTAGCACTTTCACTGATCCATGTAGGGGTCTAGCCTTCTCTTATCCTTCTGCTCAATATTTAGAAAGCAGTACCAAACCAAAAATAGATTGACATTAGTATTCAGCAACCTGAATAATTCAGTGACATTGTATCATGCTGTGAATGTCAAACCAGATACCCATACCCTACAGGGCAAAAGTCTGGACTGGAGCCATCTCTCTTCCATACTAAAGCAGTTAAACATTTTACTATAAGAGGCAGCTTCATTTGACTACTACTTGTAATGCATTTTTTGAACAGGTAGCACTTGTGATGCCTGAGAGTCTGATCTATCACATTTGGCAAGATGTGACCAGAGCTCGGGTAGCACCCAAAAACACATGCCTTTGGAGACACTTAATAGAAGCTGATATATGTAAGACAAGGAGCTTAAAATGCTGTGGGTAGGGCTTTGATTGGTGGAACTGGTGTGCACATCTGTGTCCGTGGGAGAGAGGAAGGTCAAAGTGGAAAAAGGAAGACGTGTACAATCAACAACAAGCAGCACAGTGTATCACAGAAGCTAAAGATAGTGCTTCTGGGTGTGGTGCTGGCTAAAGGGATTTGGTACAATAGCAAAAAAGCTAACCCCCTGTTTTTGATTCCTCCTGTGTTTGTAGAAGCAGGATTTTGTACATTCCTTGAAAATTAATAAAGTGCACAAAAAATAGCAGACTCCAAACTGAAAGACCCTTGGCGCCCTGAACTTTGACTAGCCAGGCAGACTGAAAAGGGGTAAAATATCTTTAAATTCTGGTGAATGATGAAAGAATTAAGCTGACATCCCTTCTATGCATGTCTGTAGGGAACTAAAGACAACAAAGTAGCCTTCTCTAGGATTCTCAGATTTGGTGCAGAAAGTCCATAATGTCTTAGGACTGGTTTACACTGGGGTTTGGGGGGGAGAATCAATCTAAGATACGCAACTTCAGCTACGTCAAAGTATCTTAGTTCAACTTACCTGGCCATCCTCACAGCGGCGAGTCGACTGCCGCGGCTCCCCCCATTGATGCTGCTTACTCCTCCTGCCGATTCGCAGATTGATTTATCATTGTCTAGACGAAAAGCGATAAATCGATCCCCGATAGATCCATTACTATCGGCCGATCCGGCAGGAAGTATAGACGTACCCTTAGATTCAAGTGAAAGGCTGATGATACCTTGGACCTAAATTCTGGGACAGTTGTCAAAAAGATCTTATCCTAATAGAGGAAAGAAAAAAATCATATGGCCACTTGTGGGAAAGGCCTTGTAATTTCCTTACTCTTCTGACCAAAAGCACCTCTACTAGGAAGCGACTTAAAAGGATAAAAGTTCCAGGGACGTATTATTCAGCCTTTCAAAAAGGAGGAGACATGAGAACATTCAGCACCAGTTTCAAGTTCTATGCAGGAACCAGGGGAAAAGGAGCTAATCCTTTGTTCATTAAGTGCTTTCAGGAATCTAGAAGCTTCATGGTTGAAGTCCACCCTCCACATCCACTATTTCCACCCCCTACACCTATCCCCACCTTCAACTCCATCCCTTTGTACTACCATTCCCAACTTCACACCCATCCCCATCCTTCCTCCATCTCCCATCTCTAAAACACCCACTCCCTCTCTAAAAAGATGTCAGTCAGCCACAAACTCTTCATATCTCACTCCCTCCCGCGAAGACCTGGATTTCTTCCCCTGACACTGCCTCTCCAGGATGCCTCTCCTCTCACATACTATGCGCTGTATCAGACTAGGGTGAGCATGATGGGCTTCTCCTCTGCTCCCACAACTTCCAACCCCTGTCTTCTCCCTTCCCACTCTTTCTCCTCTTTTGAACACCAGTGCATCTGACCCTTCTTTCCTCTCTCCTTCCATGTTTGCTGTCATATACCATCCATACGATCAGCTTCCCATTAGCTTTCCTTTCTGATTTTGACCCATGGATCTCTCGTTCTCCTCACAATCTCCCACACCCATCCTCTGTGATTTCAACTTCTGCATGGATGACCCATCTGACCCCTTGGCTGCAGGTTTCCTTGCCCTCATCTCTAAATTTGACCTGCAGTCTCGGTTCAACTCTCCTATTTCACCTAAAGAGACAAGTATTTGACTTGATCTTCACCGAGCACTGCCCTCTCTGCTCTCCTCTAACTTCTCCATTTGCCCCGAAAAACACATCCCATCCTGATCTTCCTCATGCCCACTTTTATCCCCACCTTGCACTTCTCCTTAACATTTCATTCATCTCTGGCTCTTTCCCTCAAAATACAAGCACAGTTTAGTCTTTCCCATCTTAGGAAAGAAAAAAACATTCTTGACCCCCACTTACCCCTCCAACTACCTCCTCATCTTCCTTTCACCTCTAAGCTCACTGAACACACTGTTAATTGCTATCTGGAATTCCTTCCCCTCCAATTCTATTGTAGATCCTCTCCAATGCAGCTTCCATTTCTTGCACTCCACTGAAACTACTCCTGCCAAAATCAGTCATCCTAGCTAAAGGTCAGAACTGATAATCCACTCTCCTCCTCCTTGACCTGTCAGCCAACTTTGACACAGTCACCATGCTTTTGTACTTCCCTTGGCTTGACTCTGTCCTCTCCTGGGTCTCTTCCTACTTCTGTTTCTTCAAGTGTGTCCTTTAGAGGACCCTTTCTCATACCTGCCCTTTTTCTGTGAAGATTCCACAGCGCTCTGTTCTTGGTCCCCTTCTCTTCTCTCCCTACACCTTATATCTGAGCAATCTCATCTGCAAACGCAAATTCAACTACCATCTTTATACTGATGACTCATAGACCTGCCTCCTTCTGTCCAAACTAAAATCTCATCCTGTCTTTCTGACTTTTCCTCATGGATGTCCAGTCATCAGCTGAAGCTCAATATGGAGCTTCATAAAACAGAGTTCATCTTTTCCCCATCGCCAAACCCTCTCCACTACCTCTATTCTCCATCACTGGGCAACATCACCATATTGCCCGTCACACAAGCCTGTAACCTAGGTGGGTGCCATCTAAAACTGAAACGTCTCTCTGGGTCCTCACATCCAGGCTATGTCTAAGTCTTGATTATTTCTCCATAAGATCTTAAGATACAGCCTTTCTCATCCATCCACACAGCAAAACCTCTTGTCCAGGCTCTTATCACCTCACATCTCAATTACTGAAAATACCCTTCTCTCTGGCCTTCACAAATACAATCTTGCCCCATTCATACCCATTCAGAATGCTGCTGCAAAGCTCATTTTGCTAGGACATTACTTCAACTTTGTCGCCCCTTAGTGATGGGAAAGCTCATTGGTGATATCACCTAGTAGTTAGGTCACTGTCTCTATTCACCTTGCTTCTGATGTCTCTTGTTGGCATCAATCAACCCTGTGGCATCCAGTTTTTGGTTGGTGTCAATTCGGACACCAGATTGGGTCACAAATTTATTCTGCCCCCCCCCCTCTGGAGTAACAGTCCCAAGGACTATATAGGGTCCCATGCCTTTACAATAGAAAGGGACTTCCTTACATCTGTCTACTGACCCCAGTGGATAGCCCATGCCAGACACTGAGTTTTCAGAGTCTCTACTCTCTCCTTATATCTGAGGGATGCAAGAGTATGTAAGTGAAGGTATTCTCTCTGTAACAAGGCTGGATGGTAGAAAAACCAGGGCCTTTCACTCTACTGGGGCCTGGCCTAAGGTCCTGTAAGAGGCATCAATGTCAAGCACCCAGAGGTACTTTGATGCTACCTCTGGGCCACTTCTTACCGTCCACCTCCCTCACAAAGTCAAAGTGGCTCACAACTGAGAATACCAAATTCAGGACAAGGTGCTGGGGGAAAAGGTCAGACACACCCCAAACTTGGTGGTTATTCTTCTATGAGATATTAAACCAGCAACAACAGTAAACTTCTGTCTCACCATACTTGCTAACAAGAAGTCAGAAATACAACCTCCTTACGTATTCCAATCCTGGATTCAACACCCAGATACTAGACTTTAATTATGAGTGGTTATTTAAAATCAGTTTAATCACTTTTTTCCAGCTTATTTATTATTTTACTGGCTATGCTCTAAAGTATGACTTTCAAATGTGAACAGAAGAAAGCCATTTTCATTGAATACTTTCTAAGGCAGCTGCACGAGCATTACTTCAGGCTGAATATTTTTATTACATGCTGAGTAAAATGGGACAGCTTGCACCAGCTTGGAATGAACAGCAACCGTTTGGCTCCATCGTGCCATACAGGAACACACTCAATACAATCTACTTTTAAGCAGCTAACAAATGCATAACACTCTTTACGATGTGTTCATTTGTAAGTACAGGTAGCCCCTATAATAAAGGCAAGGTCAGTATCTCCTTGGCTTATGAGGCACCCAATGTCACTCATAAAAACTGCCTTTAGTCAGCTTTAACCTGTTTACTGAACCTGTTAAAATTAGTTTTGTGTTTCTCATTAAAGAATCAGGGCAACTCACTCATTTGGCTGGAGGCAAATATGACTTACCTAAGAGTGGATAGAGCATTGAAGAAATACAAATACTTCAGTCTGAAGAAAGTCCTTCATGAAGGAGTAATGTATGCATACATATAGCTGTGAGCTCAGCTTTCTTTAAGATGATTAAAGAAGACAACCCAAGAGGATCTAGATCCTAGTTAATACCTGAAGTAGAAAAGGACTTTAAATAACTGTTTAAAATTAGAAATAAAAATAAGATATTTTGAACAACTACATTGCTGACAGTGCAATACAGGGAATAGCCAGTACGGTATCTGCATTGTAATGACACATAATTCTTAAATTAAAGCAAAATAAGATCACTCTTTATACCTGCAAGTCGGATAATCTGCCAACTAAAACTGTCAAATCTTGGACATCTAAAAACCAGAAAAGCTCTTCTTAAAACTTGACTAAGTTAATTATTCTTCAAGATGTTCTAATCAGCCTTTGGTGATTAAAAAATTGTTTCCATCCCAATGAGAATAAACACACATACAAGAAAGGTAACCGATTTATAACTTCTCTGACAGAACTCACAAAAAGTGTTTTTTGTTACTTCATTAATATTTTTATAACAGTTTTGCGCAGACATTTGCTACTCTGTCTACTTGTAAATACATTTTAAATGAGCTAATTGAGACTACATACATTTGCAAGTGTTGTTGCTTTTACTCCAGCATTTATTCACAATTCAAATCTTAAAATAGCTAATCTACTGCATTCTGGGGCGAGTGTGTGAATACAGTATTTAAAGCACATTGTTTGAGCATCTGGAAAGCTAAAAATCTTCTAACAGCCCATCCTCCTAAACATATTATTAGAGAATAAGATTAATCTTAGATTTGTTTAAAGCCATAGCTATGAATTATGTATAGTATATTACAAACTGTATTTCTTTTTTGCAGAGTTTTTTTTATATATAACAATCTTAATTTTACTAAATCTGTCAAACTGACCTGGAAAAGAAAATTTGCATCAATAAATTCAATCTAGTGAAACTGTCCAATCTTTTAATCGATAAAATATTTTGCCTCCAAGAGACTGAATTATGGCAAAAGTTGTTAATGTTCTTTGACGTATTTGGATTAGAGGCTGTTTTCCAAGTGTTGAAATCACTCATTCCTAGTTATTAGCCCCATACCAAGCATCAACCAGTTTGTGGCACTACAGTTACTAGAACAAGACATTATGGGGGTGGGGGGAAATTCATGGAAAAGTTCTATAACTGAACGCTTTATTCATTTTTAACATACAAAAAAAGGCATTTAAATTACTATAAAAAGCTAGGATAGCCCACTGAAATACAGCTGAACAGGAAAACATTTTCTGAGAGTTCAGAGACAATAAGACCATAATTAAGTTTATTTAAATTTTGTGCTCAGGGATAGCCTCTTGAGATACACAACTCATTTTCATGAGGACATCAGGACCACACGATCATCAAATGAAACTCCAACAAGAGTTAATGACCAAGCCCTAAATTGCATGAATTTTAACAATTTAATGTATACTGTATAGAATAAGGAAGTGAGGTGAGAGAACAAACTATCATATGTGAAATTGATTATTGTGGTTGAAAAGGCATCCAGCCAGTTCCACAAATTATATTCTAGGAAATCAGTGCCCAGTGTATCCAAAACTGCTGTGTAACCTAATAGGTAGGGAAAAATGACTCTCTAAATATTAGAAAGAGCTCATAATCTTTCTATTTCCCTCTTCCTCAAAACCCCATGAACAAATTACCACAGAACCTTTCAAGAACATTCCGTTTTAAACACTACTTCATAACTAAATTGTACACTTCTTAGATAAGTATAAGGAAAGATTTATAGTAATGAGAAAAGCAATATTAAAACACACTCCTCTGTAGATTTCAGTCACGATACTGTTTAAGGATTAGTAAGGTTACAGACCCTCTCTCTTTAACTTTTACACCTTGGATTTTATGCAACATTTGTTCTCCATGTGTGAAGATTTAAGTCTTCAGTACCCCATTTGCTCACATAAAAATATACTTCTAGGACTTCAGTTCTTAATCTCTTAGAGATCTCTGGTAATTACAAAAATGCAAGACAACAGTAACAAGTTATGATTAAGTGTTAATACTTCAGACAAAAGCAAAAGCTCCTTTTACATAACTCAATGTTTGGCGAATTATATTTTCTAAAGAGTATCAATGTAACTTTCTTCTCCATACCCTAAAGCTATTCAAACTATGAACACAAAACATTGCTTAAGTGATTATCACAGTAAATATTTCTTGCATATCTGTGGAAGGATTTGGGGAAGGGGGGGGGAAAAAGGAATTTTCTCACATCAGTTTGAAAACATATTTTTGGATGGTTCCTTATGCTTAGGATAGTGGACTGGGGAGGGGAAGGAAAGGCTTGACTAGAGCTGGGTGAAGTTTTTTGGACAAAACTTTTTTCCCCCCCACTGGAAAACATCTACCAAATCATGTTACAAAGTGTTTTGGTCTATATATTTCATTCTCACATTTTGAAAACAAAAGCTTTTGACTTTTCAATGCAAATTTTTACTTCAATTTAATTTAAAAGGTTTTTAAAACAAAAAAAACCCTCTTATTTTATTTTGGTGAACCAAAAAAAATTAAACATTTTATGTTTCTGGATAACTCAAAACAATACAAAAAAATCGGTTCAGCCATCAAACTGAAAAATCAGTCAGTTGGACTGTTCTAAGCTTGACCCTTGGATTTTTTTCTTCTCAGTCTTCCACTGAGAAATGAATACTTAATAAAATATTATACAGTAAACTTTCTTTTAAATGTCACAATACAAAACTTAAACAAGCAAAACTGACCATACTGAAATATACAGAACAACTTTGTTAAATGTAATTTAAACCTTAACACAATTCATGACCTATGTTTATTTTGGACCTGATCCAACAATCTTTGACTTCAGTGGCAGATCCCTGAAATCTTGGCTTGCTTCTCAACAATTACATTTCTATTATAGAGGGGAAAAGACTACGAATAGTTCTAAGATACTCTAGTGTATACTACAATAATTAAACTGAAATATTTGTTTCAGACTAAATACATGACTCTAGGCATTTTCGGT
This sequence comes from Gopherus flavomarginatus, assembly GCF_025201925.1. Lineage (NCBI taxonomy): Eukaryota > Metazoa > Chordata > Testudines > Testudinidae > Gopherus > Gopherus flavomarginatus. The sequence goes on from NC_066621.1 coordinate 109,158,374, forward strand.
GAGCTCTTTCCACAACTACTGGGAACGTGCTACTGCACATGAACAAAAGCATGAGCCAACTCTTTAGATTCTCTTTCTTATGTTACTTCAGAAATACAGGCAAGATAAAGACAAATGTAGGTTTTCTGCAATCCAAACTTCTATTTAAACCCTCAAGACTATGTACTGAAGTATTTAAGCAAAATGAGAATACATATTCCATCTGACAGCCATAGGGACTCAATTCCCTAGCTCTTCTGTATTAGCCTCTATACATTAGTTATTTTGGCAGATTTTACAGTACAATTTCTATTGCATTGGGATGGGAAAGGTGTTAATGGCAATATAACTGACATGCACATGAATTCATGATATCTTAACATTATGTGATCCCTCAGCATGTGAAATGACTTAATATAGTTTCATTTTCTCTTGATACAATCTCCATGAACCCACAGTTACAGTCTTAAAACTTCTGTGAAAACCTTAGCACAAATTAAAATAAACAGAAAAAAAATTACCTAATTCAAGTTTTACATTTCAAACCTTTTCCCTCAAACATAAAAGGCTGTACTCCAGAATACAAACTAAGGGCTTGTCTATATCACAAAGTTGCAGCGCTGGTGAGGGGGTTACAGCGCTGCAACTTAGGAGGTGTACACATCTGCAGGGCATCACCAGCGCTGCAACTCCCTGTTTGCAGCGCTGGCTGTACTCCCGTTTTGTCTCGGGTGTAGAGGATCCAGCGCTGGTGATCCAGCGCTGGTAATCAAGTGTAGACACTTACCAGTGTTTTTCTTGACCTCCGTGGAATAAGCAGGTATCCCAGCATACCTGAGGAAGCCTCTCTGGTAATCAAGCAGGTCTCCTTCCCCGCGGTTTGCTCCGGTGTTCTCCGAATCCCCCCCCCAAGCGGGTCTCCTTCCCCGCAGTTTGCAGGGGGGTTCGGGGAACGCGAGAGCAAACCGCGGGGAAGCAGGTCTCCTTCTCCGCGGTTTGCTCTCGCGTTCCCCGAACCCCCGTGCAAGCAGGTCTCCTTCCCCGCGGTTTGCTCTCGCGTTCCCCGAACCCCCGTGCAAGCAGGTCTCCTTCCCCGCGGTGTGCTCTCGCGTTCCCCGAACCCCCGTGCAAGCAGGTCTCCTTCCCCGCGGTTTGCTCTCGCATTCCCCGAATCCCCGTGCAAGCAGGTCTCCTTCCCCGCGGTGTGCTCTCGCGTTCCCCGAACCCCCGTGCAAGCAGGTCTCCTTCCCCGCGGTTTGCTCTCGCGTTCCCCGAACCCCCCTGCAAACCGCGGGGAAGGAGACCTGCTTGCTCGGGGGTTCGGGGAACGCGAGAGCAGGAGACTTGCTTGCACGGAGGGGGTTCGGGGAACGCGAGAGCAAACCGCGGGGAAGGAGATCTGCTTGCAGGGGGGTTCGGGGAACACTGGAGCAAACCGGGAAAGGAGACCTGCTTCCCCGCGGTTTGCTCTCGAGTTGCCCGAACCCCCCTTGAAGCCGCCCAACAGCACTGCAGTGTGGCCACATCTAACACCACTTGCAGCACTGGTTGCTGTAAGTGTGGCCACTCTGCAGCGCTGGCCCTATACAGCTGTACTAATACAGCTGTAACAACCAGCGCAGCAAAATTGTAGATGTAGACATACCCTAAGTCCCATTCCTGCAATCAGAGCTTGACCCCTGGGACCTGCATGTATGCAAGCTTCAGGGTCTAATGATAAATTATATTTTTCTGGGCTCTCTCTGTTTTGATGCTCTCCAACAGAAGTTCACAATCTTTTACATATTGTAACCCTATGTTGCAAGAGGAAAAATTCAGACTTTACTCCCATCTAGCCATAAAGAAAGCTAGAGTGGCTATGATTGCAAATCCCCTCAGGGTCCAGAATTAAAATTGAAAAATATATGTATAAACCGTCTTTTAAATAAAAGGAAAAAAGAAATGTGCAGCTGGCTTGAGAACTTGCACAGTATCTCAAAGTCAATGATATTTACAAGGTGATAGGGAAGGCCAACCTATCGTCCAACCAAGATCTTTACATCTTCCACTCTGAATTTAATTGTATTCTATGATAGCTGATTGATTCTCATTGGGGATCATGTACCTGAGCTAGCTCCCACTGAAAGAAAGTCTTTCATTGAATCCAATGAGCATTTTATCAGAAGCTATGAAAGCAAATTCACACACACACACTGCAGCCTATTAAAAATCCCATTATGTCAACACACAGGTGTGATTATACCTAATTTACATATATATAAGCTTATCTCACATTGGACTAAATGTATGCAGTGTTATAGACATGTTGGACCCAGGATATTAGAGAGAGACAAGTTGGGTGAGGCAATATCTTTTCTTGGACCAACTTCTGTTGGTGAGAGAGACAAGCTTTTGAGCTTAAACAGAGCTCATCTTCAGGTCTGGGAGTACATTTCCTAGACATGAAGAAGAGCTCTGTGTAAGCTCAAAAGCTTGTCTCTCTCACCAACAGAAGATGGTCCAATAAAAGATACGACGCCTCATTGGATTAAATTGGCTGTTTCTAGAAAGTCGCAGTGCACATCAGGCCCTGGTTTTCATCTGATCCCTATGCACAGGTCAACATGAAATGAGCTGGTAGGTGTCTTAAATCACAAAAGCACCATGAAAACTGGAACAAGTTGTTACTCTTGTAGGCAGTGTCAGCAGAGGCTGAATCTGCCTTAGGAGTGCGCTACTCTTATCCTTATCTATTTTTACTTCTAAGGACTTACACTTCCCATCACTGTAGTATCTGAAAGTCTCCAAAATATTTATGCACTTATTCTCACAACGTATTTAAGAGAAATAGAAGTATCATCCCTATTTTACACAGAATGAAATACCTTTGAGAGATTGTGACTTGCCCAAGGTCATCACACAAGTCCATGGAATAGATGAGAACTGAACCTGCATCCCATGAGACCTTGTCTAATGCCTTAGTCAACAGGAGGTTCCTAGAGAATAGTTTAGACACACGTTGGTGAGTTAGTATTAGGAAGCTTGCACAACCCATTCTGTACCTGTTCCATAGAGGGTCCACTCTCCAGAGCTGTCAGCACCTATCCTGACCACTAAAATCACTTAAAAATAAGTCAAGTGCACCAAGGCAAATGTGTTTTCCTAGTGATAAGCAAAGACTTTACAAATGCAAACTTTGAAGTAAAGTAACGTACTATGCATTGATGCTAGACAAAAAGCACAAATATTCTGACAGAAAATTGAATGAAAAAGATTCAGATTCAACATCATTTGAAGTGGTCATTAACAACAGAATGAACAGGACATATTGTACAATTTTGATTATATTGAGTCCCTGAATCTGCAACACAATAAACTGATAGAATAATGCAAACAGAGAAAAATCCAAGTTGCTAATGATTCTGGTAAGGCCAATAATTTACACACTGCCAAGGAAGCCTAATAATTTTATGTATATGTACTTGATTTTTTGGTTGGTCTGTTGACCCCTGCATAGTTTACGTAATTTTTATTAAAACATACAAATGTCCTCATGATTAAGGAATCTGCTAAGAAGCTGTAAAATTAACATATTTACTTTCCACTGAGAATATTAATATGCAAATTAATGAACAAAGAAAAAATAATGGATTTCACCTTTCTGTAATCAAACATTCCGGAAAAGACATTTTCCTTTAAAAGGAAAACCACACGTGGATAAGGTTACCAACAGCTTAGCAATGTAAGTGAAATAAATAAAACAACAAAGGAACAAAATACAACAAAGGACATTAAATACAAGTTTTTAGCTAAACTAAAACCCTCTTTGGTTGTAAGTGACTAAATGTAAATGAACAGAATTTGGGTTTTGTAAAGTGTCTTTAACTCTTAGGTTAACCCCCAAAGCATTTGACAAAATAATTAAGATTTAGATACTGGTACACTAATGAACTAGATGACTTTGTAGGGAAACATTATTTTACTGGCAATAGGAATGCTGGCTCAGACTCTAGAGTTATCCTCATTCCAAGACCTTTAACTTCCACCTTAGCAGCTACCAGACAAAGAAGAGCAGAAGAATGCTGGGGGACAGCGTCTGTTTCAGATCAATGCACATACTCCCCAGCATAACTTTGAATTCCTAGGTGGTCAATAATGAGTAAGAGACCAAGCCCTTTCTGGGGGCAGGAAATGAATCTGCTACTAACAACCATACTGATACTGGAATTCTCTGGGGGGCTATTGAAAATCCCTTGTCAGAGGAGGAGGAACACTTGACTGTACAAGTTAATTGTGCTCAAGTATTTATTTATATCTAGTGAGTAGCAAAGTGTTTGAAGAATAAAAATCAAAGTTTAAAAAGGTGATTCAGAAAATCGTAGGACTAGAAAGGACCATGAGAGGTCTTCTAGTCCTGTTCCCTACACCCAAGGCAGGACTAACTATTATAGACCAGTAATTCTCAACCAGTGGTACAAGGCCCCCTGAAGGACCATAGCAGGTTTCAGGGGGCTGCCAAGCAGGGCCAGCATTAGACTTGCTGGGGTCCAGGGCAGAAAGCTGAAGCCCCACCACACGAGGTTGAAGCCCGGGGGCTGAGCCTTGCCACTTGGGACAGAAGCAGAAACCTGGGCAATGTAGCTTTGTGGGGCCCATGCTATTGCCCTGCTTGCTACACCCTAATACCAGCCCTGGCTTTTATATGCAGAAAACCAGTTACTGTGGCACAGGTGGGCTGCGGAGTTTTTATAGCATGTTGGGGCCTCCAAAAGAAAAAGGTTGAGAACTCCTGTTATAGACCATCTCATCCTGCTTTGAAGAGAGTCTACACACATCATATACACTTCACATTTATCCCTTTCTTGAGGTTTGACATTGCTGGTAACTCAGGCCTGGTCTACACCACGCGTTTATACCGAATTTAGCAGCGTTAAACCGAATTAACCCTGCACCCGTCCACACAACGAAGCCCTTAATATCGATACAAAGGACTCAATACTGATATCTTTAATCCTCCCCGACAAGGGGAGTAGCGCTGAAATCGGTATTGCCATGTCGGATTACGGTTAGTGTGGCCGCAATTCGATGGTATTGGCCTCTGGGCGCTATCCCACAATGCATCATTGTGACCGCTCTGGACAGCAATCTGAACTCGGATGCACTGGCCAGGTAGACAGGAAAAGCCCTGCAAACTTTTGAATTTCATTTCCTGTTCGCCCAGTGTGGAGTGCCGATCAGCACGGGTGACCATGCAGTCCCAAATCCAAAAAGAGCTCAAGTATGGACCGTATGGGAGATACTGGATCTGATAGCTGTATGGGGAGACAAATCTGTTCTATTAGAGCTCCATTCCAGAAGACAAAATGCCAAAGCATTTGAAAAAATATCCAGGCTATGATAGACAGAGGCCACAGCAGGGACTCAACACAGTGCTGCGTGACAAGCGTAATGGAAAGCCAAAGAATCAAATGGATGCTCATGGAGGGAGGGAGGGGGGACTGAGGACTCGAGCTATCCCACAGTTCCCGCAGTCTCCGAAAAGCATTTGCATTCTTGGCTGAGCTCCCAATGCCTGAAGGGTCAAAAACATTGCTGCCAGTGGTTCAGGGTACATGTCGTCAATTTACCCTCCACCCCCGTGAAAGAAAAGGGAAAAATATCGTTTCTCGCCTCTTTTCAATGTCACCATATGTCTACTGGGTGCTGCTGGTAGACGGGGTGCTGCAGCGCTAAACAGCAGCATCCCCTCCCCTCCTCTTCCTGATGGCAGACGGTACAATAGGACTGATAACCGTTATCATCCCATGAATGCTCCTGGATGGCCTTGGTGAGGTCAGCCGGGGGCGCCTGGGCAAAAATGGAAATGACTCCCGGTCATTCCCTTCTTTAATCTTTGTCTCCTGGAGATTCAGTCCTGGCTGAAATATCATAGCAGCTGGAGGCTGCGCTCCTCTCCCCCTTCCCCTTAATATCCAATGAAGATTCAGTCCTGCCTGGACTATCATAGCAGCAGGAGGCTGCCTCCCTCTCATATTGGGTTTGGCTACACTTGCAGGTGTGCAGCACTGGGAGTTAAAGCTGTCTTTGTACAGATGCGCAGGGAAAGCGCTGGAGTGTGGCCACACTGACAGCTACCAGTGCTGCAGTGTGGCCACATCTGCAGCATTTGCAGAGGTGTTGGGAGTGGTGCATTATGGGCAGCTATCCCACAAAGCACCTCGTCACATTTTGGCACCGTGGGTTGTGGGAAGGGGGCGGAGTGTGCGGGTCATTCTGTTTCCTGTCCCAACGCCCCATGATGCATCGCTTCACATCCCAGCAATCCCTGTTTTTCCGTCCACGTTTGGCGTCTTCTTGACTCTCTCAACGGTTTCTGTGCAGCGTGATTTCTGTGGGAAATGGAGCCCGAACTGCTGAGGAGTATGCTGACAAGTCTCGCCAGCACATCACCTTTGGCAGTTGAGCTGTTCCTTAAGATCCAAAGTGATGAGGAGTCTGACGATGATAGCGAGTCACCTGACGCATATGACGCTAAATTGCTTCTGGCATTCACGGAAATGCTCAGCACCGTGGAACGCTGCTTTTGGGCTCGGGAAACAAGCACTGAGTGGTGAGATCACATCGTCATGGAAGTCTGGGATGATGAGAAGTGGCTGCAGAACTTTCGGATGAGAAAAGCCACTTTCATGGGACTGTGTGCTGAGCTCGCCCCCACCCTGTGGCGCAAGGACATGAGATTGAGAGCTGCCCTGACAGTGGAGAAGCGGGTGGCTATTGCAATCTGGAAGCTGGCAACTCCAGACAGCTACCAATCAGTCGGGAACCAGTTTGCAGTGGGAAAGTCGACCGTTGGAATCACGTTGATGCAAGTTTGCAGAGCCATTAATCGCGTCCTGCTAAGAAGAACCATGACTCTGGGGAACGTGCAGGACATTGTGGATGGCTTTGCACAAATGGGTTTCTCTAACTGTAGAGAGGCGATAGATGGGACGCATATTCCTATTCTGGCACCACCTCACCTAGCATCCGAGTACGTTAATCGGAAGGGGTATTTCTCTATGGTTCTCCAGGCACTTGTGGATCACCGTGGGCATTTCATTGACATTAATACAGGCTGGCCTGGAAAGGTGCATGATGCACGCATCTTTCGGAACAGTGGCCTGTTCTGGAAGCTGCAGGCGGGGGGGGATAACTGCCACGGTAGCCCAGGAGGGGAGTGGGAGGAGGGAAGCAACAGGTGGGGATGTTGCAGGGGCACCTCCTAAAATGGCATGCAGCTCATCATTTCTGTGGGATGGCTAGGGCTCTGACCCAGAGCGACTGTGCTCTCTGGTTTTCTAGTAGGCTTTCTAGGGCAGGACTGACTCTATTTTTAGACAAAACATAAAGAAGGGAATGACCTAGGGAGTCATTCCCATTTTTGTCCATGCGACGCCGGCCAACCTCAGGAAGGCCAGCCAGGAGCACCCATGACAGCAGCAGACAGTACAAGAGGACTGGTAACCCTCATCACCAATTAATAAAGCAGCAGACAGTGCAATAGGGCTGATAACCATCTCTGCTACCTTGCAAAGGCAAATGAATGCTGCTGTGTAGCACTGCAGCAGCGCCTCTGTCAGCAGCATCCAGTACACATACGGTGAGAGTGAAAAAAGGCTAAATGGGCTCCATGGTTGCCATGCTATGATGCCTGCCAGGGCAATCCAGGGAAAAAAGGGTGCGAAATGATTGTCTGCCATTGCTTTCACGAAGGAAGGATTAAGTGACGACATTTACCCAGAATCACCTGCAACACTGTTTTTGCCCCATCATGCACTGGGATCTCAACCCAGAATTCCAATGGGTGGGGGAGACTGCAGGAACTATGCAATAGCTATGAGATAGCTACCCACCGTGCAAAGCTCCAGAAATCGATTCTAGCCTCGGTACATGGACGCACACCGCCAAATTAATGTGCTTAGTGTGGCCACGTGCACTCGACTTTATACAATCTGTTTTAAAAAAACGGTTTCTATAAAATTGGAATAATTCCATAGTGTAGACATACCCTTAGACAACAAATACACCTCTGCCTATACTGTCTACCTAAACCGAGCGACTACAAAGGTTTTTCTCCAGGGTTTCCTTTTCCCAATCCTTGGTTATCTTTGCCTCAAACAGGCAATTCAGTCACTCTCATATCCTTGTTGAAGCTAGCAAGATCCACATGGATGAGTTGAATAATTACCCTGTGTCACAAACAGATAGCTAAGGGTTAATGTCTCTTTCACCTGAAGCACCTGACCAGAGGACCAATCAGGAAACCGGATTTTTTCAACTTTGGGTGGAGGGAATTGAGTGTCTAAGTCTTTTGGGAGTCTGCCTGCTTTCTCTGAGCTTTGGAGAAGTACTTTCTACTTTCTAGTCTTCTGTTTCTAAGTGTAAGGACAAAGAGATCAGATAGTAAGTTCTATGGTTTCTTTTCTTTGGTATTTGCATGAATATAAGTGCTGGAGTGCTTTGATTTGTATTCTTTTTGAATAAGGCTGTTTATTCAATATTCTTTTAAGCAATTGACCCTGTATTGTATCATCTTAATACAGAGAGACATTTGGATGTATTTTTCTTTCTTTTTATATAAAGCTTTCTTTTAAGACCTGTTGGAGTTTTTCTTTACTTCAGGGAAATTTAAGTCTGTACTCACCAGGGAATTGGTGGGAGGAAGAAATCAAGGGGAGATCTGTGTGTTGGATTGCTAGCCTAATTTTACATTCCCTCTGGGGGAATAGGAAAGTACTTTTTGTTTTCAGGATTGGGAACAGAGAGGGGGAGTCTCTCTGTGTAGTTTCACAGAGCTTGTGTCTGTGTATCTCTCCAGGAGCACCTGGAGGGGGGAAGGGAAAAAGGATTATTTCCCTTTGTTGTGAGACTCAAGGGATTTGGGTCTTGGGGTCCCCAGGGAAGGTTTTTCAGAGGGACCAGAGTGCCCCAAAACACTCTAATTTTTTGGGTGGTGGCAGCAGGTACCAGGTCCAGGCTGGTGGCTAAGCTTGGAGGTTTTCATGCTAACCCCCATATTTTGGACGCTAAGGTCCAGATCTGGGAATAAAGTTATGACATGAGTGGCAGCAGGTGGGATATAGACAGAATCCAGAAGCCAGTAGAAATATTATATTTTTTTCTTCTCTGCTAAGGGCTTTTTAGCAGAGAGAAACAGTTGGTTTTAAAAGGGAACCAGAGAGAATTTTTTTTTCTGCTCTCTCTGGCAGTTTGTGGCTTGCATAATAAGCAAGAAGCCATTACCAAACTGTTAAGGACCCTGCACACGTTAGCAAGTTCCTAGCACCTGAGGTTAGGGAACCTCAGAAGAGTCTTTCATTAGTATAAGAACTCTGTGACACTCTGATCTCAAAGTAGCACTCTGGGTAGGAACCCCCCCATATTACTCACCATGGAATCATTTTGTAAGTTTTGATCTGTTGAACATTAATATCCTGTTAGATTGTATGTGTCATCATTATATGTGAAGTTATGAAGTATTGCTATATGTGTCATAAGAATGGCCATATTGGGATCAGACCAAAGGCCCATCTAGCCCATTTTCCTGTTTTCCAATAGTGGTCAATGCCAGGTGCCCCAGAGGGAATGAACTGAACAGGTAATCATCAAGTGATCCATCCCCTGTGGCCCATTCCCAGCTTCTGGCAAACAGAGGCTAACAACTAGGGACACCATCCCTGCCCATCCTAGCTAATATCCATTGATGGACCTATCCTGCATGACTTTATCTAGTTCTTTTTGAACCTTGTTATAGTCTTGACCTTCACAACATCCTCTGGCAAAGAGTTCCACATGTTGAGTGTGTGCTGTGTAAAGAAATACTTCTTTTTGTTTGTTTTAAACCTGCTGCCTATTAATTTAATTTGGTGGCCCCTAGTTCTTCTGTTATGAGAAGGAGTAAATAACACTTCCTTCTTTACTTTCTCCACACCAGTCATGATTTTATAAAGCACTATTGTATCCTCCCCTTAATCATCTCTTTTACAAGCTGAAAAGCCCCCGTCTTATTAATCTCTCCTCATACTGAGGCCATTCCATATTCCTAATCATTTCTGTTGCCCTTTTCTGAACCATTTCCAATTCCAATATATCTTTTTTGAGATGAGACAACTACATCTGCATGCAGTATTCAAGATGTGCTGGTATCATGGATGTATATAGAGGCAATATGATATTTTGTGTTGTTATATATCCCTTCCTTAATGATCTCCAACATTCTGTTAGCTCTTTTTGACTGCCGCTGCATATTGAGTGGATGTTTTCAGAGAATTATCTACAATGAGTCCAAGATCTTTTTCTTGAGTGGTAACAGCTAATCTTGACTCCATCATTTTATATGTATAGTTGAGATTATGTTTTCCAATGTGCACTACTTTAAATTTATCAACACTGAATTTCATCTGCCATTTTGTTGCTCAGTCACCCAGTTTTGAGAGATCCTTTTGTAGCTCTTTGTAGTCTGCCTGGGACTTAACTATCTTGATTAGTTTTGTATCTTCTGCAAATTTTGCCATCTCATTGTTTACCTCTTTTTCCAGATAATTTATGAATGTCACTGAAATGTGTTGTGAGGCTGAGAACTGTCACAACAAACCTTTCAGTTACAACACAGTAGTAGCCATCAACAGCCAGACAGCTTTAATGGCTCATCAACACCCATGAAGAAAAGAATCCACTATCTCAGGCCTTGGCTACACTCACACTTTACAGCGCTGCAACTGGGGTGTGAAAAAACACCCCCCCTCAGCGCTGCAAGATACAGCGCTGTAAAGCCTCAGTGTAATCAGGGCAGCAGCGCTGGGAGCGCGGCTCCCAGCGCTGCACGCTACACCCGTAAGGGATGTGGTTTACATGCAGCGCTGGGAGAGCTCTCTCCCAGCGCTGCTGCTCTGACTACACTCACACTTCAAAGCGCTGCCGCGGCAGCGCTCCCGCAGCGCTGCCGGGGCAGCGCTTTGAAATTCCAGATGTAGCCATACCCTCAGAGACTTCTTAGAGAAGGCACAGCAATCTTAAAGAAAGTATAAAAGAGAAGTTACATCATCACTTGGCCTCTCCCCACCGCCCTCAGCCCCTAACCTCAATACCTGGAGGAAAAAGACTTCGAACTGGGGAAGAGTGGTCCCATGCTGGAAAGGGAGTCCAGTTTGTATTGAGCAACTGTAGCCCGCTTCTACCATCTGTCAGGGTGAGAAAAGCTGTTTGATTCAACTCTTGCTTAGACTAAAATTTTAGAATTTAGAAAGCGAGTTTACTTTTTATTTTCTTACGGTAACTATCTCTGACCTTGTCATAACCTTAGTCCCAGATTTGGACCTTAGCGTCCAAAATATGGGGGTTAGCATGAAAACCTCCAAGCTTAGTTACCAGCTTGGACCTGGTACTTGCTGCCACCACCCAAAAAATTAGAGTGTTTTGGGGCACTCTGGTCCCCCTGAAAAACCTTCCCTGGGACCCCAAGACCCAAATCCCTTGAGTCTCACAACCAAGGGAAATAATCCTTTTTCCCTTCCCCCCCTCCAGGTGCTCCTGGAGAGATACACAGACACAAGCTCTGTGAATCCAAACAGAGTGACTCCCCCTCTCCGTTCCCAGTCCTGGAAACCAAAAGCACTTTCCTATTCCCCCAGAGGGAATGCAAAATCAGGCTGGCAAATCCAACACACAGATCTCCCCTGATTTCTTCCTCCCACCAATTCCCTGGTGAGTACAGACCCAATTTCCCTGAAGTAAAGAAAAACTCCAACAGGTCTTAAAAGAAAGCTTTATATAAAAAAGAAAGGAAAAATACATAAAAATGGTCTCTCTGTATTAAGGTGATAAAATACAGGGTCGATTGCTTAAAAGAATATTGAATAAACAGCCTTATTCAAAAAGAATACAAATCAAAGCACTCCAGCACTTATATTCATGCAAATACCAAAGAAAAGAAACCATATAACTTACTATCTGATCTCTTTGTCCTTACACTTAGAAACAGAAGACTAGAAAGTAGAAACTACTTCTCCAAAGCTCAGAGAAAGCAGGCAGACAGAAAACAAAGACTCAGACACAAACTTCCCTCCACCCAGAGTTGAAAAAATCCGGTTTCCTGATTGGTCCTCTGGTCAGGTGCTTCAGGTGAAAGAGACATTAACCCTTAGCTATCTGTTTATGACAGACCTATATGCCAACCACTTATTATTAAGGCTAAGATTTAGCCGTGGGTATTTTTTTAGTAAAAGTCATGGACAGGTTGCAAGCAATAAACAAAAATTTCACTGTCCGTGACCTATCCATGACTTTTACTATAAATGCCCATGACGACTAAGTCTCTGTTCCTGGGGCCCCGCGGCCCTGGGGATCCCTACTCCAGCGGTGGGGGCTGACTGCCCCCAGTGGCCTGTTGCTCCAAGGCCCTTGGGGACCACTCTTCTGACAGCCTCCGAGGCCAGCCCCAGGACCACTGCTGCTCAGGCACTTCCTGGGGCTGCCACTGCTTAGGCAGTCCCTGGGGCCACCCCCAGGACTGCTGCTCAGGCACTCCCCGGGGGCAGCTTCCCAGGGGCAGCTCCCTAGGGCAGCCCAAGCAGCAGCCAGTGTGGCTGGACCCAGGGCCACTCTACTCAGAGTCAGCTACTCAGTTGGCCCTGGGGTCAGCCACACCAGCCACTGTAGCTGTGGAAGTCACAGAATCCATGACTTCTGCGACCTCCATGGCAGAATCGCAGTCTTACTTAAAATTAAAGCTGTGAGTTTGTCATGGTAGTCATGGGTTCTGTGACCTCTGTGACTTCTGCAGCAGCCGGTGCACCTGGCTCAGGAGCAGCTCAGGCAGTCCCTGCACCAGTCACATGGACTGTTGCTGGGGCAATCTTGGGCCACCATGCCCCCCGCCCTCCCCAGTAGCAGCAGAGTTTGGGTTTGGGTGTGCAAGGGGGCAGAAGATTGGGACACAGGACGGGGTGAATCAGACTCCAGGTGGCCCTTAACTGGGGGGCTCCCCAGAAACGGCGACATCCCTCTCGCTCAGTTGGTAGGTGGAGGTGTGGCCAAGCAGTTCTGCATGCTGCCTCTGTGTCCCTGCATGTGGATGTCTGTGTAAGTGCAATGCCTATCAGACATTTGTAGCTTTACAATGTGAAACGCAACCCAGGTTGATGGGTTTGGTAGTCCCAGCCGTCCCATAGTCCAGGTTACACCCGGGGCCCCCATCACAGACTGAATCCTGTGATTCAGACTGACTTTGAAAGACCAGGATCTGTCAATTATAAAAAGGGAAGGGAGGCAGCTTTCCAGAATAGACTCTAATTTTGTAAAAATATTTATTATAGATTATTAAAAGTGCTTGATTTTAACACATTGTTATCCAATTATTGTACATGAAGTACTGCAGTGAGTATTTCATGAGTGAGATGCATGAATTATACCTGTGGTGCTCAAACTTTTCCAGTTACATCCCACTCCCCCTGTAACAGAATCTGTCTATGCCCCCCACCCCATCCATTACTGCACAGTCAAGTCTTCCTCAGAAGTGGAGCTTGGGGCGGAACTGGAGAAGGAGGAGGAGCTGAGGCTAGAGGCAGAGCTGGTTGTGGGGGAGAGCAGGGGCAGAGCGGATCTGTGGCTGTGAACAGAGCTGGTCTGGAAGTAGAGAGGAAGCAAGGTCAGAGCTGGGCCTGGAGGACTGGGGGTGGAGAGGGAGTGAGGGTGGAGCTGGGTCTGGAGTCGGAGCAGGACTGGAGGCTGAACAGAGTTGGAAGTGGAGCTGGTCTGGAGGTAGAGCAGGGCTGCAAGCATGGTGCTTCCCCTGGCCCCGCCGCACCTGCCCCTCCCCCCCACACACACACACACTTTGAGAACCACTGCATTATACTATAATCCAGAAGCAAAAGAAGCCAACACAGGCTAGGATCAATGTGTGAGGAAAGCTTAGGAAGTTGCATATACGTGCAAAATCTAATGGAATCACAGGAAACTCTCTCCATTTTTTATTTTGTACTTCAACATTTAGATACCAAAATCATAGGGATACTTATCAAAAATACCTAAAGACAGATATTCAACACCTAAATCACCATTGCCCTACATTTTGTGCAGTCATTTACATCAATGCATGAGTGTAAAGCGTTACCAAAGCAGAATGCAAGTGTTTTACACCCACTTGGTAAAAGTGAATGTGGCCCTGGAGATGAACAAAAATACAAAGAGAAACAAGTTTTGTGTGCAATGAACAAGCAAATATGAGTGCCCAGGAATTCACATGTACACCACTATCTCGATATAACGCCACCTGATATAACACGAATTTGGATATAACGCAGTAAAGCAGTGCTCCAGGGGGGCGGGGCTGCATACTCCAGTGGATCAATATAACACGGTTTCACCAATAATGTGGTGAAATTTTTGGCTCCCAAGAACAGCGTTATATTGAGGTAGAGTATATAGGTGTATATTTATTTCAACACCAAGACTATTTGTTTAAGTGATAAACCTAAGAACATCATCCCAAGTCCTTGACACACATTCCATTTCCCCACCCTCCATTTGTTTTTGACAAGCTAAAACTACTAATTCTCCTTGGATGGATTACTGAAAAAGACAGATACCGAACCCTCAAACACCAGCATCATTAGTTTTTGAAAATAAAATAAAAAGCAAATACTGTCTTTCAAACACTTGTTGCTTAGCAATATGCTGCACATAGATAACAGGAATGGTGACATCAGCATAGATACAATTCACATATATATTGCAAATGCATCAATGAAAGTAGGAACACAAAGAATCAGGTATAGAAGCTAGGGAAACAACACACAATGTCCACAGACATGCTTTCATGTTACAAACCCAGAAAAGAAAATTCATCCCATCTTCTTAGGAGGGAAAATTTTTAGAGATGCTACTATTCCTTGCCTTTTGAAGACTCTCATAAATGCCCATCTGGGGTCTGGCTCAAACTAAGGGGTGAGGGAGAGATTTCCATGGAAATACACGGTTCTTTTTTTCTATAAAAACCCTCCTTTAAATTCTATTTTAGCCAGTTTCACATATAAGAATAATATGGTACCTAAAACAGATTTACTATGTCTCTTTAAGGCCTACATTTATCTTCGATCTCCTATGGGGTCTCCAGTAGTAGTGTATTACTTTATTAGTCACCTATAAAGAACTTTGGCTGAACTAAGGACATATAATAAACATTTAAATGATCCAAAGGTATATCTAAACTCATAATAACAACAGTACCTAGCTCTTACATATGGATTTTCACTCATAAATCTCAAAAGCAAATTAAAACAAAAGTTAAGGATCATTATCCCTATCATATAGGTCAGGCAACAAAGATAGAATGCTGCAGTGATTTGCTCACTTGCACGTAAGTGACAGAACTGGGAATAAACTCAAAGACTCCCAACTCTCAGTCCAGCATCAAATGGTGTCTCCTGCAGGGGTGAAAATAAAATACAGCTCTTACCGGTACGGGTCTCACTCTGCCCCCCCACCCCCCAGCAAAGGATTGGGGCCTCAAATGGAAGGGACGGTGCCAGGGGTAGAAGTAAGTTACACTTCTTACCCGTACAGTCCAAACACAACCAACCCATCTCTCCTACATACTTCATTACTTAGATATAGAAAATAAAGCTTCTATTACTACTACCAGTACTGTCTGTAATAAAAAACTTTACTATTTGGAATAAGCCTGAAAAACTGAAAACTCATTGTCACATTTTTCTCCTTATCTTCCCTCCTCCTCCTCCAGCCAGGCTGCTCCACACGGCTAGGCTCCAAGATACTTAAGAGAAAGTTTTGTCAATTTCAGCTCCACACTCTGCAGGACATTGACACAGACAAAACAAAAAGAGATCTGAGTCCCTATGTCCTAAGGACATTTCAGGTGTTTAATTCAATATATAAAGCGTGTGGAATGAAAACTACTATTTCGTTCAAAGGAGGCACAATAATTTCCCTGAATATCCAGTTTTCCCCTGCAATCCCTTTGTGGTTTTGTCTATTGAGCTATTTGCTTTCCCTGTGAATCTTTAGTTGTTTTACCAAAATTGCTTTTCCCAAAATAAACCCCAATCAGCAGAACACATCTTCCCACCATGTTCTCCATGTGTTTGTTTTCTTTTAAAACAGTAACATTTCAAAGAGGATCTGCAAGCAGTTTGGATATCACAACCATGATCCTCTGCTAGGGAGGGAATGGGACAGATTTGAACTTGGAAATGGTTCCTGATTTTGATTGTATTTTTTGTGTATTATATTATTGAAGATCGCCTCTTCCAGGGGACAGGAAAGAACTGCCCCAGCTTTGGTCACCCTCTCCCCCCAACAACCTTGAGTGAAATAAACAAGGATGCTAGAAATAGCCCTGAGTCCTGCGGTTCAGACTGCAAAGTGAACAGCTAAGTTTAAACTGTTCTTATGCAGGCAGCATGCCACCTGGGGAGGCTTCTCCCTCAGCCAGTCCACCTGCTCCCTGCTATGAGCTAGAGGGGAGTCCCTGCTGAGTGCAGGAGTTGGGGGAAGCACTGAGCCTAGCCCTGTCAGCAGCCTGGCTGGAGGAGGAGAGAGGAGAGAAATGGGTGTGACAGCGAGTTTTCCCCTTCCACTGACTTTATTAGCTCTGGATTTAAGCTCTGCGGCCAAATAACATTGTATTCTGTCCCTGCCTTGGTCTCACCATCCTGTCCCCTCCCCCTCCAACAACTCTGAATGAAATTAACAAGGATGCCAGAAATAGCCCCGAATCCCACAGTTCAGACTGAGGAGTGAACAGCTAAGTTTAAACTGTTCTTATGCAGGCAGCAGGCTACCTAGGGAGGCTTCTCCCTCAGCCAGTCCCCCTGCTCCCTGCTATAAGCTAAAGGGGAGACCCTGCTGAGTGGGAGGGTCCGAGAACCCGGAGCTTAGCTACCTCAGGCAGCCTGGCTGGAGGAGGAAAGGGAGAGAAACAACACACAAATGTGACAGTGAGTTTTCCCTTTCCAAGCTTTTATTGGCTTTGAGTTTGAACTTTTTGTTATGCAGCCAAAAGAGGTGAAAGTAAGCCAGTACTGAATGCTGCACTTATCTGCCGGTACACTACTGCACCTTTTTTTACCAGTACTCTGTACCGGCTTACTTTCACCTCTGGTCTCCTGTATAACAATTTAGTGTAAACATCAAAGGCCCTAAGTTCATCATCAACTATGTTTTCCAAATGAAAACTGAGCACACCCTATAAAGTTTGGATGTCGTCAACACCACATCTCAAAGCTCTATTTATTGTCGCAGAAATTGTCTCAATTACTACAGTATTACTAGTTACTACAGTATTACATTTTACTATTTATATTTACATATTACTATTACATAGTTACTACAGTATTACATGGGTTCTTCAGGCAGCAGCAATGCCACTATAAAGTAAAAACACAGATAAAGCTATGTTCTAAGATCATAAACACATATGATAAACACATATCTAGATCTTAGAACATAGCTTTATCTGTGTTTATCATATGATAAACACAGGGTGACAAGGTCAGGCCAGATGGCTACAGGAGAGGGAGAGAAGGCAGAAATATTAGCCCCAGGTTAAGTAGGTCCCCTTTCCCTGGGTAAGATAACAGGGAAGGTTCCAGAACAATCAGGAACTTTCTGGAAACAATTAAGGCAGACAGGTGGATTAGAACACCTACAGCCAATCAAGAAGCTGCTAGAATCAATTAAGGCAGGCTAATCAGGGCACCTGGGTTCAAAAAAGAGCTCACTTCAGTTTGTGGTGCGCGTGTGAGAAACTGGGAGCAAAAGGCGCAAGGAGCTGAAAGTGAGAGGGTGTTCTGCTGGAGGACTGCGGAGTACAAGCGTTAAACATCAGGGGGAAGGTCCTGTGGTGAGGATACAGAAGGTGTTGGGAGGAGGCCATGGGAAAGTAGCCCAGGGAATTGTAGCTGTCGTGTAGCTGTTCCAGAAGGCACTCTAGACAGCTGCAGTCCACAGGGCCCTGGGCTGGAACCCGAGGTAGAGGGTGGGCCTGGGTTCCCCGCAAAACCTCCCAACTCCTGATCCAACAGAGGAAGATCTCCGAGGCTAGCAAAAATCCACCAATAAGCGCAGGACCCACCAAGGTAGAGGAGGAACTTTGTCACAACAGATAAAGCTATGTTCTAAGATCATAGAATAGCAACATTCATGATGGAGAGGAAAATGGCAAAAGTAATGGTATAATACTCTCCTCTGAATCCACTATCATCTGATCCATCAAGAAACACCTACAACAGCTGAGCAAAGCGACAAAGAGTCCTGTGGCACCTTATAGATTAACAGACATATTGGAGCATAAGCTTTCGTGGGTGAATACCCACTTTGTCAGATGAATGTGACAAAGTGGGTATTCGCATTCATCTGATGAAGTGGGTATTCACCCACGAAAGCTTATGCTCCAATGTGTCTGTTAGTCTATAAGGTGCCATAGGACTCTTTGTCGCTTTTTACAGATCCAGACTAATACGGCTACCCCTCTGATACTTAACAGCTGAGTAGTCACTCCCAGGAAAAGTGATTTGTTAAAGAGAGCATAGATCAAAGAACATAGAGGAGGAGTGGGGAATGGATTTTTTTTTCTAAAAGTTATCACTGTCTATTAGCACCAATATTTCTTTTAAAAATTCTCCCAATCTCATAAATATAGACGTTCTTTAGAAAACCGTGAGGAAAGAAAATAAAAGAACATACAATACATGCCTTACCATATAAGCACAACTGTTTCTAATTTGTGTTTTAACATCCACAGTATTATTGCAGCTGCGTTGGCCACAGGACATGGTGGGTGAGGTAATATATTTTACTGGACCAACTTCTGTTGGTGGAAGAGACAAGCTTTCAACCTTCACAAAGATCTAGTCTGAAAAAGGTATTCACAGTGTCACAGCTAAATACAAGGTGGGACTATTGCTAACCATAAGGAGTTAATATGTTGCAAGAAACCACTTCAAATGAGGTAGGCAATTAATACCTCTGTAGTCATAGGAAAAAAGGAGGGTTAGCAGGTTACAGATCGTTGTTGTGAGCCATAAAACCAGTGAGTCTACTGAGACCGTAATTTTTAGTGTCTACCCGAGTTTCAAATTTAAGCTCCCAGACTCAACTTTCAATGGTGATGTGCAGGTTTCCATTGAGGATAAGAAGTGATAGGTCAGATGTGAAGTGATCACTTTGTGAAAAAATTGTGCATCCACAGGTGATAGGTGATTCTGTGTTTTATCATTTTTCTTTGTGTGTTCATTTGTGAGTATAGTGAATGTCTGGTTTCACCCACATAGTTGTTGCTGGGACATTTGTTGACTGGATGAGATACACCACACATTGTAATAGGCATGTGTAGGATCCATGGATCTTGAAAAGTGTACTGTGGAGAGTATTGATCATCATAGCAGTGGAGATATGTCAGCAGGCTTTGCTTATGTTGTTCTGGCAGGGTTTGGTACCACTTTGAGTTGGTGTATCCTAATCTATGGGAAGTTTGTTTCCGATGATGAGCATGGTGAGGTTCA